>NC_053457.1:13947401-14547401 GCF_015227805.2 Hirundo rustica
ATGTGGAAAAAAACAGAAATTGAGGCAAAAAATCACTTAATCTACAAATCTAGAACAAGAAAAATCAGACTGTGCAATATTTTTATGCAGGAAACCATTTCAAAATATGCTTCCTATTCTAAAATGACACTGCATAGGAAGTAATGGAACTATTTCTCTCTTGCTCACTTTATAAAATTTTGACATCACTTCCACCTGCTGTATGTTCGACCCTATAACCTGCCAAGCTCTGTATGTTGATCACTCTCCTCTCCCTGTTGCCCCTTCCCCCTGACTGTAATGGACAGTTCCCTCCTGGATATCCCAAAAGACTAAGATGTGCCTGATAAGTGGGGAGAGGTCAAACATGAGTACAGCTATTTATTACATATACTGCAACCAGATGGAAGTAACTCATCCATCAAGGAACTCGTCATCCTCATCACATTAACTTTTTATAAAAAGCCTACTGCTCCTTCTCTGATCCACACAGTTCAGCTTCCTCTCTTCTGTGTGCTTTTACAAAATGAACCCTCTCTAACCCCATCGCCACTTTCTCCTTAAATCATTGCTACCTATCACTCCATGGTTATTTTTAAACTTTACTTTTATCAATACTCATCCTGTAGCTCTGGGAGATATTAAAAGTGTACCAGGGCAAGGAAGGGCGTTTCTGACACTTGCTCCCTCATTCATCAGCCTCTCATAGGCCCGTTGGTGACAATGAAAAGATTTCACAATACTGTGCGGCAGAAACTCATTCTCCCACTCATCCATCATGCTCAACCTAGCAGCAGTTCTACTGACCTAATCTGTAATGCCTCAATGCTCACTGGAGATTTCTTAAAGGCACCCTTCATTGTTGTTAGTTACAAAGAATAAGCCTGTGCCATTAGATAAGGAGACTAAACGGTGCAAGAATTAATGCAACACTGTATCGTCACCAAGCCACAGGTTCAAAGACTAAAGAGTTAGAGGCAGCGTAGAAGATGGCTTTTACCTGAATTTTGTTGCAGATCATATGAAAATGAGATGAAAGTAGTTTAAACTCACTTCCGGGTGTAGACAGCACAACTGTGAGTCACTACCACTAATTTATTACTTTTTGTCACTTACAGGCTAATAGGTCCCAGACACTCCACAACACACCAAAAACGACGTTAGAGCCCCTTCTTCAGAAAATGACAGTCACAAGTAAGCAAGCCATGGCTGAATACTTTGATGGAACATACTTTTTTTCTAAAGGGAAGAGGCAGCACCTGTGTGAGCAGCAGATACAAAAATATAAGACACAATGAAAAATGTAGTGCAGATTTTGTAAGTAGGGATGCAAGAGACAGCTAGATGTACGATTTTATCACATTGACATAGCCATAAAAGAATGACAACACAAAGAGTAACTGATGAACATAAATAAGTAAATAGCAATCAATGATGAGTGAAACAGTCATTCTGTAAGAGTTCAAAATTTATTGTGCCATTTCACTTAACGGAGTTAACTGTATTTTTTAATGGTGCAATGGATCAGTCATTCACAAACAAGCAAACCTAACAGTGGCAAGGTCTTCTGCACATTAGAACACTATTTGTCTAAGACATTGCTGGTATGAGATTTAGAAATAACTGCCAAAAAAGAATTAATTTATTATTTAACCACAGACATAAGCACGTAGACAAATACTAATCTGACACTCTGCCAGTTGCTTCAGTTCCTTCCATGCTGTGAATACTGTCTAGGTACCTCAAAGACAAAAATCTCCTTATAGACATCAGTCTGTGGTTTGTATTACACTCTGGGACCAAGGTCACAGTCATTTGAAGAGGCCAAACCCAGAGTGTAAGAACAAAACCATGACTTACATCTAAATATAAGCACAGCATACAAAACTGACAGTAAGTACATGTTTTAGCTGTGCAGCTGTGTTTTAAATAATGTAAACTGAGGAATAAGAAACAAAAAGGGTTGTCTAAGATCCCGTGACAGCCTGACACAGGGGTGGAAATCGACCCCAGTAATAAATTTTAGACCAGCTTTCTTATGCAAGAGTCCACCTTTCTATCTCCATTTTTACATGCTAAGTAGAAAATATCAGGGCTTGCTAGAAGGAATGATTAGTCATAATCCTCAAATGTGAAGCACTATGTAAAAATTACACACTTGATGCATGCAAAACGCTTACAATTAAGTATCTACAGTATTTAGAGCACAAGGAAATGGCTTTTCTCTGTTCTCTAAATACTGGTGAGAACACAGAAGAACAGAATATACACTACAATATATTGTTTTAGCAGAATGGGCTGTTCTGAGCAAAGTAAGCATTTTGGGTTACAAAAACAACAAGGAATCATGCTAAGATCTGCATTTTTGGTAGACTGAAAGCCTATGCAACTTAGGTTAGCATACAATATTTATCTGTCCTGTTCAAGAAGTGGAAAGAAACTACAAAAGCCAAATGGGTATAGCTCCGTCTCCAACATTTTTTTGAGTTCAAGCACTATTGAGATCACTTTTTCTGCACTTCCCCTAAACAGAAATAAGCCTTGCAAAGAACTGTGCACCTGCAATGTGCAAGGTCGCTTATCAGAAAATATCCCACATTTTACAGGTCGAAAATGTTCGCCTGGGCATACTGCATCCAGAAACATGCAGGTAGAGAAATCCTCAAAAGAATATCAGGAGTATAATTGTAGCACTAAGTATATATCTTGCACTACACAATTAGTTTTTGGAAGCTTATTGGAAAATCCAAGGCTAGAGAGAAACATCTGTTTCTTTCACAAGACTTCCAGAAGCATTCGCAACCATTACGCTTGTTTCCTTTTAGCCAATGAACTCTAAGGTCCAGTTGTTACCTTGGGTTATCTTCTAAAAGCAAGGCACCCAACTTTTCCGTAGGTATGTGCGTTTTGGTGCTTATCAAAAATCCCTCATTCTATTATGTGAATGTCTCATGCCACTTTTCTTCGAAGCGTCATAAATTCAGAATTTACCCAGCCTGAGACATTTGCAGAAATAAAGACTGCTACATACTTTTTTGGCAACAGTAAAGAAATTACACCTCTAGAGAAACAGAACTCTTTTCATAAATAAGGGATTTATGGTGTGTTCTATTGAAAGCACTTCCCAGGAGAATGTTAGTCAGCACACTCTGCTATGTAATACCGTCAGCTGTATTAGCTTTTCCATAAGTAATTTGGTATGCCTACCCACTTGGAGAGGAAAAATAAGAAAAAAAGAAGTTGCAGGCTTTTGTACCAACATCCATCCAATATTTAAAAAAGAAAGCAGCGACTTAAGGATTTGAGCTAACCAAGCTCCCTGCAGAATATGACCCTGAAAAAATATTACTTGTAGATGGTGTATGTTAATTACTGATCCCTGGAAATCTCATCTGAATCACGTCTGATCGGTAATAACCAAACTGTCATACTTCGAGATGACTACATTTCCCAGAATAGCTAAGACTGTTCCAAGGAACAAGATTCATTGTCCCTGTCCTGAACAATTAAGGTCAGGATCCTCCAACATTCAGGTTAGAACTGCTTCTCTGTGGCACAAAGCCTCCTTGCAACCTGCAAGCAGAACCAACAATTCTGAAGACACCCGGCCCCCCTCTTAATACTTGGAGCTCAGTAGGAGACCAATCCATGGACAATTTTCCTGTCCTGACTTGATGAGCTTAAAATTTTATTAGAAGAAAGTAATATTACAGCTCAAATGAACTGATAGATGAGAGAAAGCCACTGCAACAAAGGCGTACACACTGACCTATAATTTGGACTTCACAAATCATAATTAAAATGTAAAAATCTCCAATATAATGAGCAGATGGCTAATTTACCATGCTTATAAAACATGCAAGCTTTTTCTTAAATTATCTTTGATAAATAAGGTATATTGGCAATTGTATTAATAATACTGTAGGGTTTTTAAAACGTACTTACTGGGAGCTAGAGAGGCATGGACTGTCACAGTAAGGATGGTATGGTTTTCTATGGTGGGAAAAGACAGGAGGAGACTTTTTATAATATCAAAAGGCAAAATCCAAAATCCTATTTCAGAAAATGTTATTTAACACAATGATGTGATAAGGTGGAAATTCTCTGACCTAAGACAAGCCGTTATCGCTAACTATTCCCTAAACCCCACTGCTGTGCTTTGGGCTTGTTTGTTTATTTATTTATTTATTTATCAGTCTTGCACATTCCTAAATCCCGCTGCAGAGAATCCCATCTCTGCTTTCTTCTTAATGGCTCTTTATGTTGAAGAATGATTGCTTAGAGAAATGGGTTTCAGTTTTGAACAGTCTATTTTATTAGAAACCAGTTGCAACTCTAAATATTATAGGCACAATTAAAATACTAGTATTTTCACAAACTAGCATGCAGCTCTCAGACAAAAAGAGAAAGCTTTTTATTCAAATAAAATAAGCTGTAATAATGAATTATGTATATTTATATACTTATGTAGTGCATTATATCCCAAAATACTTACAAAAACAAACATTGTTACCAAAGTAGCTGAGTGATGCAAAACTCCACATCTAGAAAGTACTTGATTTTTTTGCTAGCTAAGTAAAATCCCTTCAGATGGAAAAGAACGAGCATAGGGTTGGCAGAGAAGAAAAAAAAAAGTAAATTTCATGTTTAGATTAGCAAAATGAGTCTAAAACTTCTTTAAGACTTTTAATATTGTATTTAATAGCGATCAACAGAGAAAAGCAAGCAACATCCACATGCTTTTCATTTAGGACCACATGATGATATGGGACCAAGAACCAATTTACAAATCCCCACAACTGAGATCACAATATCACTTAACACTTCAGAAAATCTTGATAATATTGTCTTACACTCTACAAATTTTGCTCCTCAGATGTGGCTCCTAATATTTCTCAGGTATAATCTGAGATTTCTTAGCACCTTTTGTCTGTAAAATCAAGACTCTGAAGTAACATGCATCAAATGCCAAAATATAAGAGAAAATAATTAATCTTTTTGTTACTTTTTTAAAAAAAATAATTTTCTCTAACAATTTTAAAACAAAGTCCATCATTTTGTGAACTTGCAGGATTGCAAGCTAAAAACCTTCCTAAAACCTGAATCCTAATGTACGAAGTACCAGAGATTTATAATGGTGAAGAATGAAGAAGCACATTTTTCATTTCTGCCAGCTGGCTTTACAAAACCAATGGAAAATGAGAGAATTCTATACTTCAGGAGTACCACCAGCCCCAAGAAAAGGAAAACTCTAGGAAGAATTGCAAAAATGCCCTGGGGTCAGTGGGGACACTTCCCTCTGAATTGCATAATAAATTGGTTGGATTTGTGCAAACAACTGCCTGAGACAGCCTAGAAAATCTCACCTATGGTTCAAAATACCATTATATTAAGAAGAAAAAGCAGGACACCGCAGAGAAGTTGGCACCATTTTATTAGAACTCTAGCACAGCTGAAGCGGCTCCAGTATCCAAGACTGAGTGCACAGATTCAAATCATGAGCAAGGAGACTTCTGCATAATTTCACGTTGACAAAAATGCAGTATTTATCCTAACACAAAGATAAGGTTCATAAAACACTAATAGCATTGTCTTTTCTGGTAGAGCCTAGATATAAAACCTGAGATTAAAGTTCCTGAACATTAAAACAAACCGCTGAAATAAACACACCTGCTGCAGAAGTAATGCCAAATTTCAATCCAGACTGTCATAAACACAAAGTATGTAAGAGTGCTGTTGGAAAATAAGTAATAACACGTCCAGGTGCTCTACTGAATGTGTCTGCCAGCCAGGTATTTTCTGGGCATTCTTTTTTAATCTGACCTTAAAAAAAGTCTGGAGAAAGCCATTTCAGAATTTTTCTTCAACATTTATCTCAAAAATGGGCCATTTGATTCGTGAACATCTCTAATGTATATCATCAGTGACTGAAGGAGTTTTTTTATATGATTTTTGACAATTTAACAAGTCCTCCTGACAAATTAAATGGTTGTGTTGACAACTTAACTGTACTGCCAATCAATATTTTCAATTACTTTCATTGTCATTCAGAAAAAATACAACACGAGGTCATACAGTGGTAAAACCAAGTAAAGAAAATAAAATGATGCAGAGTTGGGGGGAAGGGGGGCACTGGGAGGGGACTGAAACTTTGAGGCACAACATGCAATTTAAACATCCTTTGTTTTTCAGGGGAGAGGTTAGGTGTTTCAAACTTCTCTAATTTTAGACCTTGGTGACATCTCGCTGAGAATACAACACGGTTTCCTTTCTTCCCATGAGCTATTTAAAAAGTCATTAAATTTGAGGTGGTACTGCATGGCACTTTAAGTGAAATCCTCTTTATTTCATCACTTCACACCATAACTTACATGCTCTTAACTACTAAACCAGGCTTATACCAGGCAGATGTGAGGGCATTTCAAGAGCTTTGGGTCAGCTATGGACTTTTAAAGTCAGAATCTTAGGACAGATTCCTGACAAACACAGCTCTGCGATACAGAAAGCATTGTCTTTTCAAACATTGGTACCACAGGGAGGAAATACTTCCTGCACATTGGACTACAATGACAAACTCCTAACGGTAGCTCTGTTGGGAAATTAATGCGTAGTGGCAACTAATTTTTACACAAAAGGTTTACACAAAATCTGCAGCAGTTAGTATAAAAATATACATTAATTCAATGACTAAGAAATTCAAATTACTTTGTGAATTTCCCTTTTCCTTAACACAATGGGGAATCAAACTATATGATTAATTTAAAAATAACATTTAAAAAAAGGCAGTTTAATCCCAAATCTCTTTCCTCCCAAGATATAAATACAGGATGTAGGCATGAAAGCTAAGTATCAGCAGTTACCAGAATCTTTACATTTTTCTGGCACACCAATTTAAGATATGCAGAAGGAAATTTGCTCACACATGCAAGGGGAACCTGAGCTTTTTGTGCTCATCCACATCCGCATCCACAGCTGCTGCAGACTGGAACAGAGGAAAGTAGGCAGCCAAAGGAAAGGACACAGACAGGCACAGAGCCCAAAGTGAGCAGAGAACAGGAACATGGATTTAAAAATATGTGCGGGGAAACCTGCTCTTAGAGGGAAAAACAAAAACAAGGCAGCATGTGAGGACACTTGTTGGAAACTGAAGTGATGGAGGTGGTATGTAGATAAATGTCTGGAAGTTGTTAAGAAGAAAAGTGAGTGTGAAGTAAAGTATGTATGAAGGTGAGTCTGGTTTTCAGTTAATCCAAGCATAAACCTTTTAAAGGTGAACACCCCAAAATCAATAGTCATTTTAGAAGCAAAGTACTGCATAAATTACCTATATTGTGGGAGACCAGCTAATCCTCTCTGCGTGAGCCTAATATTGTTCTATTTTGTCAGAATTCCACTCTTGGAAAAAGAGCTATGATAGAGATATTTACTAATATCAGCCTAAGCCCTCCTTGTTAAAAGAGCCAAGAAGTCCAGGACTAGTAAAAAACATTACCAATAAGATGAGTAAAATGATATTGTTGGTTACTCCATTTATATATTCTGCTTCTCCTGCTATTAAAACTTCCCCCCCCACACCCCCCCCGCCACTGTCTTATGGGGGAGGAAGAATGGGAGAAGCTTTTCAGGCAATTCTGTATCTCACAGTCCAGACCTGAGAAATAAGTGGGCAGAGACAGGAAAGATGGTTTTATCCCTACAAGACATCTGGAAAAAGGCATACTGATATAGTTGTTAAATGTTGCATAGAACTAAATTATTTCTGGCAAAAAAAATCTTTGCCCACAAAAACTTTAAAATTAAGAAAGTGATGACACCACTGACCAATTTAGAGTAACTCCTAAAGTTCAGTTCTAGCATTTTCAGTGAATTTTAAAACCTTTTGAATTAACTATTTACTGTTTTATCTTAGTTTTTTTCTATTCCCTTTCAACTCTGAGACCAGTTTTAATATTTTCATCATTTACAAGTTATTTAACAAGTTATACACACAGAACATGGTTTCAGTTCGCAAAGGCAAGCAATCAGCAACTCCCCCGCTTCTTTTAGCAACTGTTTTAAACAAAGAAAGATCACAAGTGCTGAGCTTAAAAATAACAAAATAAATAAATAAAATATAGATTAATAAAAAAAGAGATGTTACATCATCAAGTCTTGGTCATTGCAAGATATGCTGTTTCTATTTAGGTCAATAAGCTTCCAAAGCTACTAATACAAAGATACACTTTGCTGTAACAAGAAAAAGAAAAAAAAAAGTCTTGCAACGAAGCAGAATACACAAGTTTTTGTGAAAAGACTGACTTCTTGAGGCAGATTCCACTGCTTGTGTTGCTGCAAAACCAATGGATTCTGCACAGTTCTGTTAACCATCAGCAATTATCTTCCTGTCAAAGCTAAAGGTAACAAATTTCCCCATATCCAGCAAGGCTATATCATCAACCGGACACCAGCATCATTTGACGGAAACTAAATCACGACACCAGCCAAGAGCTCTGACAGACAAATGTGCTGCCTCTGAAAATCTAGGCCTATCACTCAGAAGAGTAAAAAAGGTTCTCTCAGCTGGTCTTTCTGAAAAGAGATTAAATGTTGTAGATTCTGTAAGTACAGTACCAAGCAAATCCTAAATATGAGAATTATTAATGGGCTTTACTAGTGGTCTTTTTAATCTTTTGCCAACATATGTTCATCTATTTTACCTTGGTCTGTCTTGTTTCCTGATGGACATTAAAGGCAGGAACCGTGCATTATCCTAGTCTTAATCAGAGACAGCAGCACAAGAACAATGTACCTCTACCTATCACTAGGATAGCACTTTAGCACTAGCTGTTCTTTTATAATGAAGACTGTGTAATAAAAGATACCTCTAATGTGTCCTGTCCTTATGCTTAACAATAACATTCATTTCATGATATGCTACATAATGGGAATACCAGTTCTTAACCTGCTCAGTAACAAAGTATTGCATTATCACAATGCAATTGCAGTTTGGCTGGAATTTCCTGATAATCTGTGGCTAGAACTCACATTCTTTTCCCCAAAGGGACATATAGTACAGTAGATCAGCCTATAACTGCAAAACTACAATTGGAGTATGGCCATCTTTAACCTGTGTTATACCCAAGGTATAAAAAATGCGATGCTTTGTAAAGTGGTGCTATATATTGCTAAATACAAATCAAAGAACTTTCATTGACAGGTCAATGAGATATTTTTTATACAGGATCTGGTGTCACATTAAAGGTAATCACAGACACAATTATCTGGTGGAAATTCCAGTGGAAAGCCTATGAGGGGGACTTGATGTCTGAGGGGATTGATAGTGCCAGAAAATGCCTTTCACCTCTCGGTCACTGGTTCAAACAAGGGCCAGGCTGGTTGTGACCTAAAGCTGTTACTGCCTGACAGCTGCTCAATGACCCACGTGAAATGAGGGGATCCAAACCAGCACCTTTTGGGGTGATGTCCACTCCCCATGGAACAGCTGCCGCAGATATCAATTGCAAGCATCTGAGGGGCTTTCAACAGCTTGAGGAACTGCATGGACATTGTTCCCCGAGGCACTGATTCCAAGCGGGGGCTGCCATACATACACATCCTGGTTTGGAAAGACTCACACATCCTACATTTCATGAGACTGGATGCTTTGGCTAAGTGAGACTGCTTTCCAGTAAAGCAAATGTTTCCCTAAAATAAGTTAAACTACAAAAACAGAAACAAACAAGCAAAACCAAAACAAAATCCAAAAACAAACCACAGAACACACTGGGAAATTTGCAAATTCAGTTTCAAATTCTAGATTGTATTTGCCATAAGTGTTGAAAAGTCACACAGAGAAGAGAGTACATTAAAACCAGAATTTCAGTTTTTATTAAAGAGTACTTTCAGTTTCCTACCTTCTATTTTAAATTTTCAAGTATTCTGCCAAATTGGCAGATTCTGTATAAAGAGGACGAATAGAGAGAACAGTAAGTGAGAAACAGTACAATAAAAAGAGAAGCAAGAGAGAATTTTAACTGCTTCATGCTGATACCTTCTATTCTAAATATAAAGACAATAAAGTCAGGAATTTTTCCCTGCTTAGGAAGACTGGGATTCAATGGGAATCCTAAAAGAACTTAAATATAATTCAAGTGTTTCTGTATTGAAACCAAAGGTTTTATCCTGAAGACGGACATTCGCTATTTTTTTCCTTTCCTTTCCGATGTCTCTCACATAAAAAGGAAAAAAGTATTGTTTATTCTAAGATTAGTGGAACACACAAAATATGGATACAGCAGCAGGAAAGCTACCAAAACACCAAGAGCCTAATTTTCTGTAAATTTAGAGCTCATGGGATACCAAAAATACCAAACACCTTCTGAAGCCTGGGATCCCAAACACAATCCTCTTAATTAAGCTTCATATGGGTTTCAGATTAATTAGAACATGCAGCAAATGTGAGATCAGGTACCACACATTTACTCAAAGTTCTTAATTATTAGTAGTATACGCTAGCTCTGATTAACCCCCGTGCTGGATGGATGAACCCATACTGCTGCACAATTTTAGAAACAGAAAAGCTAGCAGCTATTCATCCAGAGAAATTAGGTATTTAACAGCTAGATAATTCATTATTAAAGCATTTAAACCAAAGAAAGAGCTAACCTGGGTAAGTGACGAAAATTCTTAGCTTGACTCTACTTTTAACCTCAGTGTGATACCTAAACAGTCTACTCATTCATTCTACATCAAAGCGGCGCTCGCGAAGCACTACATTTTAATTAGGATGCTTTATAATATGGAACAAAAAGTATTGAAATGAAACACGTAATTAAAACACATGTCATGCTGAATCATTTTCATTTATATCACAATACACCAGTGCCATGACACTGTTGCTATAGGCTCGGAGCGCTACTGAGGACATATTTATGTACCAGCAGGATATCTCATCCAAGAGTGTTTGAAATCCTGGCTGTCCATATTTGTCTATACTAATCCTATTAACGCACTTGCCACTGAGCTTGTTCTGGAAGGTCCTTACATTCAGTCTAAGACTACTGCCAGTACCTCTCCCCTCTTCCGCATATTGGTTAGTACACAGATGGGGGTGGGATTAAAAAAAGAGAGGAAATAAAATGAAACTACCAAATGTTTCAGCCTGTCACAGCATAGTAATTGAAATAGGCATTTTTCCTTGACAAATTAATATTTCTGTTACAAACCATTGAAGGAAGTTTATAACACCAATAACACCTGAGAAATCAGTCACTACTGTAGTTAATGACTGGTTTGGTAGATTGTTAACTGCCCTTAACTTCCCATGAGTGGTTAACTAACAAACCAGTCATTACCTACTTCATGGGGATTAGAGGTTAAACATAAACTTGATTACAAGCTATAAATGTGAGTAATTTGAAATGTTACTGGTTATTACAAAAATATATGGTAATAATTTCCTCTTTAATGAAAGGGAGCATGTTTTTAGTGGTCCCTAGTTTCTTGTTGAGGCTTAGGAAAAGAGATCAGTGTATGATTAACAGCTACATTCTTATGACAGGTATCTGGATAGGTGGCAAAACTGAATACTCGCAACCTGTCTGTGTCATAAAAATATAAAAACATCATTCTGTCTGTAAATAAACACGGGGTTTGTAGTATGTATTCTTAATTTGCAGTTGAAAATATTTGCGGCCAACAGATGCAGATTTCGCATACACACATACGGGGGAGAAGGGTAATCTTTTACCTGCATTGAGGAAAAAACCACAAAGCTGAAGGATTCAAATATATGCAACCATTGGTCCACAAGAATCTCACATCAAAATTATTAACAAGGTAATTAAATCAGGTAAATCTTAGTCTTAAAAGTTTACAGTGTTTGGGACTCAGATCATAGAACCAGGTTCAGAAACAGAATAAAATTTCAAGAAACAAAGTCTAGGTGTCTAAATATCTCAGTGTAAACACCTGAAAGAATGCACCAGCTACTGACTGTGTCCTGTGGTGGCAGTGTAAACTGAAGAAATGCTATTGTACAGTGCCAGGCTGAGATTTCCAGAGCCCCCTGGATTTTCAGAGATTATCAGAATGCCTTAAATAATTTGAAAGTGCTAAAAGGAGCTAAATCAAATGTCAGGCAAGGAAATAATATTTCACACTCACTCTAGTAAACTCAACACAGGAAATAACCATAATCTATGCCAATGAAAGAGTTTAAACAGCCACTAAAACTCCTGAACATGAGTGGGACAATGACCAGGGTAAGTAAACATGGAAAGTTTCAAATCAAGAGGAATATTCACCAATCTCAGATTAAGGGAAGATCATAAAACACCCCATACTGAAAATCTAAGAGCTAATTGAGGGAAAAAAAAAAAAAAGAGTCACTTTTTGCCTTCACAATTGTTTGCGTTCTTTAGAATTTGATAGAAAATTGAAGTTACAGAGGGATCTGCTGTTGGCAGGTAGGGCTAGGAGGATCAGAGGTTGTGTATGTCTAAACAAAGGCAATTAAAACTATTTTATAGTCACAGGGAGAATGACTGATCAAAGCTATACAGTTTAAAGACTAGCATGCATGAAGAAAATGCATTGTTTCTTAAACAGAAAAGGCAAAAAAAAGCAGTAAAAAGCAGCTTCCCTTAACCTGCAGCTTTGATGTGATAGCTCACTATCAGTTAGCTTCTAATGTGAGGGTCAATCACCCACAGTTCCATTTGATACATATTTTGACCCACAAAATATTTTAAAAGACACAGCATTTCCATTTGGGAAAACTATATTACTCAAGAATAGTAGACAAATACAGTTGAACAGTAAAAGAAAGAAATTAACCCAATTTTGTTAATACACTTGCTTTCATGGTTTTCTTCCTCATTCAGAGTCTTTTGCAACACTGAGAACCTCTCATACTAAAAACAGACCAGTACTGTAGTCATCTTCTCTTCCCAAAGCCCCAGTTTGGTTAATACTGTATTATACTATATTTAATAATATTATAAGTGGTACAGAATTCCTTCCAACAGGTGTGTGAACTCAAAGAAAAAACATGGTTTCAATAATATCCCATGTAGTTTTATTGAACATAGACTGGTGCTTTCTGCACTTGCAATTAAAATGTTTCAACACAGAGAGGGTTCAGGTCTATGTGGAACATACGAATAAACTCTAAATAGTATTTAGTGTCATATACAGGCCACCAACTTCACAGCTCCATTTCAGCAATAAAGCTCAGCATTTTTATATTATGATTATTATACAATAAAGACAGGAATTTCTCATAATGCTATTTGTGCAGCTATGATACCATTTATATAGATCCTTAAACCTATCTAGAAACTACTTTAAATCACTGGAACTGCTGCTGGCTTCTGATCAGTTCAGAAAGAAACACACAATGAAACAGTGAGTGCTGGTTCTCATCTTCTGCAGGAAAATGCTTCGAAAACACAAAGCCCTCAACAGCATCTTCCAAACCTGCACGGAAACTTCTAGCAAGCACACGTACAAACACTAACAGGACATTTCCAACCGGGGTATCAGGTGCTAGGAACACGCACATCCAGCCAACTCAGCCCCAGGTCACACGCACCCCTTAGCACAGACAGAGACCCATCCAGCTCCTCTTTTGTGGTGGCCAACACCAACCCATCTATGTGTGCCATGGAACAAAAAGAAAAAATCTCAACTGTGAACCCTTCCTTCCCTGAGACTACTTCATGTCCTTTCAGCTGTCACAGCACATGGGACTAAGCATAAGGGGTTGCTCTGCCACACTCTAAACTGGTTCAGTAGAGAATCTGCTGGCCTGGAAAATCAGAAGGCACATGAGGAGAGCCCAAAATCAGGTCTAAGAGACACAGAACAGATAATGTGGGAAAACATATAGGTAAAATTGATAGGAATGGGGAAGAAGTCCCCTCCTCTAAAGACAGGCCTTTACTGAAGCTCTGCCAGAAGGTCCATCACACACACTGCAGGGTATCCCCAAAAAACAGGCACAGGTAGTAGGCTAACAGTGCCAACCATCAAGCAGGAAACCAGCAGCAATTTCATGCATTGATGCACTACACTTGTGCCTTACTAGGCCTCCCTTTTCACACAGCACAGCAGAGACTCTGAATTTACAATAAAGCTCCTACTGGCCTTAAAATCATCAATAACCACAGACACCATAAAAGACGGGAGCGTGGTCCAGTGGACAGAGCACAGGACTAGAAGGTGGCAGGAGGACAATCTCTTCCTCTGTGTCCCATTGACCTCTGTCTGCCGTTCTCTGTCCCCAGCATGCACGTGTGTGCATCTCATCGGCACAGGGACCTGTCACAACGCCGGGCTGGAACACCCAGACCACTATTGGCACCCCATCCCTCACACACTAGGAGAAGTCTTCCCTTCATAGACAATTTTGACAGCCACACTTCGTATGGAAAAATAACCTCAAATGAGATAAGCCAAAAAGCAAGCATGGAAGCACAAGCATTTAACTACGTATGTATTTCGAGCTGAACATCCATTTTCCAGCACACCGTAATTTTGTAAATTATTTAATAATGATTGAGAGTTTTCTCTAGAAGAAATACAACTCTAGAGTCAAAAATAAACCAAAATTCCAGATATAGAATGTGAGATATTATTAAAACAAGTCTTTAAAACCGTTGCAATGTAAATTTTTTTCTAATACTTAATGTAAATTAGAAACAAGAAAACACAAGTTAAAGAAACATTCAGTAAATATTACCAAGAATATTTTCAGCTGTCATGAGATCAGGATCAGTCCCTTTTTTTTTTTTTTGGTGGGGGTGGGGAGAGAAGGGGTTATATATGAGAGGGAAAGGATTAAGTGCACACAATGTACTTGAAATATACCCACAGCATTTTAAAAGCTGAAAATAAAAGCTGTTAAGAGATACATTTTGGGGTCTGAAAGGAGAATTGATACAGAAAGCTAACCTGGCATGATTTTAGGGGATATATCTAAAAAGCCTAATCATTGATAATTCACAATTTGTGAGCCTGGTGGGATTTCATGCAGAGCACTAGCCTCACTAAGGTAATTGGTGCTATTGAAACAACACTGGCTCAGCAGCATGCTGCTTTCTTCCTCGCCTCTGGGCACAGGAAGGATCAATATTTGTTAGGATTGCTTCTTGTTCCAACAATGTAAGATTTACAATACTTGCTAGGATTCTCACTTTGTCTTCACACAACTCATCAGTGGAACCCAATTACTAACCTCAGACAAACAACATTAACATGAGCCTCTATGCTTCTTTATTGCCCTTCATCCAAGTCTCATTTCAGGGTCTTCAGGCAGTGCCACTATAACAGATACTACACTTTAAAGTGTGCTCCAAGGAATAAATTTTCAGTCTTTCATTACTCGTACCTTGATTTACTTCATATCATCTTGCCGCTATAGACAAAGATAACACACTGTAAATTACAGCCATCCTGTCTTGTAGTTTCAGAGGTAGGGGGAAGGCAGGGAGTGATGCTTTTGCACTACAATTAGCACTGGGCACCACAGCTTCATTGCAATCATCACTAGTGACTGAAACTTATTTTATCAAAGATGCAAAGCCATTATTTCATGTAAACTCATTTCCTAAATTGCTTTATATTTATTTCACGCTCTGATAAATGAGAAACTCTACAGTAAGAGAAAAATACATATTTTTATATTGTTTATTGCATTAACTTAGGATACATAATCTCATTTAACTTTACTCATGAGGCTATTTTTGCAAATTTTTCAGTCCTGATGTCTTAATAACACAGTGGCCTCTGATAGTTTGCAGTTCATTATGTTCTACTTCAAGCTCAATACACAAAAGCAAGCCCCCAATCTAGATAATTTCATTCCAAATGTTTCAACTATTAGTGCATAGTCGGCAATACAAGGCTTGGAAAACAGTCATTGGAAAAATTCCTTCAAGTTAGCTGTTGCAGTACCCCCTTATTTGTCCTACAATTTCCTCCATCCTCCATCCTATTCCAGTGGCTGATAACTAAGAACATTAGTTTTATGCGACTTGTCAAGCTCAAATGAAAAGAGAGCTAACTTTAATGACACTGCAATTAATCGCCCCAATAGACAGACAGCTAAAAGACAAGATATTGACTTCATTAAGGATAATGTATTATGTCATTAAGTTGGTAGGGTCACCTTGTGTATCATATATGCTTGCTAATATATTGGCATTTTCCTCAAATAAGATAAATTCAGATATGAGTGATAAAGCTGATTAGAAAATGTTTAATCTAAAGAGGCTAGTTTCCTTATATTCCACTTTGCAGCCCCAGGTATAAGTGGAATAGTAAAAACCCATTACAGATCTAGGTTTACCTCAAATAACAGGTACTAGCAATTTACAGCCTTTCTGGGCTTGTTTTTGGGGTGAGGGTTTTTTTGTATGTCTTTTTCCCTACCCTTGAGCTCAGGTATTATTTGTGCAGCTTGCATTTCAGATTTGTTTTTAAATGTATAATTGCCCGCAGTACATTTAAGGTTAAAATTATCACTACATACTAAATTAGTACTTGTGCGTGAAGGCTTAACCCTTTACAAGTCAGGAGTTAAAAATCAGTTTAATTTGAGAGATGTACTACAAGAAGTAAATATTATAAAACTGATAATTTCTTGTGATTAAGAAACTATTCTTTTTCACCCCACATAAAGGCAGTTTTGTTGGGGGAAAACAATGTTCGAGTTTTTTCAAAGCCATATCATGGAGTATTTGAAAAGATCCATCCGAAAGCAATTTGTGCCACTTAATACTACACAAATCAAATAGGTTTTGATATTCACTGCCTTCCTACTTATTTCCATAAGACGCACTGGGTAGGACTGTTTCTCCCACCAGTACTGTGTTCTCAGGTTTTCAAGTAAACAGAGAGCTGCTCATTTCATTATACTAGTGGCTATCTGCATATTGCAATTTTGTAAATTACTTAATAACATAATTAAACCTAAGGCACTAGTAGAAAACTGTTTTGTACACATGGTCTGCTCATTCCACTAACTGCTTCAATAAACTGAGAAACAAAAATAAGCAGGGCACTGTTTATTCTAAAACCTCATCACTACAAGATTTTGCTATTCTGTTTAGATTTACATTTAGCAAAGACTTCTCAGATGCCAGACTTATTTATTCAGATCTGACCTAACACTCCATCTAAATCTTTTATAATCTTATTTACTATCATACTTGAATGATTTTTTTTTAAAAAAAAGTAAGTTTTATACTATGCATAAGACGGGGGTAAAGAAATCCCCAGATTTGCCTCATTCACTGAAGAGCAAAGCGATATTTTTAAAGGAATGTGATTGTTTGCCTGTTGCTGTTAATTTATTTCAGCATTTCCTCAAGAAAGAAAAAAAATTATACTCCAGAGGAGAAGAGTCTCTTAATGATCAGTTTGCCTCAACACTATTATAGGCAACACACATGACCACCTTGAAAAGAACAAACGCTAATTAGCATCGCCTACAATTCCTGTTTCCAAACCATACTTTTTAACCTGTACACCCAATCTTTTCCAATATTTCCATTAAGTCTGTCAAAAGCAGAAGTTTGGGAACCTTTGCTTGTGACCTTGGCATTTCTTCTCAGGCTTAACGTATTGGCATTTTTTCCTCTGACTGCATCGCTTCTCATTTGTCATGATTATTGTTGAATTTTTCAACTGTCATTCCCGAACGTAAATCAATGGTTGTCGACTTCCCCTTTGTCATATCTGCACTGCCAACAGCCTTTCCCTTCTAAATGAGGCTTCCTCCCTTTCCATCCATTAAAAAAGGCCTGTCTTTTGGAGAAGTCAATCCTTTGTTAGGTCACTCCATTTATCATTCTTCCAATCAGTACCTGACATACTTATTCAGCCAGGTCTTCAACCACACAATCATTGTTCATTTTGGGAGCGGAGGGGGGAGAAGGAGAAAGAGGGAGAAGGGGGTATTTTATTTATGCATGGTGTTTTTTGCCATTTATCTTGACCACTTTTATATTTTTCAATGCCCTTGTATCTTTAGGGGTCCTTACTTGCTTGAAGAAAACACCAAATTGAGTAGAATAAAACACCCCACACCCCTACAGGGAGAAGAGGGGAGAGAATGCCAAGAAAACATTTGGCAATATTAAAAATAAGAGAAACTAGATGAGCAAGCAGAATCTAACATAACAAATTCAATTTTGTTACAAAGGGGGTCTAGAAAAAAAAAATCACTTCTATATTAAAAAACCCCAAACACCTGGAACAGAAATAGTAATGGATTGCATGACCTTTTTGGCAAGGTTTAAGACTTATAACATTATATTACATAAAAGCAGTATCTAAGCTGAATATTGGTTCATAGTGAGGTACAGAAGCCTTCAGGACATGACTTGCTCAGTAAAGAAAAGGAAGTTAGTATCTGTTATTTATGCAACTACAGTCATGTTTGGTTGAGCAAACTCCCAGGGCTTTCATCCCCTCCACTAATATTTCAAACAGACCTGCAAATGATGTTATTAAGGCGCTTCTATCATTAGTGGATATCAGGTAGAAATGCCTGAAGTTTGTAAGACCTACAGACAGAGGCAAGAACCAGCTTTTCCTCCATACTATCTCATCACTGTTTCCTGTCCCAGGCTAGAGATGAGTCAGTATCTAATAGGTGAGCATAGTCAGTACCTAGGCATGCCTCCAGCTCTTTAAGGGGATGGAAAGAGAGGAAATCACTACAGCAAATTTCTGATACCCTTCACTACAGTAAGCTAGTCCGGAAGTCCTATTCCAAAACTGCTTCAATTATTAAAGCACTGCCCCGTGTCAAATGTACATCCAGCCCTTCCCTACTAAACACCACAAATGGGAAAAGAGTGCATTGTTATCATGTGAGGGCTATTTTTCCCAGAAATTAAAATGGGAAGATGCAAGCTCCTACCACTGTTCCTTCTCAGCATAACACCATGCTTTTATACCTAAATCTGCTTACATACCTAAATGTGACCAAAACCCCATCTGGCTTAGCAAGGGAAACACAGGCTAGAGAACCCCAGACTGCACATCCAACTGATAGTTTCAAGTATTGTGCACACCTCATATCATTAACATCCAATACGTTTGTTAACATGATCCTTTACACCAGCTAGAAATACACAATTTAGATATATCTTTGCTCATACTCAATAAAACAATGGAAATATTCTAATACGTGAGAATTCCAATAGGTGAAAAGCTAAAATTAGACAAACTAAGTAGTAGCTATGCTGTTCTAAGATCTTACTAAGAGAAGGAGGTCTGCTGAAAAACCTTCGAAATTCTGCTACATCACCGTAAGTGGGACTGTTCTTGATAGTGTCTGGTTCCCTACCAAAACCATAAAAGACCCAAAAATCAAGTCAATTTGTGTATCGCTGCAATATCACATGTTGCTGTTTTCTTCATGTTTTCTCTACAAAGACTGATATATTTAATCCCCACAATAATCACGCACACACATATATGAATATATATAACTGGAAACCAAAGTAAAATACATATAAACGTTGGCAGTGAGAGAAAAGAGGTCATTGAGATGCATGATTTAAATTCCTTGCTGTCACATATCTTAATTTGACCTGGAGTCATTCAAACAGAAGCTTGATCTTCTACTTCCTATTTGCAAGCAATTACACATCCCATAGGGTATTACGGAAATAAATTTTTCAAAATTATTTGGATGAAATTCATATGAGGATCTTGGGTGGGCAGATCAGCAGTAAAGTATAATGAAATGGAAGGTCAGGGCATTTTCAACACTAGAAAATTGATTCTTTACTTACTAGGAATTACCTGTTCCAAGGTGTAACTTTAACATTCTCAATGGAATTTATAAAGAAGAAGGAATTTTGCCTAGAAAGAAGCGATATTCTCACACAAGGTAACAACAAATGTGCAACACTTCTATCAAAATTATGTACATAATCATCTCTCAGAGTCCAGTTTACCACCAATTTCTGCATTCAAGTCTTTTAGGTGAACACATATAAGCAGCTGAGTACTTCAGGATATGCTGTATAATAATACTCTAAGTCCATATAAAACCAGTATTATGAGACAAACAAAATCCCTTTTGGGTTTGAGGTATTTCATTACAAAATATAATCTACTATGTACTCTCCTTTCTTTTAGGTTCTACAATTTCATATGTTGGGCCTCGCTGCAGACAGGCAAAAGTGATTTCCACAGTGCTGTACTTTAAAACTTTACAAGGAGAATCATCCAGCAATAAAATCATTTGTGCTGGTGAAGATCTCTAAGATCATTGACAAATGGTTGGGCACTGGAAGCTCACCCCAGGGAAGGGGCCATGGCACCAAGTCTGACAGAGTTCAAGTATTTGGACAATGCTCTCAGGCACATGGTGGGATTTTGGGGGCTATCCTGCGCCAGGGCCGGGTGTTGGACTCGATGACGCTTCTGAGTCCTTTCCAACCCAGCACGTTCTGTGATTCTGTGAACTTTCAAAGCCCATTTCCAAGCTACCAAAATACAGCCATCTAAATGCTAATATTTAGGTTTCTCATTAGATCCACTTTATTATACTGATAACTACTAGCATTATATATGGTGCTCCAAACTTGAGAGGAGAACTAATTTGATTTATTATTTTTTCATTCCCCTTATACCTGGCTTAGTAAGACATTTTATTCAGGTACTTCTGAGGTAACAAAGGCAAATGCTCTACTACTATATGTCATAGAAGCTTTGTTTATTTATTTAAGCTGTATATGCTAAAGGGTGATTTCCTGGTGGAAAGAATGAAATACAGAAGATACTGTTTTAAAACATATCATGCAATCCCATTCTTGTCCAAGCAATGGATTTACAGAAAACAGCAGCAATCTTTCTAAAGTGTAAAAAACCAGTGACCCTTCTGGAACCACAAAGTGACACAAAGAGGTATTATTTGCAAACCAAAAGAGCTATTAATACACAAAAACACTATATTGCAAGCAACAGTACAGATTTTTTTGAATGTCTGAGGAGTAAAGAAAAACAAGCAGCGGTTATAGTTCTAGGTCTAACATCACAGGTTTGTGCCTAGCAAATAGAGAAGTTTTTTATTGCATTCATTCCCTACTAGTTAGGACTTTCCTCAACTAAAGAAAGGGAGAAATAAAGTATCTTACTTGGCAAGCAAAAGATGCTATTCAAACACCAAAGGAATTTTGTGGGGTGGTGGGGTTTTTTGGTGTTTGTTTGTTTTGGTTTGGGTTTTTTGTTTGTTTGGGTTTTTTTTCTGATTTTGTCCAAGTAGAGAGTTTTATCATCAATGCATTTCCTTAGACTATATATACACACACACACATATATATATATGTATTGAAATGTACTCAGATGTACTGGCAACAGAAACTATAGGAAAATTGCCTGGATTAAAAAAAAAAAAAAAAAAAATTACAAGCTGTAACATCATAAACCATTTAGACACTCATAAAATATCTATACATAAAAGGTATGGATTACTGCAATTTCCTCATTTATTTAGTTTTGCAATTTTACATTAGATGCTAATGAGAGAAGGGAGGACTGAACTTTATTTGATTTTTTCATTATGTATTTTGAAATTGCACCCATAAAGAAAGAAAATGCCCTTTCCTTTACATCCAGCACGGAGAATTCTTAAAAGCTGGGCCACCATTTATCCCCCAAAACAAATACATTCAATGTTTAATACATAAAAGATAGTAATGAACATGCTGATTCTCAAATGCAAACAATGCTATCTTTCACTACAGCATTTTAAAATATGTTTAAAATGCCTAGCAACACTCTAGATTTTTCTGTTGTGCTAAAATTTTCTCAATTTTCTGCTGTTGTTTCAACAAAGGACTAGTAACATTATGCATATAACATTTTAACTAGGGGTCTTCTGCTTCAGGATGCAATAAATTTTCAGACACATGCTATTCAACAAAAGAAGCAAGTATGCTATGGGAGTAACCAATTATATGGGGGTTTAATCTGTGTATTATAATCACAACATAATTGTTTTCCATTAGTTAGATAATATGTGTTTGTAGATAGAAAATTAATTTTCCCATTCAACACAGTGCAACAGAAATAAAGCATAAAGATTACATGGACAGACATATTGAAAAGTCTGTATTTTAATTAGACTGTTGTTATAAATTACATTTGACCCAAAATCTAGAAGTGCTTTTAACCAAAAAATATGACCTTTGTTTCCCTGCTAACTTGCACTTTATTTCCAAACAGGCTTAGTCGCAATCAGAACAAATTCTGTGAAGCTACACCCAGAAACTTAATTGCATTTTTCAACTCCTGCCACAATTATAAACTGAGTCAAATCCTGAAAAGTATTGAAATCTACTTAACAATGTTTCCTTGCAACTTCCATCTCACTCAGTGTGTTTCAACTTGCATTCCAGAACTTCTTTAACACCCAACGTGTAATTTTTGAATGCCAGTGCACAAGCTGTACCTTGCTTTTTGCTTGCATTTTTCTACTGGACATTATTTCTTCAGTTACACTAAAGCAACCCAAGGAAAATTATAGTATGGACTGTGTTTCTAACGCCTTCCTCACAGAGCAGCTATGAAGCACATAATGCCTTTTAACTCATTATCATATATCAAATACATATATATATCATTTACATAAAGATTTTTTAAATTTTTGTATTTAACTCTTTTCCCCACTGTTCCTTAAAAGATATTTGTAACAGATTATAACAGGAAAATGTATTTCAGAATTACTGATTTTATTTCTAAAACCTGTATTGACAGCTATTTAGTAGGTTTTTTTGACTTTTTTTTTCTCCCTACAACCTTTAAAATACAAAGAAAGTTCCCAGATTTCTGGAAAACCTTTAAAATCTGTGAGTGCTGCAATTTGTGTGGCACTGCATTAGTACCAGGTATAAATCGTAATGATGGATAGTCAAATGAATCTCAACATTTTAAAAATTTCAAGGAAAAACTCTTTGATTAGGTTGATAATCAAATTTATAAGGCAATCGCTTACAAATGGCTAAAAAGAGACCTCTGAGACCATTACTTCTGGTTGAGACACCAAGTCCTTCCAGTGCTCACAGGGACAAAGCTGCTTCCGTAACAAAACCGTTTCTGCCTCTCAGAGAAGCAATGGGCAAGTACGGTTACACAAGAGGGAAGTGAAGGGAAGGTCACAGGGCTATGTGGTACATTTAAAAAGGCCAGAAATAGATGCTGATCTATTTCTTGTATTTCTTTTTCAAAAAAGCCTCTAATCAGTTCTAAATTTCTTAGACAGTTTGCTTTCTTGCTGCACCTAGAAATGTGTCATTTGTCTATTAAAAAACATAACAGCTCACCACCCCTCCTCGCTGGCTTTCATTGGCCTCTCTTTTTTTCCCGTTTAATGTCTCTAACTTCATGCCATGTTCTTTTCCTCTTTCAGCACGGCTGAGCAAGGCTGACAGGCGGATTCCTTTGCTTTTCAGGGTATTAAAGCCACTTTCCCGCTCTGACAGCCTGTTCTACTCTGCCACCTTATAGCTCTGGCTTCACACTTCTCTGGGCAGCCACTGCTTCTTGACAGACCACTGTCACTTCCCATCATCCTCTCTGTATATCCTGTTCTCTCCCCCTCAGCACGCATCCCGACTTTCCAACCAATGCAATTATTTTTTTTGACAAGCCATCCATCAGCTTTAACTTTAAAAGCACTTTCCGCTGATATCCATTGTTAAATCCCTTGCTTTTTATGGAGCTTGCATGAGAGAATATGATATCAGACATTCAAACTACCAAACCATGTAAATTTACTTTGTTCTCAGCTATGTTTCCAATTTCACGTCCAATTTTTCGGTACATTATGCGTAGTTGTTGTGCTTAATATGATGTTGTCAAATCCCATTAAAGTTCACTGCATTGCACGGCTTTAAAAACAGGTTACAATTTGCATTCTATAAAGAAAGGAAGGAGTGCAGTCTGAAGTCAAGCTGAATCTTATTAAAATTATCTGTTCAATTGTTACATTTGTAGATGGAGTAATTTTGAGGCATTAGCTGAGACACATATGAAAATGTCAGTGTGCCAACTAATGACAATGAAAGCAAAAGGAATATATCTGTGAAACTCAATAAAGCTCCTTTGCTGGTGACATAAATTTGATGATAATCCGAGGAAATGAATAAGGGACCATCCAGTTTGAATAGGAATTACCTTTTCTATTAAATCACTTTGCTGTATTTCCACTTGGCCTACATCTTGGTCCTATGCCACAATGAGTCTCTCTCAGTGGACTTAAAAAAAAAATCCCCACAGGACTAACATTCTCTGGAGGAGTATCTTTAGTGTAAGCCTCATAACCAATTTCAGACAAGCACACTTAAAAACCAAGGAAAGAATTAGTCTCCCCTCCCCTCTTTTCTGCATATAAGTGCAGAATAAATGACTTACAAATGTACTGTACATTAATGTACATGCATTACATGTGCATTGTAATGTACATGTAATACGCAGACGTGTTCAGTGGCCAACACTACTGTTCTCTCTATGCAGGATCTTATACACAAAAGCTTGCATTCTTACATAAAGGAAGATAAGCCTATATAAGCAGGCACAGGTATAAATGAAAAGTTCAAACTAAAATGCTAGGAACATAGGGATTAATGCAAAAGTCAAAAAATTTAATGACATATTTTAATAAAGTTTCTCACAGTCCTTAAATCCTACCCTTGGCAACTGGTAGCATGGCTTTTTCTTCAGAGCAAGACATGAGACAGTCAGGGATATGCAATGCTTCTGCAAGTATCATTCAGTTACCACTGTGTATGTTTTGGGATTCAATACAATTAAAACCTGCTATAACTATGCAAACACAGTATGTAGCTTAAGTTACATCCCTGAAGTTACTCTTTGACTACAAAAAAGCAAGAAATAAACCTGTTAGGCATATCTAAGCTCTCACCCTCAGGTAAAATCTTTTCAGATTCACCCTGCCATTTCTCAAAAGGCATGTTAAGAGGTAAAGTTCAGACTTCTGGAATCTATTTAAAGCAAAGAGGCAGGAGAACACTAAAAGAATAAAGCAACATCTGCTAAGTCAATAGCCCCACACAGATGCCTTATAATGAAACAGTATCTAAATGGTGCCCAAGAAAAGTGAACAAAAGGGACTTGCTTATCTAGACAAAATAATCTGATTAAGAATTACCATGATTTGTCTTTTCTAGGTCTATTTAAGTTTATTTTGAATAGTTTTTCTGTGACTGCACAGAAGCAGGTGAAAGTTATTCTTTGCACCCATTCTCTTAATCATGTTTCTCCAAATAGCAATTCATCCTGTTTCGAATTTCACACAATTAATTTCCAAGTTCTCTGTTAAGATTATTAGAGGCCTCCAAAACCTCTGAACCTCTTGTCCTTCTGTTACTCAGCTACAATCAAATCCTACATTACCTGCCAGCTGACTGTACTTTCTCAGTCCAACCCACTGTATGTTAATGTCATCCATTTTGTATTTGGTTTTCAAGGAAAATATGACCACTGGAGAGTATCTAGGGTACTAATTATACACCCACATCACTGAGCTACTCTGCCCAAATCTCTCCACCCTTTTTTCCACTCTGTGAATTTTTCAAATTTGCTCAAGAACTTGGAGATAAATACATGTATTCAACAAAGGCAAGGTCCTGCACCTAGGGAGGAATAACCCCAGGTACAAGTCAGGGGTTGACCTCCTAGAGAACCGCTCTGCAGAGGACCTGGGAGTCTTGGTGGATGACAAGCTGACTGTGAGCCAGCAGAGTGTCCTTGCTGCCAGGAGGGCCAATGGGATTCCGGGGTGCATTGGGAAGAGTGAGGCCAGCAGGTCAACAGAGGTGATCCCCCCCACACTTGGTTTTAGTGAGGCCACATCAGGAGTGCTGTGTTCAATTCTAGCCTCAATAGGTCAAGAAAGACAAGGAGCTACTGGAAAAGGGTCCAGCAGAGGCCACAAAGATGATTCAGGGTCTGGAGCATCTCTCTGATGAGGTGAGACTGCGGGAGCTGGACCTGTTTAATCTGGAGAAGACTGGGAGGGGATCTCATCAATCCATACAAGCATCTCAAAGGTGGCTGTCAGGGGATGCTGCCAGACTTTATTCATGGTACCCAAAACTGGGAGAAGGAGCAAACTAAAACACAAGAAGTTCCACCTCAAGATGAGGAAGAGCTTCTTTATGTGGAGCTTGGAACAGGCTGCCCAAGTGAGAGTATGGAGTCTGCTTTGGAGACATTCCAAACACACCTGGATGGCTCCTGTGTCACCTGCTTTAGGTGACCTTGCCTTGGCAGGGGAGTTGGACTGGATGATCTGCAGGGGTCCTTTTCAACCCTAATGATACCAATAAAATCTGGTATGCGTGAATATCATTTAACAAAAATCAGCTAAAGTGTAAGTATCCTGAAGTACACAATAGCTACATTCATTCTATGTGATTAAAACATTCTTATTTTTATGTCATATTTATGAAATTGAAAAATGTAGTTCTGACCCAAGCAACCCACTAAGATACTACGCCTTCTTTAAACCTCTTTGGTGAACTACTCATGTGTGAGGTTTCTATCTTCTTATGAATGTGCCCAGGGATGGGGCCTCTACCACCTCTTGAGAAAACCTGCTCCAGTGTACCACCCTCAGAGTAAAAAGGTCCTCCTAATATCTAATCTAAACCTACCCTCTTTTCAGTTTAAAACCTTGTTCTACAATATTCTCTCGTGAAAAGTCCCTCTCCAGCTTCTCATAAAGCCCCTTTTCCATAAGGCCCCTGCAAGATGGTCTCTGCAGAGCCTTCTCTTCCCCAGCCTGAAGAACACCAGCTCAATTAGCCTGTCCACACAGGAGAGCTTCTCCAGTCCTCTGACCATATTTTCCCAAGAGCAGACAAAGCATATTCTCTTCTGTCCTGAAGGTGAGAAAGATTTTACAAATACACTATGGCTGGAGGAACCTAATTTTTAATAGCAGTTTAGATTCCTATCTGTCTTAAGTGGAGGAAAGATTTATGTAAAGTGAAGCAGACTGAGAATGCATATGGAAATGCTAGCAAAAAGTGAATTGATTCCCTATCGTTAAACAGACATGCATTTGCACTTCACATATAGTGACTTTAACCCATTTTCAGATTAAAGACAATGAATAGCAGCCATCCCTTAGAACGCTAGAAAGAACACTGCTCATAAGCCTGCACCCTTTTCACCACTGGTGATGCTCCAACGCAGAGTAAACAGCAAACTGGAATTACAAAGACTGATGTCCTTTTAGCTTCTGCCACTTATTCTGAAGATTAAATTCACACATGTATCAGAAAGATGGTGACAGTGAAAACTTTACTTTGAACATGCTGATAAAGAATGATACCTTCTTACTACCAGAACTTTCCCAAATTTCACAATAGGCTGCAAATGTGGGTTATAGTAGTGCTCTAAACAATATTTCTCCTTCCATTAAAAAAAAAAAAAAAAAAATCTACTTTTCTACTCATACAGATGCTATGCTTTACTTCAAACACATTACATTTTCAAGAGTGCTGAATTAACTGATCAAGTGCAAATGAGACCTCCAGTTACCCCAACATTCTCACTGGAACTTGCCACAGTTTTCTAAATGTTTTACTTCAAAGTGACTGAATTACATGTTTCCTCTGTTAACCTTTCCTAGCTTCCAGGCAAAACACATGTAGGGAAAGGAGCAGAAATGGAAGTGCATGCACACAGTAGTCTGATAAAATATTGCAATTTTAGAAAATATATTTATTAATAAAAGCAAAAATCCAAGATGTTGGCATTCTGCTGGTATTCTTTCATTGTCTGATATGTGTTGTTTGTAGAACATTAAAAAAAAAAAAAAAAAATAGTGCAATTTCAGCATCCCAAAGACTGAGACACCTCAAATAACATTATTACAGCATTAGAAAAACTCCATGGATCTCATGTATGAATGAACACAGACTAAGGGAAGATTCTGTATAAATGTTGCTACCCCAATTGAGTGGGAACATTTTCAGATAGCAAATACACAGAAGCAGCACTATCAGTCATGAACCAAGCACTTAATGCAAATTTGGTTTTGCACTATTTCTTCTGATCTCACTTAAACTTTTTTTTCATATTTTATTCATTTTTATTTTTACCAGTAGATGCAACTTTAGCTTACTATGTATGATGGTCTCTACTATCAACATGACAGTAGATTAAGCCTTAGCTATAAAGCTATTTTAAACTATTTTACTTACTATAGAAGTTATACGTTTATTGTATCTTTTTTTTAAAACCATTTATACACCAACACAGACAGCCAAATAGGATTAAATAATAATTTAGGCTACTGTTTCTCATCATCAAAAGGGTTAAAATATCTTTTTCTCTACCTCCAAACAGTGACCACATTTTCCCTGCCTCATTTATCCTATTTTCTAACTGTTAAAAAGAAATACAGACTTCTTCAGAGCTAGCAGTTTTGCTTAACTCACTTAAGAATAAAGATTCTGAGCCTCTGCCCTTACAACCATCAATTCTAGTCCCACCTGAAATTTAAAATACTAAAGTGACTGTGGTGAATTTCTGGGAGTCAATCTTTCTGGCTGAATGGTTGTCTTCTTGATGGAGAATGGCAGTTGTCCCTAGGGAAAAGGGTAATAGTAGGATTTTGTCTTTTCCTTTAAGTCAGACTAACCACAAAGTGCTGCTGAGTCAGCCATACCTGCAAGCAGAAGGCAATCATACCCTGCTGGATCAAGTCTACCTTTCCCAGGAGCACAGCTGGACACAAAATAACAACTAATGTCACTGAAGTGATGTTCTGGGTTGAATATATTAGGAGACCAACCCGATATTTTTCTAAACAGCAGAACATTACAGTTTAAGATGAAAGAGCTAGACAGGCTACCACACTAGAAAAATAAACCAAAACAACCAATCAACCTAATACAATGTACTTAAAATGTACTGCAATATTCTACCACAAATTACAAACAAGTTGTGAATGTTGATAAATAAATTATTTTAATAGAGGTCTGCCATTTTTAATAGGAAGCAATGGAGAATGTATGATCCTGTGCGGAGTAAGGGACTTCTTGCAGTGTATAAATACAGGTACACATTATATATATTAAAAATATATCAGCCTATGCTTTTTAAATACATGGTTAATTTGATTGAATGTTATTTCTACACTGGCTGTAAACTTTGCAGTAAGCAACTGTACCCATTTGGAGGCCAAGCCCCTGACAGACACTGCACAGGGGCATGCTGGCTGTTGTTAGGTTCATCCGACTGCCATAGCAACTGCAGCCAGAATATAAAGAGCTTCTCAAAGAGGCAACTTTACATAAGGTCAACAAGTCCCCTGGCAAAGATTTCATAGAGTGCTCAAACTCAGACATACAGTAAAATCTTTGTCCTCCTCATAATCCTTAGACAAAAAAAAAAGCTAATGACAATCACAGACAACATATTAAATAATAGTATTTTCAGCACAGCTGGGATGACATTCTATAAATAATTTTTAACTATTACCCAACAATGTATTGCGGTGAAGAGCTGGCAAGGTCTTGCTCAATAAGCAGTTACCAGCATGGTTTTACTACTAGGGACAAAAGATTTTCTTTCTAAAAAGATTTTTCTTTTCTAAATGCCTACAGTGACGTTTCAGGTGCTTCTACAAACATATTACTGTCGCTCACAATCAGTGGATACTTCTTTTTGTTGAAAGTTAAAATTAATAAAATCTTGAGAATCAAAATAGCAAAAATTACCATAATCAGACTCTTCCATACTTTAAACACAGTACTATTATACAGCACAAACGGGCTTATTCCACAAAAGAAGAAGCTTGCAAAAATTATATCAGAACACTTTGTAAAATATTGTGCACTACTTGATTGGGAAATTTTGTTTTTTCGAATCAAAATACTATCAAAGAAAATTCTAAGTGCAGCTCTATGACAAATAACTAGGTCAAAAATGGCAGGTTCATTAAATAGGTCTTCTACCAATGATTCCTTGCAATTCTGTCTTCTTGGTTCCTTGTGGACCTTTTTAATATGAAAAATACTAAATTAAAGGGTGGACAAATAAAGCATTAGACAAATATAAACAATTTTACTTCTTCCTCATCAAGAATGTGAGCTATAGAGGATCCATGTCCAGCACTTCCTAACAAACCAGACTCTAGAATCTTGTTTCATAGTGAAATAATGAAGAAAAAATATTTAGCATTTTAATCACATTCCTATATTATATAAATTTTAGTTTAACTAATCACTTCTATAACTGAACAGGTGGAAACACATAAAGTGCCCACCTAAAAAACAGTAACCCTCAAACAGCTGCTTGCATTTAAATTTGCCCTCACAGTCATAAAATTAGAACCATATTCCATTAATGCTTTTAGCCAATTGAAGCCTTGAGACAACATTAAAAGAAAAAAAATCATAAGAAGTAAAAAAATTACAGAAAACAAATTACTTGTGTTTTCAAAGCAGATGTTTAATACCCAGAAATTGAAACAAAAACATGAAGTCAGGCACTTTGCAGGGTCAGAGAAGGAAGGTTAAGAAGTTTCTATCACGTCTGCCAAAATTTTTATTGCCGCTAAAGGATTTTGAAAGTATTTTAATAACTTGATTTGAAAATCTGCTCTATCACATGTGCTTCTCATATTAATCTCTTCTTCCAAACCTACAGTAGCTACTATGGTATTGCCTACAGAAACAACACCTGGCTCTCTAACCCAAGAGCTGTACCTCCAAAAGAATTCACAGTTATCAGCTGTAGAGTCAAAAACTCTTTACTAGCACCACACTGCTATGCAAAAAAGATGACGTACAGGTGTAAGAGTAACTACAATGCTAACCAAGCTCAGATAAGTGAAACTCTTCCAGCTGACAATGCAACGTAGTCACTGTGTAGTGCCTTGGTTCAAGCAAAAGTAATCATCAGGTAAATTTCCATTCCATTTAATACTGTAATCTCCCTTTTAGAGGAGTTTTAAACTGCATTCAGAGTTAGCACTTCTTAAAAATTAGAGGAGGTAGGTGGGTGAGACAAGAATCTATTGATTTCAGCTGTTGCTCCTTTTTTGAAAGCAATACTGGTTTATCATTATTGGATGGTGTCATAGCGCACAGAAAAATGAAGAGCACATCACAAGAGTGAGTTCTGAAAGCAACATTAAAAAAAAAAAAAAAAACAACAAAAAAAAACTGTTCTCACTCCAACACTCTGATCCTGAGTCTTAACACTCATGCACTTTGGGTGAAAAATATATCTAACGTACAGCAGTCCAGCACCTCTTCTGTCCCTGAAGTCCATGAGTTTACTCCAGCAAATAAAACTGACTGAAGAGCTCCAAAAGAAAGACTTCCTCAGATTCAAGACACAGAATCTCAACAGGTCCATGACACTGTTCGCTGCTAACAGGATGGACAGAGACAAGACTCCAAGATAAAGATACCTGTATATTCCTATAGCAGAGCACTCAGAGAAACAACAACTCCTTTTGAGTGCCATAGCCCTCAGTACATTTGTTGTATTTTATTGTAGTAGAAACAAAAGAATTAGATTCATGCCATCAATCCTTCAAAGCTATACTTGTCTTTTCATTAAACAGCAAATGCATTTACCTCAAATATTTTCAGATAAAAATCTCTAGTGATCCTGAAATGTTAAGCTGCTCAATCCCCCATAGCCTTGACAATTTTGCAAAATTACTTAATGCAAAGGCTAGAGGCCTCCAGAGCAGAGCTGATTCCTCCCTAAGGATAACTCCCCTCCCCAGCTGGATGCAGCTCTCTCTGGGAACTACTTCATGACATCCATCTCTAAAATTATTCAGGTCAGTTCCACTTACAAGAGAGTGTTAAGAACACCTGAAGAGCACAGACCTAACACCCCAGAAGGCTACACACGTTGCTTTTTTATGCTTTAATGTCTCACAACTTTTACAGTGTTCCCTTCCACATTCCGGAGATGTGAAAGCAGCTCAGCACTTCATATGCAGATTATATTACTTGCATCTGAAACGGGTTGTTCTTTTTTCCTCCCCCATCCCACATTAAGCTCTATTTGTTCTGGTTGTGTGGGAGAGGCCAGTTCTAGCTGTAGTTGCACTCTAACATTACTGTAAAGCAATACCATGCTGCCATGCAATAGCTCTTTAATGTCAACCATAACCTTCATAAATGGGTTTGTAACGAGAAACCCTTGTTTGTCATTCAGTAGGTATGATTGATGCTATGTGAGTGAAGTGTAGCCACAGTGACCATCTCAATAACATGAACAGCTGCCAAATATTCATTTAGCAGAATGAGTTTAAAAAACTTTGAGCAGATTGCTTTCACAAGGCTGCTTTCAACAAAAGGAAACATAATTAACGAGCTAATATCAGCATGTGTCTGGCTAAGCTAATGAATATCAAATTACACAGAATCCTGTATAAATCATCATTATCCTGAATTTTAATTGAACTTGCAATTAAACATGACAAATTTTATATACACTAAGCCTTTAATTTATACTTTCAAATAAGAAATAATTTATCATTTTTAGTATTTCATAGTTAATTTCCCAATATGTACACTTCTAATTAACAAGGACAGACAGGCCTAAAAAGAAAAGGAAAAAAAAAAAAAGAAAGAAAAAACACACTAAAACCTGCTGAATAGCTCCACTGGTAACATCACCTTTCAACAGATTAAAATCAGAGCCAGAAACTTAGAACAGTTCAGCAAACCACTGCTTCTGCAAGTCATATTTAATTTCAAACTCATCCTTTGAACACCATGTGTGTCTAGAAGGGAACTGAGCTGCAGCAATGTCTAAGGGGCAATTTGAAATCTGGGTTAGGTTTCTGCAAAAGAAGCAACAGTTTTGAAACAAAATCTAAGTAATAACTTCATAATGCTCCATTTATACAGTTTCTTAATCTTATTGTCACTATGGACTGGAGCCATCACCACAAAATAGTGCTTCTTGACAAAATAATATCTTGTTTATTATCTAGTTTAATCTTAATTATAGTCCCTCATTTATGATCATTCCCTTTTGCTTATTACCAGTATAATCTGAAAACATGAAGAGATGGATTCTTTTCCTCATCTCCTAATACTCATAAGCTCCAGTTACTTTTTCTGTTTCATCAAAATATTACAGTTTCTATTAATTTCTCTATAGAAAAATTTGATTCCCTGAAAAAAAAAAAAAAAATAAATGGGTCTTACAGCTGTGAATGTGAAGTTTGGAGACAGAAGCAGCTGCATTGCTGTAAGCAGCCACAAAATTCTGTTAGCACAGCTAACTCAGCTGGAAGAGCAGGAGGAAAAAATACCATGTCAGCCATGCCAGCAAAATCTGCGGTACAGAGATGGTCAGGATGGTATAAACAGACATTTGTTCAAGGAGTTGCAACACCAGTAGATGAAAATGCCCCTTCTTCTGGTATATCTTGCTCTCCCCTATTCTGCCAGCAGAATTATGCTGGCACAACTGGCAAGAGAGTGCCCTAACACAGACCAGCCCCCAGCTAGGAAAGGCTGCGCACAGCTAAATGGCACTCACAAGGAAAATGTGGTCAAACCCCAAGTGCACTTAATGCGCATATGGCTGCAGTGAAGACTTGAACGCTGTCAGACACGAGTCTCATCGAAAGCTCAAGATAGGGCATACAACCGATCAAGAAAGTATTCTCAAATACTCAAGGTTTTTAAAACTTGCTTTCATTCAGCTCCCTAATACTATTCATTCTTCAAAAGCAGATGGATCTTTCAAAATCCTTACTACAAAGAAGAGTCTTCATCATGCAATTTGCTGAACCTTCGAGACAATGCGCATTGTGAAGTCCAATGGCTCGCTGACCATGGCAATGAAACAACTGGGGAAATAAAAGGATGAAACTAAGAGAAACTGAAAGCTTCTCCCACTAGGAAACAGTCTTAGGAATTCTATTAATTCCCACAGAAAATTAGGTCAACAGCTTTCATATTTACAACACTCAGCTTTTAAAGAGTGCAATTTCTGATTTAATGAACAGTAGAATTAGGGATACAACAGGCAATTTCTGCTACTACTGTTAATTATAGTAAACATGTTTGGGTGCTTCTTGCAGTCCCTTGCTTTTCCTCAAGGCACCCAAATACTTCTATTATTTTGTTTTCATCCACTGTTCTGCCTGCTCTCCTAGGAATTTAGTACCTAGCTATGCTCCTAAGTTTTGAACACATTTAAGAATGAAGATAACTGCCCATGCTGACTAAACAAGATATCCTAGATATCCTAGAAGAAGCTCAAATGTTTTCTGAGCACTTGAAGGAAAGCCTCTGTCATGCAGCTCAGCAGGACTTTGTTCCTATACATCCATTTCCCCAATAAGTTTAGAGAAATGCAAAGCAAAAAACCCATAAGAAATAGTAGGGACTGAGTAAGTGATTTCCAGAATTATTTCTCCATCTTGTTGGTACATTTCCACAAATTACTTAATCCCTAACAGAAATTAGAAACAAAAGGTGACTAATCAGCAGAGTAGTATCCATCTCTGGTTAGAGCTTCCTAACTACTGAGATACTGTTGTGATTCTGCCACTGCCTAACTAGATGATCTTCAGTAACTACTCTGCTTCTCTGTCTCCCCATTTATTCTGTCAGAGAGAGCTATACTGATGCTTACCTCACCCAACAATCTTTTTTTCCTCCAATAATAAATCTTTCTACCGAACATTTGCACATTTTTGCTCCAATATTTCCTGTTCAGTCCACATGCAGAGCCCTCACCTTTCTGATGCCGCTCCTTCTGCAAACACACATTCTAGTCAGCAAAAATAACATTGCCAACCCATCACTGAGAACAAATAAATGAATTAACTCAGACATAATTCTCCTCTAGGTTTTCCTAGTGCATTTTGCATTGTCTGTCTACTTAGATTACCAGCCCCTTAGAGCAAGGACACATTGTCTTGTTTGACTTGTACTGCTCTGAGTACACGGTTTGCAAATAAATAATATTAAACCCGATGATAATACTGGTTTGGCCAGTCTCAATACACATGAAAATGAGGCAGCAACTGCTTCTATTTTTCTTTTTCACATAAGGAAATGTCATATTTCTTCTCATTTTTCAGGGACTTAAAAACCTAATAGAACTGCATGTACCAAGGCTCTGAATGTTTAATGCTTTTGCTGAAAAACACTATGTGTTCATGCAGGAGAAGCAGCAGGACAAATATTTTCACACATTTTCAGATAGCTGAGTGAAACTGGCTCCACCAGAATTTACAGCTGAAGACTACCAGAATTTACAACTTGTGAAATTGTGTCTGTCTGTATTTTCTCATTACAGTGTGCTTGCTAGAGATAGAGAAGGTGGGGGATTTTTTTCCTTTTTTTTTTTCTTTTTTTTTTTGCCATCTACTGTCGCACTACTTCCTAGTTAAACCTTGTCTCAAGTTATCAACACTCTCTGGAGAGATAAGCTTCTTCTCACTTACAACCTGTCACTAATAATCGAACTTTCAAGACTCCATCTCGAAAAGAGACTACCGGAGGCACACAGGTCACAGGAATTAACTGCCACCAGTCCTTGCAGAAAACTAAGCTCATCAATCTATAGCTTCTCGTCATAATTAGAATAACGGCTTCGAAAATTTGGGCTGATGTTGACTCGGTCTTATGCCACAAAGAGCACTGATTAAAATCTTGGTGTGAAACTTAATGATAAGTGCTGGTGGCGTTGTCGTGGAGACAGGGAGGGACAAACAATTCCCTTGCCGTGACATTTTCAACGTCCTGCAGAAGAAAAACTGTCCTCTTTAGTGTGGCACTGTATGAAGCTTATTTATGGCTACAGGGCTTGCTGGATTGATGACTGTCGTAACACACTGTCAAATCCTTTACTGACACATTCATTTTTTGAGCCCCTGGTGTGGCAGAAATAAAACACAACAAAAATGTGAAAGTATTATTTATCAGTTTCTGTTTGAGTAAATAGTGGATGAAATAAATTTGGTATATGTTTGTACCCAGATGTGCACACAAGTCCCAACATTTATTAAATACACAAGAAACAAAAAGCATTTAATGTAGTTCAAGATTCTCTCATAATAGTTTTGTAGTGGATTTTAACAGACAAAAGTTAGTGTAGTTTTTAATAGTTTTGGAATGGATTTTAACAGACCAAACCCAAAAGGGCTAATGTAGTTAAAGCTCTAAGAATACAGATTCGATTGCACCATGTCCATAGCAAAATACAGTATATTGCGCACTCGGCATTCAAATTTAAGAACTCGCATCAGAAGTGTGATATTTGTTTTGATACTGCATTTCAGAAAGTCAGCCTGAGGTTGACACAGGTCTACTGACAGTAGCATGCTCTAACATTAATATCTACAGCATTATTTTTATTACTTTGAAATTAGAAGGTGTTCCTTCTGTCTTCTCTTTCAGACAATTTTTTTCCTTCAGTTTAAATATAGTGAAAATTATTTGTTAGCTTTAAGGTTCTTGTTAACTTCCTGCAGCTTTTACAATGCACTAATTAACCACTACAAGAATATCACTCTGGACTACAAAAGGTGAATTCACAATCACATCATCAGAGACCTCAAAATGTATGTTTGAAACCTCTGCACTGAAGAAACTCCCAAGTTTCTGTACACAGATTTTTCATACTGATCACATTTTCAGAAATCCTGCCTCCTTTAACTTCCAGGTTCAAAATTATTAAAAGAGGAGTCCTCTGCTTCAAAACTTAGAAGCACCTTTGTCTGTCTACAGAGGAAAAAAATTAGAAGTCCAAGATTTACTCTCTCCCCATATGACAAAAAAGAAAATAAACCCACCATTGTTTTCTCTCCCTTTGTCAAATGCACTCTTCTTTAAAAATATTTTAAAATATTTATTGCATCTCAAGTAAAAAAAAAAAAATCCTGGGGAGGGAGGTGTCAAAATAGCGTGCTGTTCTTCCACAATACTTAAGTACAAAGTGAGTGAGCAAAAGGTTGCTCTCTGAACTCAGCAATTGCAATTCCACCAATCTTACTCACAGATATAGCAGAGCACACTGAGAGAGTTCTACACATAAAAGGAAATCAAAATCAAAATTTGGTGACAGCATGACTAAGACATTGTACATATAATCTGAAAACAATGTGAGGGCTACATGGAAGTTCTTTAATCCTCAGGAGCTGACTTACCTTACCTACCCTCATATACATATTTATTTATTTATTTATTTTTAAACACATCTCAGCCATGGAAATGCTCTTAGCATGTTTATAAGGAAGTGTCTTCAAATCTGGACCCAGATAAATCATTGCTTCCCTCAACACTGGATGTTTGTCAATGGTAATAATTATTATTTATAGCCTCTGAATATTCTCTACTTGTATTATTTTGTATCACAGCTACAGATTTTGGGCTTTTAAAAGGTAAAGGATATAAACTAAGAGGTAAATCTCTAATATAGTACTTGATAAGTGCTAGCATACACTATCAGTGCTCCAAATCCCATCAGTAATTTAAGTATGTAAATAAAATGTGCAAGTTTCTCAAGACATTTAGGGATTTCTAACAAAGTGCTATAATTTACTACATAAAACATTATGAAATAGTTTTAGTCAACAAAATAAGGAATTGATCCTCCAGAGCTATCAATAACAAAAGGGAAAATAAAGAGAGAGTCCTATTTTAATAAAATTAAATCCTTCCGATTTCTTAGGACACTTTGCAAAGCTTCAGCTAATGCTAAACCATATTAATACACAAGGTGGTTCAGAATTATTTGAATTTCTCAGTTGCAGCATTGAACCCTTCAAGTCAATACACACCAAAATACATCTGCCCCTCAACAAGGTAATTCCAAACATTTATATCTAATTGATATAACAGAAATTTTCATCAATTACTCCTTTTTCAACTCCGTAAAATATATACAGATATTTTAGGTTAATGTATGTAGTAAGTGCTACAGAGTTTCTTGTAAAGATTTGTGACAAAATATCTGTCTTTAATTTTCTTTACTTTGCTGGCTTGCACCTCAAACTTCTAATGTGAAAGTGTTTTTTAAGAGGGGCAATTAAAGTGGTCTAAAATGGCTATAAAATACAGTTTATGCCTTTCTTATGCCAGATGAAAAAGCTGAGTGTACCACATGGTAACTCTGGGTGACTAAAGAGATTGTCAAATAGATTAAAAAACAAAACAAAACAAAACAAAAAACAAAACAAAAGAAAAAAAAAAACCACCAACACACACACACCACCAAAAAACCCTCTAGCAGTCAGTTTTAATTTTTTCATGGCCATCAGCTTTTCTTGTCCTATTAGTTACCATAATAGCAACACAGTGTTGAGCAAAATACCAGAAGCTTTCATTAGAACCATTAACATAATTTGATAACTGATGGTATTTGATTTCTGACTTTTGAACTTTGAGCTAAAGCCTGGTGTAAGATATAATCTCACTGATTGGATGTTTTTTAAAATACAATCACTTCAAGTTATATTTCTTTGTTAAATGTAATTAATGTTCACATTTGTCACAAATTATACTATTTAAGAAAGAGGCAATAACGATGAAAGATGTGACAATGTTAAACCCATGTCGTCTTCCCCCAAGTGATTAAGCCCTAATTTAAGGATTGCTCAAAATAAACCAGAGCCATGCACATAGTAATGGATATATACAAATAAGATCTTTTCAACAAAGCATTGAGGGTTTTGCTTAACTTAAAACAAATTAAAAGTTTAGCACTAAATCCATCCATGTGAGATGCTTTAGAACCATGTTGAGATGTTCTGCTTATAACAAGTAGTCAGTTATACACTGTTTTCCTGATCTTTAAAGACAGCGCCAGTAGTAAGGAGAGCTCTTTTGGCTCCTGTCTCTACTAGTGTGAGTAGGAATTTACAGACTGATAGGAGCTTCCCCTCTGCCCACAATTCCTAATTTCAAACCTTCTCTGCTCCCCCAGCATTTGGCCACACGGGTGTTAGAGCCTGAGCCCACAAGCCTTGCTGCCTGGGCAGGCTCCTCAGTCTGGAACCTGCCCTGTGCTGCCAGAGCAGTAAGACGATGAGGGCAGGCAGTTTTCTCTCGTACCCAGGCACGAGAAGCCCATGTTTCTGTGCAGATCACCGTGTGGATGCGTCCAGGTCAATTACTGCAAGCCACGTGCCTCTTTAGTATGGCAAGCAAAAGACTGCAATATAAATACAAGCCTTTGAAAGCTCTTTTTGTGTTGGCAAATGAGTGAGGAAGAGAGCAGGGGGAGGGATGTTTCTGTTTAACTTGGTCAGGTTAAGGACCTGAAACATTTTAATATTCAAAATGTCCTACGTGCATACAGCAACATAACTGTCCTGCAATAATAATTGCATATAATGCATCTTCTATGTCATATCAATGACCCGCCTTGCTAGGCACCGTATACAGTCACACAGATGCTTTGAATAGATATCTATGGGATTTTTATTAATAATATAATTCCTACATCACCAGAGCTGCATTAAAAAAATGCAAAAGGAATACATGCTATCATCTTACAAAGATGTCAGTTGGGTTCACTAGGGACCATAAAAACTAATGTTTCACATTCAGACCCTTTGGCAAAACTGTAAATGCCAGGAATACTCAAAATTTTCAAAACTTTGTAACACACTAATCAAAATTACTCTGGAGAAAGGGAAAGGGTGAAAAAGAATCAAGATGATGTGGCACTTTTTTTTTAGTCAGAAATCACATTTACAGCTAGCCTTGAAAAATAATTTTGTTATATCAATGCATCATTAGCATGCATTAAGCCTTCAAAAGTTATAAGGACTTATAAAAATTTTAAGTAATTTTATACATAATATTCTTTTAAACAAACAGTGAATCAGTAGGCATAGAAAGCAGTGAAGCCAGTGCAAGGATACTTAATTTTTAAAAAGAATTTGGGGTATTTTTCTGATTTCCAAGATTAAGCTAATGAAAATTACTAAATACTCTTACATTCAGAAACATTTAAACAAAAGGAAAGAGGCAAGAGAAATCCCAGACCTCACCCACCTGTCTGGAGGTAACATTAAACCAACCTTTTCCAGATTTCTTAGAGTGGAATTTAAGGCTTGAGTGTTTCAACAGGAATATTCTCCATTAGGAATTTGTAGTTCTTAATCCTCTCTGAAAACACCTGGTACAAGGGCAGGGCTCTTATTTCCCTTAGATTTGAAATGTCTGCCGTGACTTTAAGTGGCAATCAGGCAAAGGACAGAGATTTAAGTTTTGGAGTCCACTGCAATAAAATCTGTCTCAGCAGTGTGCTGTCAGAAGAAAAAAAAAAAAAATGCTCAATAAACATTTTTTTAAATTACAAAAGGATTCCAACATAGAGGGCTGAAGTCAAGTCATTGGAACATACTGCCTGTTGGTATCATGCCCCGTGAAGTGGGCAGTGGCACAACTGCTTGGCCACCACGACTGTTGCCATAGCAGGTCCTCTGCAGCTGATGCAATCATGTATACCACTATTAAAAAATAATTACTCATCCACGCATAAAACACATTGACTGCAAAGATAAGATTAGTTTGGATCCCACTTCATATTCTGCTTAGAAGTTTTTCCATCTTCCTGGCACAATGAACCTCTCTAAATCTCAACGTAGTATTAATCACTTCAAGAACTGCCTTACATTTACTGTAATAGCAATTTGCTAAGGGATAAATACAGTTCAATTTTTCTACTGCAAAACTTTAATTTCTAGAATTTATAAGACACAACTGTCACAGAACTCAAACTTTGCAACAAAAATTGCTTTGTCTTTCATTTTTTTCTCATAAAAACAACTGAGGGAGAGAGGAAAGAAGCACTGAAACCATAGTTATGCCATGGAAGACTGCAGAAGGAAATACATAAAGCAAATCCATTTATGAGAAAGCATAGTCCATGCCATGCTGCCCTTGTCTGTGACTCAGAAACAAACAGTGAGAAGGACAGCTGGGTATTAAGAAACCCAGCAGTTTAGTAAAATACAGGCTATTAGAACATATACAACATACACCGATATACAGGGAGAGCAGAAGCTGTGCAGAGCAAACAAGGAATGAATTCTCTGCTTGGGGACAGGTGTTTGGCCATCCCCAGGAGAGCAGGGCCCCACCAGGAGTAACAGTGACTTGGGAGGACAAACACCGTAACTCCAAACATCCACCCTTCCTCCTTCCTTCCATCTACTTTATCAACAGAGCATGACGTCACATGGACTGGAACATTCCTTTGCTCCTTTTGGGTCACCTGTCCCAGCTGTGTCTCCTCCCAGCCTCCCATGCACCCCCAGGCTCCTCACCAGCATGGCAGTGCAAAAAGCAGAAAGGCTTTGGCTTTGTGCAAGACCTGCTCAGCAACAACAAAAACAGCTCTGTACTATCATCACTGTGTTCAGCACAAATTCCGAGATCAACAAATTCAAAACACAGTCCCAGACCAGCCACTATGAAGAAAATTAACTCTCCTCCAGCTGAAACCAGCACCTTCGTACACCTACGTGCTCAAGGACAAGCAGTCTGAACACCAAGCATTTACAAACAAACAGGAAAATATCCTAGATAGACATAGGTTTTGAATACTGCAAACCTGATATTGCATAGAAGAGACTTCAGTTATTAATGAAGTACCTCATGCCTGTACAGGAATATCCCCATACAGGCAATGTACACATCATCATCCAAAAAGACACAAAAGCACCTTATAACAGCAAAGAACACCTTCAAGCTAAAAAGCTTACACACAGTTTGTTCTAATATATCAGTTGGGAAGATACGCAAAAAGAGAAACATATTACTCTAACCCCTGAATTCTAAACTGTGAAAAAAACCAAACAGAGGATATACTCTGTTCCTAAGTGTTAGAAGGCGTCATCATTATTCTACCATACCAAAGAAATAGAGGCTATTAAATGTACTGCATAAAATAACATTTAGCAAGAAAATCAGGATAATTACTTCACAAAAAGGACATTCAGTCAAGTTCTAAACCATTGCTCTGAATTGAGAATTACTTATGTCTAAGTTAAATCAAGTAAAACATCCTTAGCAGTCCCTTAAAGAACACTTGAAAATAACAGGAGGGACTACCTAATTCATCATGCCTTTTTTTTTTTTTTTTTTTGTTAAAAGAGTTGAATTGCAGGAGGCTTTGACATTAACTTTCTTGTTTGTGAATTCAGCCCGTTTATTGCTGGAACATAGATAAAGATAGTTTGGTTCCATACAAGCTGAAATAAGCACTTGGGTCAGTTGTGTGTAAATCAAATTAGAAACTAATGGTCAGGAAGACACTCTTTTGGGAACTATATAACAACCACAACAGAAAAACAAGGGACAATAAAGATTTTTGGGAACTATATAACAACCACAACAGAAAAACAAGGGACAATAAAGATTTTTGAGTCCAAAAGGTTACAGTAAGGAAAACCTACCAGTGAGATGTGTCCAACTATCATACTTAGAGCAGAGGAAGGAATAACTGTCACTTGACATATAAAAAAATACCAAGTAACATTCACAAAAGGGCTTCTAAGCACTTCTAAGAAAAAACAGACATGTGCTGTCCTATTTGCTTGCTACATCCCAAAGCTGGATCTTTAAATGCTTAGAAGCATGCTGAATCATTCTCCATCACTTCACAGCCCCAACACTGATAGCGTCTTTCTTCATCATGAGTGGCAGAAATTATTTTGGAAAGTGAGAGGCAAGTCTGACAGGTGTTCCTTACACAATCCTGTAAGGAGAGCCACAACATAACATCAAGACTCTAGATGGGTACAGTTTCCTACATGCTACAATTCTGAGTGTCCCATTCCAACAAGATGATGGTATCCACACTGGCCAAGTGGCAAAGAGAAATAAAAGTAAATTGTAATAAAAGATTGTCACAGGATCAATGCCTCATACTTTAAAACTGAGCATTTTGGCTCTGCTTCAGCATTCATCAGCCAAAACCTATTATCCTATGACAATATTCTGTTTCACTGATATCTATTCATTATAAAATATATATATTTACAGTATTTGGAAGGTGATTTTTAATGCTGTGAATGCCCTTTATAAGGAGACTATTTTAACATTATAGATTCCAAATGACTAGTCAAGATATTCAATTCCCTGTTTAAATCTTTAAATATACTTAGGAATTCCTTATTTCAATGGGCTTTCTAATGCCTGTTCCTTTACTGTTTAAATATATATTACAATGTAAAAAGAGAAAGGTCTTCATTAACTCATTGCACTAGGGGAATTCACCTTTTTATGATATTAGTTTCAGTCATTAATCACAATGCTTTACCAGTAACCAAGGAAAGTGACAATAATATTTATGTAGATCACTATACTTGAACTTTTCAGGTTTTGAAGAAGTCTAAGAGAGCTGAATATCCTAACATATTAAATTTGGAAATCGTAGCTCTGACTGGCATAACAAACACATCGCATTCTACCCATAACCATAATACCTTCTGAGTCTCAACCTCAGCTGGTTACCTTATAAAAAGGCTTTTTCAAAAAAAATATCAACAACAGAAATCTTGCAGTGTTTTATTTTCTTATCCTTAAGAATTCAGTAGGAAAAATACAGTGTTTGTTCGTTTGTTTTTAGGAGAAAAAAAATTTATTTAGGCAGTACATTTAAGAAGAATTTTAAGAAGTGATAAAAGCAGTGAAGTCTTAAAAGCATACAGAGAAAATACCTTGTAGCATCTGAGACTGAGCACAATATTATCAGTGTCAGCATAGTGATGACCCAGATGGTATTCGTATGTTTGAAGTATGACATCTATACTCCTCTGTCATCCAACACAAGTAATTAACAATAATCAAGTGGGTGTTAATTGGATATAATGGAACAATCTCCAGTCAGCCTGAGCCTACTATTTGCCTCTTACTAGTAATTATGAACACTAAGTACTCACGATAATCTCCTTCTTCTCACTGAAACCAAACAGAGGTGCAGTATTTACTCAGCTGATAGCTTGTTTTGTCTGCAATTTAATCTGTTTTAAGCCAAGAAACTCATAATTTGCAGAGCCGTCACCAGCTGCCAGGATCACACAAAAGAATTCAAGGCCCTAGACGACAGCAATTCAGTATATAATATCCAGGGGAAAAAAAAGTACAATCATTAATTAAACTGACCTGCTACAACCACAGTAGCCACAACACCTGGACATACAAATACTGAAAATTACCCATTTGTGTAACACCTGAGAAGCTCAAAACTCTGAACCATATTTGTTATCCCAAAAATATGCTGTTAAAACACAAAACTTGCAAAGCTGATGTTGTTTTGCTACACAAGAGTGTGACAATCCTTTCACTGATAGGAAAGTGGTGAACTATCTCCGCCACATCACTGCAGAATGTGCTTTGCTTTGTTCATTACTACAACTGCAGCAAATTGAAAGTATCTTATCAAGAGTGACCATTAGAAACGTATTACCAGCCATTAAGCAGATGGTTAGATGTTTTAAAATAGCTTATACATAGCAGTGAAGTCCAGACTAGTCAGCTTTATTTATGGGTCTATTAAAGGTAAAAAAGGAAGAAAATTAATAAAAACAATGACTTTTTTTGTGTGTGTGGTGAAAGTGGGAATTTTTCAGTGGTTTTCAAGGCCATTATGCAACTAATATATGAATCGGAGAATTCAGTATAACAGTTACAGCACTCTCAAATGCTATGAAATTTACCTCCCTTGTAAAAAAGAAGTCTTCCATCATCATAAAAATTGGATTTATTTAACACATCAAAACATGTAAGAAGGTAGCACACCACATTAAGAAGATCAATATTGAGGACAACTTTTAGGAATTCTTCCCAGGAAATTGTTTGTATCATTTAATCCATCCCAAACTTTGTTTGATTTAAAATGGATTGAATTGGTTTGTGCTGAGACAGATCTTTCTTATGTTTCATGTAGATGTCATCACTATGTCAATAACTAAGACGTGCATTGATTTACAGAAATGATACACTATTTGGAATACAATTACTGATTAATGCAGAAGGCCAGAAACACAGGCCATTAAGTACCATTATATTATTGATTCCATGTTTAAATTTGGGAAAATCACTCTATACATGATGAGAATCTTGGAATTTTCCCATGCCAATTCACATGTGCAGTTGGGGCTTCAACTTAGACAGTTTAGACAGGATATAGAATCATATGGAGCTTTTAAATCAAATACTAGAAATCAAAAAGCAGAGCAAATCTCAGTACACATACAGTACCATAACACAAATAGTAGTCAAACATTCCAATAGCACCTACTAATCCTTTACTTAAAAAAAAAAAAAGGTATTCTACAGAAGAAATACAGGCAAGTTTAGCTATATCAACTAAAAATTTCAGAAATAAAATCATACTTTGAAGCTATTATATCTACCCTTCCCCCATTATGGAGTTAGAGTGATCACAGAATCAGTGAATGGATCACACTGGAAGAGACCACAATGGATCATCTGGTCCAGCCTCTGAACTCAAACAAGGTCATCCTAGAGAACAATTTTCCTGATGTTTTGTTTTAAAATAATTTCTCTCAGAACTTATCCCCAGAACAACTTCATCCAATTCTTTTCATACTCTTCCTAAACACTATGTCTCTTTTTTGAGTCCAAAATCTTCTTAAACACTCTGCAAATCTATTTTAGGATTTTACCTCCATGGATTTCTCATCATGACATCCAGAGAATGACCTATTAGAGTCCATCTAGTCAATCCATACTGCTCAAAGAGATGTGAGACTTCTGTGGACTGCAGATACTATTTACAGAAACTGCATTTTCATTCCTGTTCCTTCCAGCAGAAGCCAAAAGTGCTTCCAGAATGAAAGACTCATTCCCAAGGACCAGAAAAATATTACAGCTACTCTTTATCACATAGTCTTTAGAAAAAAGAATTAAGGAGGTTTGCCAAGACTGTTCCAATATTACTAGGCTGGAAGTGACCAGCATGATTCAAAACCACATGTTTTACCTTTCTGGACAGAGTGTTAGCTGGTGGGGGTCTCCTAAGACGACAGGGCACTTTTCATTCCTCCTTTTGTACTCCTGCCACTGTCCCGAGGAGGAAGAGAGGCTGTGGGGACTAAATCCCCAACTTACTGTGCCACAACAGCAATGGAAGAAAGGGAGTGAGAAAAAGTGAAAAGCATTCACCTGAGGGGATGGGAAGGGCAAAAACTTGTAGTATGTCTACAATTTATTACAGTCTTTTATACGATGAGCATTTCTTGATTGTCGGGTTGGTTTCTAAAGAGAGAGCACAGGTGGAGAAATTTCAATTAAATGACAGCTTCATTTAGGATATACCCATCTGCAGCACCTTATTTTGATTAGTTCTAATGTGAACTAGCTTTACAATCATGCACTTTTCAGTTTGCCAGCTGTTCTGGATCCCACTCTGAAGTGCCTCATTCATCTTATACATGGTAGAGGGTATTCCCATTTGGAACCTACATTCGCATTTGGTACTGCACAACAGGCACTTAAAAAATAGATACTTCAGAGTCACAGTACTGTATTCATTACTCAATGGCTACTCCAACAACCTACCTTTTTTTTTTTAACAGAGCTATTCTATCAGTGTTTATTCAATACATTTGCAAGCTGCAGCAATGAAGTATCTGCTCTAGCTTCTTCTTTCTCTCTAAAATTACATCTGCTGGGCAGATCACACACACACAGAAATGATAAAGAAAAGTCCCATCAATAAAGATCAGATGCCTTTCTAAATAGCATTTTGAATTAAGTCAAAGAGGACAGAAAATATTGCCCAACTGAAAAGCCAATCTGAGTTTCGAATTTAAGACAGAAGTAACTCTCCATCAAGTGCATCAGCAGCAGAAAACAATTCTTATCTCATCAATCCACTGAACCAAAATGCTTGTTAAAGTCTCAAAGCATCAATATCCATCAGAATATATCTATTAAATATCTTGATGCCATCTATGTCATCCGTGATTTAACTTCTGATATAACTGCCTTGACCAATTCAATACTTTGCAGTAACTGCACAGTAAGCACGAGATAGGGACTATCAGAAAATACAGCTGGAAAATAGCAGGGAAAAAAAAAATTAGTAAATTTATCTGTTAAAAAACCCAAAAACTCTTGCTCCCCAAAAAACCCCGCAAAGGTTTTCCAGGTGACCTTTCCATTTTAAATGTGTTTCTATTTTGAATGTGTTTCTATTTTGAATGTGTAAAATTTTAGCATCTTCTAAATGCTATTTAGAAAGGCAATTCAAAAATTGCTTCTGCAATCTTGAAACGAATTACCCTTTGGTTCAGAATAAGGAACTATTGAGATTAGTTAGAAGACCTAGGTATCTCTTAATGTACACTATCATGGCATTTAAGTAAAAACTTAGATGAACATGGCTTAAATATGGAAATTATCTGTATATATGAATGACTATCCCTTCACCTTGTGATAACCAAAAACGCAATGTTACTGCTATCCCACTTTAAAGAAACCTGTCAGGACTCTCGCTGGCACTGTGAAAGGCAACATGAATGGCAGAAATGTTGATTGATGTCACTGCATGCCTGTCAAGTGAAACAAGCAGGGCCAACCTAATCACGTTAGATTAGCGGATACAGAGATGATATAATATTTTTGTGTTATAGATATGCACGTAGAGTGTGCATGCACAGAATCACAGGAATGTAAACACATCTTTCAAGTAATACTGTGTATCAGAGAAAGTGTGTTATTATCAAACTCTTAAAGCCTGGGGGATTGGGGTGGGCATTTTTTCCCTTTTACTTCCGTAGTTATGTGCAATAATGCTCATGGATTTTCAAGACTTTGCAGTAGGCCTTCTGCATATTTTCTGGAGTCCTAATTCATTAGTTTTCTTTTTGTGTTGTTATATTGAGCTAAACAATTCATTTTATCAATCTAGAGTGAAATTGATGTGGCTACCTTTTCTAGAACACAGACTAATCTGCAGATTTAAATATACAGTCAGGTAATCTCTGATACTAACCTCAATAAATTCTAAAAAGTGAGACCATCTGAAGACAACACACCTTGTGTAAGAAGGTCACAGAAAAAAAGTAATCTTATCAGGTAAAGCATGCAAAACCAAAACATGTCTAGTTCAACCTTAAGAGCGGAATATGACTGCAGCTGTCTGATCATTTATCATTGAAATAATTGCTCATTTGAAAATCTGTAGATTGATAAGTAGAGTAAACAATAAGAAGCACCTCCACACTACCAAAAATAATGTAGATAGTCCAAGCCCTCAGATTAATTTAGAAAAAGGTATCCTAAGAATAGCTGACAGCCAAGATACTTAAATATCAGCTGTGAAAAATGTAATAAACAGAAAAAAAACCCAAAGCACAAAACTAATCCCCCTCACAGCATCCTACTAAGAGCTGCACTAACCTGAGCAGAAAAAAAACCCCCAAAATTGACAAAAGCAGACAGAACTACATTTCAGCTGAAAAGAGGTAAGTCTCTGAGCTTGAAATCAAAAAATACAAAGCCCTTTCATCACATGTCTATAGAGTTCACAAGAACAACTCTGCAGAAACAATTTAAACTGCATGAAAAACAAATGCTTTATCCTATATACTTCAAGTTATAAACTTTTTTTAATCTGGGCTCTAATCAATATTAAATCTAAATGTCCATTTTGTATTTACGGTACAAAATGCGTTCCATAGGACTGAGGGAAAAAAAAATGTAATCTTTGGGATTAAGATAATGTTAAATAAGATCAATTGCAAGCAGTATACTTCCTTTCTTTGTCTCTGTACAAAAAAAAAAAAAAAAAAAAAAAAAGGCCCGATGCCAGGTTTTCTTAATTTTAGCCTGGTGCTGAAAGGTACTCCAGTGTTATTCTCTTCCAATGAGACAGTCAAACGTACCAACATCTTTAACAGGACTAAGCCTCAGGCTTTTGTGTTTTACCCGAACTTTATCAAACTTAGAACTAGGGAAGAGCACAATTTGGAAATGAGGGTTTAGCTCCTTGACACAGATTACATGCTCACCGCAAACAGCATTTCATCTTGAGCCTTGAAACCTGACAGAGACGGTATCAAAGCACACCCTGAATAAATTGCTACCATGTGTCTTACACAACGACTGCCCACTCGTTGGACTGCAAAACAATTTACTCTCACCCTTAAGTGCAATCTAAATAAATATATCAAAATAAATCTAATCCCTATCCAGCCACAGAGAAGTAGCTCTCTGCATATAATCCAGGTGAGCCTTGGAAAGGACAGCAAGACACCACAGAAAGCATCTACTGGAACAAATGTGTTGATACGCACATAAGCAATACTGACATACTGTACTTAAAAACACAGCCCAGACAACACAAACCTAGCCAAACAATGGCCCTTTCAACATGATCTCCTGGAGGCCTTAATCTAAAGCAGAAAGTTTCCCATTTGCTCATTCCATGAAGAAACTGCAGGTTCTGCATGACCCCTATTTTTCCAGTCTCAGATGTGAATTTTGCTAGCTTTGGAAATGTTTTAGGACTTACACAGAAATTTATAAAATGTCAGCTTGAAAATTTTAATTGACTTATTAGCAATATCTCTTCTTTGAATGACCTTTTAGTCCTCTTTATAACATATCACCTACTTTTACTACCTTCTGGCTGACAGCTTTTAATATATTCCTTCCTAGTGGATGATATCATCTGTCCTTGGATGGAATTAACTAAAGCACTACACATTTAAAAGCTGACATTAATCCATATCCACAGATTTTTAACAGCTGCTGGGATAAATATTGTGTTTCCATGCATTAGGTTTTATATAACAATGACTCGTAGAAATAAATTGAGATTAAATATACACTGGCAACATCAAAGCCAAGGAGAAAAAACACTCAGCTGATAAATGCAGTGTTTTAGAGGCTGCATATATCAATGACTAAAAATACTTACTATAATCAGCAATAATAATTCAGTTATAGTGCAAACATAAGGTATATTTGTCACTATGGCATTGCTGTATCTCTCGATAATCACATTTTTAGGAAACTTCAATGATGAGAACACTGGTTCAAGACTTGGAATACTTCTTATATGTTAAAAAAACATGTGGCAACCTTTACCTGTCACATCCCCTTTTCAAATTGTGTATTTAGGTTTGCATGCATAAAAAAGATGAATAATCAATGGCCTTAAATAGAGCATGGATGAACACTCCAAGAGGTGCATTGGGAGGAAGCACTACAACTTATTGCAGGAGGCACCTGAACAGAACTCCCTCTAAACCTCTGCGAAATTCACCATTTGTCAAAGTGAAAAACGTACAATTCAATAGACTTCCCTCCCATTTCTTTCTGTCTATGGAAAGAAAATATTCATCAGTAAATTAATGAGAAACATCTGCTATGAGCTTAAACATGCCTGTAAGAGAATTCTTGAAAGTGAGCAATTACTTTCACCAGAAGCTGTTTAGTAGCCTCCAGAATTGTTAAGTACTAGTCTAGAGTCAGTAAATTAAAAAAAAAAAAAAAAAAAAAAAAAAAATCAAGGGTATGTAAGGTCTTTGCAAATATTTCTGAAAATAACAATATTAATGTTCCTCAATACATGTCCAAAGCACTTTGTAGAAGCTGTTTGGTATTCTTTCCATTCTGTTGTTCGTCCACACATGCATGAGTTTCTTTGACATTCTTTAAAAAGTTGTGGGAATTTGTGTTGGTTTTTAACTAAAGAACATTAAAAACCTCAATCCTCCACCCTTCAACTAAAGGACCCCATTGTTCTTTGTAGGGAAAAATGCATTGCTCTTGCTTTCAGGCAAAATATTCCACATGAATTACCAGAATCTCACCACTCTAAAATGTACAGAAAGAATATATATTTCTTATAACTTAACTCACAGAGAAGTTTTCAGTTGAGATGCTAAGAAGTTCTTACTATTTTTCACACAATTGCTAACTACGACATCACAAAGTAGTCAAATAAAACTGAAAGAAATGGATTAATATCCCAAATAGTTTACAGCTCCTAATTTATGGTACAGCTAACTCGGCAGAAAATACAGTAAGTTTTGTAACAACTGAATGAACTTCTTCAGCTATGCTTAATATTTTGAAGGCAATTTTATACATCTATGTTACTCAATATGGTTAATTACAATGTTTCAGTTTGCATCTTTTATGCAACATTTGAGCACCCAAGAGTGAAAGTTCCTAAGGCATAGTTCTAGGACAGTAAGTGATACTGTCCTTTTGTATGGGTACAAGTATTGAAGAGGCACACGATGACACCATTTAGAGTCTGATTTCAGAACAACAGATCAAGCCTGAATTGGGAGCTGATGATGAGATTCATGCCCCTTTGATCTTTTTACCCATTCAACACAATATATGGGAATAGGACTAACCTACATACGTACCTGCACAGAAACAAACTATTTTGTGAACTCCAGCATGGTATCAGAGCTGTAACTTACATAACTTTGCTGACACCCACCAATCCTACATCAAATCTTCTAAGCCCCATACAGCAGACTGCAACCAACCTTCAGCTCTCCTCCTGAAGAGAGGCAAAAGGAAAAAAGGAATTCACTGTCTTTGACAGCTTCTCATCAAGAAACTGGGACTCAAAAGATACAGCTTATGGTCTCTGAAAACATAGGACAAAAGTAATGCTTTCCAGGTTTTCTTGCAATTAAACAGATAACCCGTCTGCTCTATTATATATTTCTGATTCAAAATAACAGAACTACCATAGCTATTTTTAAAAAGACTTAAAATATTTTGCTTTAGAATTGAGAACTTGGAAGACGATTTCCACCAAAAAGCATAGTACCAAGATATTCCTTGAGTTTTGAATCGAAACAATTCCTCATATTTATATGAAAAAAAAATGTGTAAGACATGCAGAAACAATAATGTAACAAGAAATTTCTGAGGGCACAGACACATTTTTTAACACACCATATATGCAAACCTAATTCGGGTATTCAAGATACTTAAAGAAACCTTTATCATATATTTGTGTTTCAAGCTGAGATACAGTTACCTAATACACTGAAAAATTAAATCTTAAATCTCAGAAATATTCCTGCCATAGCACATTTTCCTGCACAGGATTTATTACCTTTGTAGAAAGATCCCAGAATTTGATTCTCAACTGCAAACACCAGCTGTTAATAGATCCACAATTTTTAGTATCAAGCAACCTGTGTTTTCAGGCTGGACATTTCACAGGCTTCTTTGTGGAGATTAGGAGCCTTTAGCAAGCCAATAACATATGACGGAAGTATTTCCACATACCCTGAAGCTGTTGCAAAACAGGAAATCCTAAGAAGGGCTCAGAAAATTATATTCAGCTTGCCTTAGTCCTGCTTGTAGCAGCACACCTGTACGATATAAGAACCTTCAGAGCCCCTAGCACAAGCACTATAAAAGCCACAGAAAAAGCCACCTCCACACTGAAAAGTACTGTAAATATGGTTATTGCATCCCTGCTCTTGTCAGGGCTGACCTTCCCCTCATGGAAGAGCTGATACCTACTGTATGGATGCAAATAGGCCACTAAGCAGTTGAAAAACACAATGAAGAACTGAACTCCACCTGGTGAGGTGGTACTATTCATGGTAAGAAACCAGCACCTGGAATACAACCAGAGCTTAGCTGGAGGACGAGGAGAGGCTGGGGAGTGGAACAAGGTCCTGAAAAAGGGAGGGAAAGCAAGAGAGAACACATTAGCAAACTAATGATAAATCAGATTTGTTAATTACATTTAACATAGTTTTAAAATAAAGAAAGAGAAGAATGGGCAGTAAAGTCTTTCTACTCACATACAGTAAGCTCCCATAAATTAAAATTTGAGACGAAACAAACCACAGGTTGAATTATTTCCACTGAATTATTTGCTTTTCTCTTCAGGAAAAGTCTAGGCTACAAATTAGAAGATTTGAGATATTTTTCAATTGACAGATTTGTTCACTTTTTTACATAACTCCTTACTTCACATGTAGTAAAAAATCCCTGTGTTAGATATGCCTGGTTTATCATGCATGCATATGTTTGTGCATATGGAGTATCACCTCCCTCCCTTGCACTTGAGAGCTGTAAAAGCTACATGTTGGGGTAAAACCAAACAGTGAAGGGGTTTATCTAATACTAGATTGTGAACACCCCGAATTAATAGAGCAGAAAATCACTGCGTATGTACAATATTGTTCTTAAATTACTTTCCTGCTTTAAAGTAGAAATACATAGATAGATAGATATTAATATATAATATGGAAAAGGTAGTATATTTATATGGTTTTAAGCAAAGCTTTGGATTGAATTCAATATGTTACAATAGAAATTCCTTTGTTTCGCCAGAAGACTTGAAATGTTAGACTATTGCCAAACCTTGGGGTTTGTTGTCTGGAAGAGGTAACAGCTTTCTTATGACAAAGACTTGAAAGATATATTCCTTTAATTTTTTTTCTCCCCTACTTCACGTTCACATGTGTTGAAACTCATTGCTTCTGGAAATGAAGATGCTCTGGTGTCAGCTGTAAAATCTGTATCTCACTTCCTCAGACAAGTGGATATTTATTGACAGGGTGTGAGAGAGAAAGAGAGGAGAGACTGCCTGTCCTGGAGCCAGTAACCTTGGTGAAGATGCAATGTCACAAACACCAAGCCATCATTCTCATAGATGTACAGCATATTATTTAAAGGGAAACAAATATCGGCCACTGAATGTCACTGCAAGGACACATCTTCTGCCTCTTAACTAAACTTATCAGTGCAGTGGTTTAATATGGTACCTTTTTCATCCTCCCCTCAAATTCATCTTACAGAGCAGCTCTTGACACTACCAGAGAGCAGTCAAGACTAAGATTTAGTGACGTCTGCTTCAAACAGATCTAGATTTATTGACATTTGTTGCCTGCTTCTTCTCTCAGTAACTGCACACAGGATTAATTTTAACCATTTCTTAAACTCTGGGGAACTACAAACTTACGGTAAAAACAAAATCAGACACCCAAATAAGCGCTACGTTTTAAATTTCCACTTTTAATTAGAGGACCAGGACTTTAATTGTAACACCTTTAACACGAGGGGATGGTTTTGCTGGAATTTGGACGAAAAAGGCACACAGCAATCGCTTTTCAAAAGGAAATCTTCTTCAGTAGGAAGGGAGGATTTATATTTCCATGGTTTACAGAAACATGTGATTAACACCTGTACATGAAAATACTGCAGGAGGGAAAAAGCCTCATCTTCTAATAACTACTTCAGTAGTGAAATATTGCTTGACTAATTCAGCCTTTATTTATTACTATGACCTGTACCTTGGAATAACTTCTAAACCCCCAAATTAATACACTCACTATGCCTCTACTTTTCTAAAAAAATTCTATCTTAGTGGCTGAAAACTAGAAATCTCTTTCCACAAGGATACATAATTATCTTGCTGTTAATTCTTATAAATTATATGAACTGATTGAACTCATGGTTTTCAAATTTAGAAGTGACACTCAGAATTCAACTACACTATGATATAAATGCTTGAGCTTGTGTACAGTATAGACAAAGACATACAGAAAAAAAGAACATTTATATCTATATTTTAAAAGGGTAGATAGATAGATAGATGAATACACTCTCCTGACTTTCCTAATGTTAAGTAGAAGTACAAATTTGCAGTGTTCTGTAAAAGATTAACTAAATGAAAAAGAACTGCTGGATGTAAATTTAGAAGTCCAAAAACACCCAAGAGGCGTAACTATAATTATTGCTGAAGGAAGCTGTTTAAGACCAAAAATACATTTTCATTAACAATCAAAATTAGTTTTGATTGCCTTTTTCGCAAGTTTTCAGTGAATAACCTTTGATGATTGCACATGATAATGATTCATTAGAAAAAAACTAATTTGTATTTCAGAAGTATGCACATAAAAAAAAAAATCAGAAATCATACCAATGAAAATCAAATGCCAGAAGGTGCAGAGGACTGTTTGGAGAATAAAAGACTTACCATCAGAGTACATCCTGTACTTGTGCATACAGTTTTACAGAAGAATGATACTATGATGTATTAATCAAAGTAATTTATGTTTTGCTTTACAAGATATAGATCCCTCCAAACTGTACTATATACTCAATGTTATCCAAAGTATATTGGTGGGAGAAGCATCACTGAGTACAGAAAAGCTGTAAAACCTGTCTGCAGACTACAAACAGATATACATCAGCTCAAAAGTTGGATGACAAAATGCAGGGTTTTTACAGAATTTCTACATGCCAGGAAAACACACTTCAGTTTATGGGAAAAGGCTGCAGTGTATCCTTACAACAATATAAATCTTCAGAACCCCTTGTGATGATATCTAATTTACGTGGCTGTCACTGGAAATTGTGGTACAGTGAATTATACACAATACTAAGCTTAATTATGAACAGTAACCTAGAGATCTTGATTAGAAATCATTTGCTCACGACATTCAGAGTCTGTAAAAACAATGATGAATTTATATAGCACACAGCAATTCCAAATAAATTATTCCTAGAAAATCAAAAGGAAGGTATAGATTATATAAGAAATTATTTCTTAAGATCGCTGCCAAATTTTAACTACACTATCAAATGCAGAGTCAAAGTACAAGAGCTGAAGCCTGCTTTACATAAAAATAGCTCCCTAACATTCACATCAATTCTCTCCATCTCCAAAGGCAGGCATTCACAAATGTGAGCCAGGGTCCCACCAGGAGATGTAGAGTTGGATCCATTTCATCGATGAACCCCTGGCAGAAGTCCTCAGATGCATTGGTATTCTCACCACCGCCACGGCACTTTTTCATTCTACTCCAGCTACTCAAATACAGGTTTTCAAGAAGGATGCTGCCACTGTGGGGTGGGGAGGGGCTCTCCCAGCATACCTCAGAAACTTCCAGAAGTTCAGTACATGTGTCTAAAGCATGTCACAAAGGGGAGCCCAGCCACAGCTGGGTTTGTCCAGTCTCAGGGTTTCTGTTTCCCCTGCTGCAAAAGGGACACATGACTACGCTGTGCCATAACACTAAATCAAGGAAGGTTTGATGGGGTCAGACAATCCTTAAATGTAGGAGAGTCTCTGATAAATAATAATTTCTAACATTAGCATTTCTTCATCTTGAGTGTAAAGTAAAGTTAATAAAATGTTAAATTATAAAGATCACTTGCATCATTTTACATAAGGGAAAAACTCAACATCAACATTGAGAAGCATTCACCATTTTACCCTAGACAAGTCCAGTCCCAACTCCTTAAGCAAAACCCTCCTTCAGCTGAAGAGACCTCCTGAACTATACTATTTTATTTCAGAGAAAGACTTTGTATGTAGAAAATTATTCCATAAATCATTATTACAACAGTAAACATGTAAATTCTGATCAATAAGTACTTGCCTCCCCCTCCCCCCAACACTAACAGCTGCAATAAAGCTTTAAATGTAAAGCTGAGCACAACCAGCCATAAAAGTATGTAAAATAAATGAGGATAACATAATGAGCGAATCCAACATTCATCTCATAAATATAACATAACGACCACAACTAAAATGTCAGAGAATCTAATAAATCAATACGGTAGGACAGAGCTATCTTTACACTTAGCATACATAAAAATATATTTACATGCAGGCTTTTTTTTATTTGGGTTTTTTTCTTTTTTTATCAAGGACTAAACAAGAAATATTATAAGAAACTTAACTCCTTATTCACTTCATTATTCAAAATTTGATGCTATTTTTATTTTTGTTTTCTTTACAACTGTAGAGAGCAGATAACCATTTTTCCACATAAAAAACCTAAATCACATTACATTATTAATTAGCATATGAAATAAAATCAAAGTATGTGTTCAGCCCTTTGAATGGACAATTCAGAGATTTAATTAATTCCTGTTTAAAAGAATATCTCTACAAGAGCAGGTGGGGATTTTGTATAAATTCAAAAATTTTTAGAAAACCAGATGTTTTGAAAAACAATTTATGACAGCATACATTTCCTTAAGATCATCTAAGAATTTACATCAGGTATTTAACTACAGGTTACACAGTTGTTGCAACACTAAATCTATTTTATCTGCTATTTTGAAAACCATCATGCACAACAGCTACAATAGCAAACAAAACATTGTGCAAACTCAACATAAGCCGGCTTTATTTTAACCCTATCACTGATTCAATTTCAAATTCAACAAGTTTTGAGTATTTTAAGGACATAAACCACTGCCAGTCAACAAGATACAACAAGGTTTACAAGATATTACAGGACATACTAATCAAAACCTATTCTGTGTCTCTGAACTGGACCTTTGCTCAATCTTTTGCATTCTCCTACCATGTTGTTCCACCAAGTCACACCCATGGCGTCTCAGTGGAAACACGTCCCAGTAATGCTGTTGCAAGGCACAAGATGGCATTAGAACGTCTGGGACAGGGGGACAGCAGGCCAACATTTCCCTTGGTTTGCCTCCACCATTTAGGGAACTCAGCACGGGAGTAAAAGCCTTTCATTCGGCTTCATTACCACTCTCAAAGTGGTCAGTTCTGCTGTTCATCAAGGTTATGTCCTATTTGTAGAGCTGCAACTGTTTTTACTAGAAGGGCTGTGCAATCAAATGCACACCATGATACCGTAGCCAATTGCTGCTGACTTTCAAGCATTCAAACACAACATCCCATGTTGCTATATTTTCTTAGCCTTCTGACATTTATAGTTCTGTAGTGGAGTTTCTCACGCTTGTAACATAAAGAGTTGGTTTTCACATTTCTCTCTGATGAGGGAAAATTGTTTGACTTGTAGCCTGGCCAGTGGGATGGAGAAGTGGTAACCTTGTTCTCCAATCCCTGCTCACTGTCCAGAATCTATATAAACAGGTTAATGTAAATAAAATTCCCTTCTTTTGTTCTGGACAACTTGAGTGTGAGTATCATTTCTCTTTGCGTCCTCTAGCAACAATCCAAGGCAACAAACAAAAATTTCTATGTGCTCTTACAAGCAGGCGTCTCAAACAGCTGAGAAGGGAAGACCATGCTTCCATATTATAGTGACTTTTAAAAGTGTCTAAACAGACATTTAATCTCAACTAGCCATTAATTATTACAGCCAGAATTAAACACTAAGTTAAGCAACTGCCTGCCCTTTGCATTTTACCCTGATGGCTCCTCTACCATAGCTTGAATTCTTTCTCAAGTATTCTGTGGTTCAGTGTCACTTACTATTGCAATATGAAGAGGATTAGCGCTGTCGGTCATTTGTGTCCCAGACTAATTAGTAAAACTATTATCAGATATTATCCCAGTCCGGACACTGTGAAAGTATCCTTTCAATAAAACTACAAAATACTTCCCAACAGATTCCACTTTACTGATTTGTCAGTCCCTTGTGGGGAAGCCTTACTCCTACAGTCAGGAAATTACTTACTTGCTTAAACTTACTCCTAGAGTAAAGAAAAAAAAGTATTTTCTTCTCTCAGACAACTTACTTGTCAACCTGAAGAACTGTGTAAGTCTTGCCACCCTCTAGACTTCATACTGCCTTTCTCTCACAGAGATCACAATGGAGCTATTAAACATTTATCAAATTTGCCTTTCAACAAAAACCACTACACAGGTTAAGTAACTGTTCTTGAAGTCAGAAAGAGAATCAAATTCATCACCTTGTACCAAAGCATAAACCAGCAAATTTCTAAGGATTGTCTCCTTCCTAATGAGAAAAGACAAAGTTGGAGACTGTTCAGCAGCACCCGATATCAGAGAACATCGAACATAGGACTTGCCAAGTGGATCAATGCAATTAAAATGAGGTACCTCCTAAAGCAGAATGGCAGCTAATAGTTCTTTTCAGTAAAAACACAACATTGCTTCTTTTGATTGTTAACTTGTATACAAGTCTCTAAAATATGAACACATATTCATCTGAAGTACATCCAACTAAAGGGAAATCCTTATAGCAGGCCACTGCACTCAGATATGATGACACACCCAAAAATAAGAAATCCTGACACTAGACCACTTTAGGGAAGATGTGAAAGAGGTATTGACAACGAAGTTCTGAGACTGACGTTTGCATCCAGTTAGTGGACTGCTCCCTACACTCAACCATTGCTAATTAGCACTGACATATGAATCAAACATCTTTATCCAAGCAAATCTAATGCAACTTAGGTTTATTTTTAAAATAAGTAACTCAATTACCATAGTAATTACTCATGGACAGTTGTTCACATTTTCTCAACAAAGGACTTTCTTTTGCTCTAGCAGTCTGTGGCCATCACTGGATTATGAATAATCATACTAGAAACAGATTGGGCAATAGAACTGAAAGACCACATCTCAAAGACAGCCTTCCTGACTAGCACAGTACACAGATAAATTCATAAATTACCTGAATTTTGACTGATCCAGATTCTAAAAGCATTTTTTAATTTTCAATATGTAATGTACTTAAGCAAAGACTCCATACAATACCTGCTCAAAAACATTACTTTGTGTCAGTAAAGACATTTTTACTGTACTAATAACTTTATTTCTCTATACTTCATGCAATTTATTTGTTTTGAGAACAGTGAAAACTTTCTAATTTCTATGAGACCAAAGTCCTTTGAATAAAAAAACTGGTGATTGCATGCAGATTGTTCTTCACAATGTTAACTCAAAGATAAGGAATTATGCCCTTTAGATCCTCCACAACTCATATGGCTCAAAACTTAAAATATTACTTTATTTGTACCAATAATTTAATGGTAGTGTTGTTTCCAACACTGTCACTGCACACTTTAATCTCTGTTGGATTTGGGGATTCGGTAAGAAGGGCTCCTAGGGACAGAGTGGGCACACAGAGGTTTTCAGCTGATTCATAGTATTCAAGTGTAACAAGTGCACAAATTAAAAGGCATCAAAGATGAAAGCCCTACAATAGCACAAACAAACCTTTACAAGTATTTAGATCTTAAACTGAATAAAAATTTTCAAATTCCCAAGACAGTCACATCTATTAGCCAACAGGAATAGGAACTCTAAACTCATTTAGACAGAGTTTCAGAATTCAACAAATTCCTGCAATGAGGAATATTTTAGCATATTAAGTTGCATTGGTAAGCCAAAAGTGTGCAATAATGCCTATAAAAAGAGAAATAATGTGCAAATACAATATGAACAAGTTTGATTTTTACGGGTAAGGAAATGGGCATATTTGAAAGTGCAAATTCTGGTTTCATTGGCCGACACTTTTGCAAACATCTAAGAACCTATCTAGTTCCCAGATCTATTTGTAAATGGAAGATCCACCACAGTGAACTGAAAATTAAAATAACCATTGAAATTGTCACTGGTTTTTAAAAAGAAAAAACACCAGAGTACCCCATATAGGTACATATAAATAAATTAAATCAGAAGACAGGAGTGCAGGAGAGAACACTGCAGTTAAAATTATTTTCATATTCCACAAGTTCCAGGGCATTTGTGGCAACCTGGGAAAATAATTGAGTCTGTTTTCTGTCCAGCTTTTCCTCAGAAAAAAACCCAAACATATTTAAGCAGAGTTGCATAAGCATATGATGCCTCAGTAGAAAATATCAAGTTATATTTTTTGTGCAGAGAGATAAAAGTCTCACACAGTACATATTTGTATGTCTTGCTCTGTCCATAATTGGTTGTCTAGTACACAGATCAAGTATTGACATAAAATCAGATAAGAATACATGAAGTAAAAGCCTGGTACTGAGTATTACCTTTTACACACTATACTTTTAACATATTATTTATATATATTTTCTTAAATGTACACACTCTTTTTTCTGTTTTTCTCTGTTGTGTACACTTTTTCCTTTTTTTAACCATTTCCTTTCAGTCTTTCTCACCTACATATTATAAGGTGATTCCAATATAATCCCAACATCTATAAGCAGTTGCGATCACAGGAGACGTGAAAAACTGAAACTATGTTCCAACACCCACAAGAGTAATGCCATTGTTCTGCATTTTCCAAGGAATGTCCTGTGACCATTCATCTCCTCTCTGATTCAAAGCGCATCTATTTCATTAAATTACGGGTGATATGAATGAAGACACATTTGGGCATGATCGAATGATACACACATAGAGGTTCCAGCACAACAAAGACACATTAAGATACTGTGCAAGGAGCCTTCAATAGCTTTGGAGAGAGCATGGTGGGTGTTTAAAGCCCTATAGGTACATGTTCATATTTAAATATACATAAATGCATAGATAGATACAAACCACAACAGAAACACATATACACTTCCTGCAGGAAGCGTTTACATGTCTTTCCAAATTCTTGCAATATGTTGTTTAGACAAACGCACAGCACAATTTTAAACTGAACTTGACTGCAAGCCCATTTTTTTCTCGCTCCAGACTTTCTCATTGCCAATTTTCTTATTGCCATATAATTATATCTAGCTAATAAATGAAGATCCCCTCAATTTTAAATTGACTGGAGGAACCCTGCCTAACGAGAACAGTAAGTTCAGCTTCAGACTGACCAGCGCATAGCATGAGACACGGCTATTATTCTGACCAAATAATTTTCTTACAGAAATATCTGCTGCTTTCATTAATCTACACTTTTGGGTGCCCTCTCTGCTCTTCAGCAGTCATCCTATAAAAGGTGGGTTACTTAAGAAACAATTAGGTGCGTATACAAAACAATTTGCAGGCAGTCTTACTCTTTCAGCTTCCTAAGTGAAGTGCCTTTCAAGGCTGATTTATAACACTGTCGTCTTCAGAAGGCAAAATAATTAATAGGAGCACGGACTTCTAATTTCAGTGACTTCCAGAGAAAGTGGATTTCATTTGATTTATGATGGCCGGTGACTTTGCATTTTATCAGTTCATTCACTCATTATTTATGCTGATGACCAATTTCAATGGGTCGCTATCATCTAACTCGCTACTAATCAAAGAGAATTAGGGTTCACTGCATTATTTAGAAGCCACTAATTTATCTTCAGAACAAGTATCAAGAATAGTTTGGGGCCTTCTACACTAAGAAGAGGCACAGCTGGCAAAGTCACAGCATTTGCGTGGTGTTACAAATGAATGTCATAGGAGTTACTTGCAAGAACTACTACTTTTTACAGAAGTTTTAAAACAGGCAGATTGTACAGACAGAAGACAAATATGAAACATTTAAACAATAAAATGAAACACTTCCCTTCTGACCTCCTACGTCAAAATATTTAAAATATGTGTTTTCTGTTCCCTTTGCAAGCAATTCAAAGATGCTTTACTTAAAAAATTCTCTTTCCTTCTCTCTGTTAACTAAATGGAAATCTTTGCACCAAAACAATCCTAGCTGGTATATTTCTCATTTTAAAACCATTAGAATATATTTTTAGACACAAGAAAATAGATCAAACTGAAACTTAAACATACAAAAATTGAGTTTTATCAGCAAGCAATAATACCAAATCATAATCAATCATTTGAGGAAAAAATTCCCCTCATAAAAGAGGGGAAAAAGAATTGTTGCCTTTTTTGCTCTTGGAGAGCACAGAAGAAAAACCTTATTTCCGTATTCGCACTTTGACACAAATTTATCCTCTGCTTTCTGCAGGGTTTCTGTATGGCCCACCTCATGCAAAACACTCAGAATGCAGTTCCATCTTTGGAAGTAGGTGCAGGACCTTTCTAAAGCACAGGGGAAGTTCGTGGCCAGTGAGTTTGCAGACAGGCAGCACTGTGTGCCAGGTAACAGGTTTGGACCATCTCCTAACAGAGCAATAGCCTTTTCTTCGTATAATGCAAGTTCCAGATGCGAAGGAGGGGGAAATGGATGGGGGAAATAAAATGTTGAGTCTAGAGAGGTACAGGAAAACCATGATTTACTGGGGCCTCCACTCACACTTGCAGCAATCTTCCTCAAAATATCATCTGCACCTTCTTAAGCAAATCAGATGTTTAAATGTGGAAAATCAAAGATTTCCAAGGTTTCTCCATAATCCCAACACCTCTAGGACAAGAAGAAAAACCGTCACCTTTCGAGCCAGAGGAGGAGTGGAGCAGCATCAGTGTTTTGCACTTCTCTTACTCTCTCCCAACAAGCATGTAGGGTGTCAAAAGATGGGAAGAGATGAGGCTTCAGGAGAAATTCATCTTTTCCTCCTCTCTTTATCAAGGAATGTGAAACAGCCCTGAGCAGCTGCCATCCCATGTGCCCAGTGGCACTGAGAACCAAACCCCTGGCCTTGGCTGGCCCCAGCTGCCCCAAGAGACAAAATGCACACAGGGTCCGTGCTGGCACCAGAAATAAACTTTCCACCCAAGTGCCCCTGTACAGGCACAGCCCCTCATGCTGCTGGTGTCTCTTCCCAGGTGAGTTTAACTGGGGCTGTGGAGGGGTCTGCCACACCTTCCAAAGGAAAGGGGCACTGAGGGTGGAAAAAAACCCACTGCCATGCTCCCAGGGGGGGAAAAAAAAAAAAAAACACAAACAAAACAACAAAAAAAAAATCTACACACAGAAAAAACACTCCAAAGCACAAACATGTTAACAATATGATATTTCAGAATATGTATTTTTCACACACTTCAAAGAATAATAAAACATCCTAAGTTTGAAGGATCATCAATGTCCACCTAAAGACTCTCACCTCCTGAAAGACTGCCATTTACAGAAGACGTTTAGCAGTAATTTCTCTAAATTCTTTAATTAAATTTTTAATTTTTTTTAAAACAAACTTCATTCTATGCTGTCAAAATTGGGGTTTTTACTTCAATCATGCACATATGTCCCGCTGCCTGCAAAGGGTGATTCCCATATACTTTTGCTTACAGTCTGAGGCCAAGTCACTGGGACATGAAAATCAGAGAGTAAAAGCTGAATAATCATACTAACACATGACACTGAGACAGCACTTTAGAAAGAAAGAATTAGGAAATAATTATATAAGGCTACCAGCTTTATTGGACAAAACTGGTACTTTTGTTGCCAAACAATAATTACCAACTGATTGAAATGACTAAGTAGCCATTCAGATTAGCGTTCATCAGAGTTTTGTTCACATAAACACAACATGCTCATCATACTAATGATCTGAAATAAAACCCATGACTTGGCATAGTTTTCTGCACCATAACACAATTTACATTTCATTGCTAGCAAAATCAAGCTGAAACATTGCAAACCAGTTTGTCTTTACACTGGTTTGCATTTTCTTTGCTGTCAATGAGCATTTAAAGGATTTTTCTCAACTAAGCATTCACACTTAACCTACCACAATTAAGTCACTTCTGTTAGTAGAAATTGACTGTACATTAAAACCTCCTATTTAAATTTCCTCAATATATCAGTAAGGCTATAATTCTTTTTTCTACTAACATGTATTTTTACAAAAAAGGAAGTATATCAATGAAATCTGCAAATTGGGTTTTTTTATTATTTAATGGAACTTGGGGAAAAAAAAAAGTCTAAAAACAGCACACCAAATCCTTAAACATAATACTATGAAAAACATTCTTGTGTATACAGCTATACAGCTCTCCTAAGGGTCAAAGTGAAGAAATTTTTTTTTTTTTTTTTTTTTTTGGTGGTGGTGGTGGTCAGCTGTTTGTTTTAAAATTTTCCACTTGCAGATAAAATTCATAAATGGTCTAGGACACACAAAACTGCTTATACACTTCAGAAATACATTTCTATAGCCAAGCACTAGGCCAAAATTCAGCGTGCATGAAAAAAACTGTTGATCTATGGAAGCTAAGACAGAGGATACCAGTAGGAATGTGAAAATGGAAGGATGGTAAAAGATCAGGATCTTTGTAGCATTTGCATCATGTGCTCATTACATAAAAGAAGTTTAATTAATTTGCTCCAAGTATTGAGAAAGTGAAGTCTTCTGAATCTCCCATTCATACAGACAATATAATAAGGTAATTTATAATTTATGAAAATCCTGAGGAAAACCTCAGGAAAGAACACCTTTATACCGATAATATGTCACATGAACCTAGGAAAAAAACCTCCACACTACCTTTCAAATTCCTTAATGAAGAGAAAACAACACAAGATCAAGGTGTAAGAAATTGCTTAGGTAGTGAGTAAAATAAAGAAATTATTTTTTCTGTGCTGAAAAAAATCATGAGACCTCATGAATATGTCCACTAGGGCCAAGAACTAAACATCATTAAAAACAGATATATAGGAAAAGTGCTCCAAAGATTTGTTTACATCAACTGGGACAGCAAAATTCATGAACGTTTTCAAAGCCCTTAGTCAAGTGCAAAAGATCTCTGCAATTTCCATACATACTTTCTGCGTGTCTCCAAAACCATTTCTTTATGATGCACAAGATGCACCACAAACCACAACCGGATTAATCTCAGCAAAAGAAACCAGTTTTACACTAGCTAAGAATTCCTACATCTTTTAGAAGGGGATATGCTTCGAGACTGAAATTCATGTCTTAGCTTTGCACACTAGTACAGCCTCCAGACTCTGAAGAGGTCTCCCTTACATATTCATATCTCAAGTCATTGCTCGTGATAAAACCTTCAACTCCAAAATAGAAAGCAAAAGCAAAAAAACAGCCCCCTCCAAAATACCCCAACCAACCAACAAAACCCCAACCCAAAATCTTAAACACAAACCCCCCACAATAACAAAAAAACCCAACCGAACAAAAACCAAACAAAACAAAAGCCAACTAAGCAACATCAAATAAACGCCCCAACCTTTTTAAAAAAGTGGGTCCAATGGGCAAGAATATGACCTCAAAAGAAATTTAAATGGTGCTTCTCAAAAGATAATGCCCTTTTTCACCTGATTTGGCACATTCATGGAATAAATTTTAAAATGGCTGTCTGATTTAGATATTTTTTAGAAACAATTTTTAGTAACTATACCTTTAACAATGCTATAAACTAGCATCAAAACCTCACTTTCTATATTTTTCCCTCTAAATAGAGACATTTTGCATTCCCAAAACCAGAACAAATACATTTTTAGATTCTGATATGACCCCTTCAAGCAAGCAGCTGTAAAACTTCCATTGTTCATGAAATCCTGCATATGTACATCCCCAAGTCCCCCTCTTCCATTCAATATATATGAAAATGCAATTTACTGTACGTCAAATGAAAAATGCAGTTTTCAAATGCATGACAACAGGTGCTAGTTAAATGATCAGACACTATTTGTTACCTAGTCTCTTACTCTCATTTGCAGCATGATAAATTGCATTTTAGCAGAGCACTGCGATCTAAGGGGTCTTGACATGCTTTTATTGATTTGCATAGGTTATATGCATGTATTCCTGTTTGTAGGCAAATAGTGCCACAAGTAAATTCAAGTCACTGTGCTTCTGTTACAAGAAAATTGCAGTCATCACAGGGGAGCCAAGATGGAGTGAGGTAGGGTAAAAGAGACACATGCAGCCCATTGGAATCTCAGAACCTCTATTAAGATTTATAGGCTGCAGGATTCTTTTGGGCTTCAACATTATTCTTAGTAAACCCTTTCTGTCTTCAGCTGTTTATAAAAACTGGCAGCTTTAGCAAAGACAGAAGCTTACGTTGTAGGTAGCACAATTTAACATAATAGTGATAGCCTGTCCTCTAAATATCCTGATACTGATTTTGAAAGAGAAACAGTGCATACCTCGATTCCCTTTACCATAATTTGAAAGGTTTTCTTATTACTGAGCAGTAATCTTCCCAACCTGCATTTCCATAACACTTTGTGGTCCCCATTAGTTGAGACTAGTTAATGTATCTGTCCTCTTTTACCTCTTCTCAAGTCAGGCAGTGCCATTATTTCCCTCGTAACAAGAACAGTATCCAGCACAAAAAGCTCAAATACCTTCTCTGTGGGGTAAAAATAACAGCTCCAGAATTAGGAATTTAAACTTCCATGCTGGTGTTTTCTTCAGGGTGGGAATGATGCGATTAGTTTGGTATCAGCACATGCACACATGCCAGCACTCAGCCCATCAGCTGAAAAGTATTGCTGCAGCATCCACAATCCCCCCACACAGGACGATTATCTCTGCCCATGCACACACATCGTTTTGTATCACAAATGTTGGAGCTGGCATGACACGCTCAGACTGGTGTCAACCTACACAGGCCGCTGATCCAATCATTTCCTTGTAAATTTGCACATTTCTGATAAAGGTTCAGGTTACTGGGGGGACTTAATCTATCAGGAAAAGGATTTAGACTTGACAGGCATACTTACACCTCAGAGTATTCAAGGAGCTCTTATTTATATGTTATTTCAGTACTTAAAATTTATTGAAGAACTGTTTCCAGTGTGGTATTTTAGCATTAATTTTGATGGAATTCAAGAATTGTATTCTCACTGTACCACAAAATCTAAAGCCGATCAAAATTAAATCCAACTGTAAATTGAAGCTCTGAAAGGAACACACAACAAATATTAGGAAAAACATGGGATAAAATTAAGGCAATACAGAATGTAGCATCTCAGAAAACATGCTAATTTAACTTGGACACTTCCATTCTTGAGTTACTAATAAATTTTAACTAGAACTACTGCATGTAGGCTCCAAATAAAATCTAAAATAATTTTCCACATTATCAATTTTATTTGCCAACAAGTTTCTTGGTATATTTTGATTCTATTGTATGTTTCTCAACAAAGAATGGACTACAGACTGTGTTTACAGTGACTATAAAATTCAAGGTACAAGCACATCAAGATGAATTCCAAAAGCATTTTTGCTTATTGTCCACCCAGCATAAGTTTCATCTGTTAAACTGTATGGAAAATGATGTACTGACTGAGGAGAGGCACAGTAGAGTAAGATCTACATCTAATTTACACAACTGGACACTCATCCATAAATGACGAGACAAATTTTCTTATGTAGGTTTTGAGTATTGGGCAAATTAACAAAATTTTTGTTGTGGTATTTTTCAAATCATTTATGTACCTAAGCCACTACCCATCAGCTCCTTCAAGTCATTTAGTTTGAGAAAGAGGAATTAATCTACAGTGCCCTGAGTGAGTTCTTGCCTCCTGATTTTTACCCTCAACACCCTTCTTTACTAAAATCTCCAAAAATGGTACCTAGAATAAAAAAATAATCGTATGTATTACCACTCCGTCAGTGAAAATACTTCCTGATTTCAGAGTATCGGTATTGCGTCTACTTAGCCTGCTGGGCTCAGTCTCAAGTCCCGGGTTCACATTCATGGGCAGCCTACAAGAGCAGGCCTATGCTCTCAACCTGTCAAAGATTTTGCCTATTAAAGCAAACTTTTAGAAAAAAGTCATAAATTAAAATCCTTTATTTTTTACTGAGGTCATCGACACAGACTGGCACTCAAAAGAATGTCCACCAGACCCCAAGCCTACAAGTATTCCTTGTCCCAAATATAAAAGACCAGTTTTGTATTTCCTTCCCATCCAGGAGACTAAAAATAAGAAGTGGCCACAAGCACAGTGCTTGGCCACAAGGAAAGTCTCCTTTTAGGCAAGAAATTCAGCACATCTAAAATAGCCCAGCAACTTGACTAGGCAATAACAGTTACATAAAGTCAAAGCACAGAAAGGTATGATATCAGCAAGTATCCCAGATGATTTCTCCTTAATTACAATAATCCCCATGTTAAAAAAAAAAAAAAAAGAAAAAAAAAAAAATCTATGATAGTTTTTTCCACAACTAAGAAAAAAAAAAAAAATTGTGTGTAGCTTATTAAGACAAAGTTTGCAGGAAAAAAAAAGTGGGGGGAAAAAAATGAGAAGAAAGGGTTAGAAATGGGTTTAGAAGTTTTATACTGCAAAATTCAAAAGTCTGCAGAACACAGAAGGGCTCTTGGGAATTCTTGCTAAAGACCTTGCCTCTGGTACAAATCACCTATTTGTATGAACCTCAGAAAAGATATGAAAGGTTATTCAGTTCTCCCTAATGAGAGGAATTTAAGGTTTTTGGCATAACAGTCCATAATGTTCCTACACAACATCTTCACTAACACTTCAAAAGCCATGAAAAATATAACAGGAAAATTATAATTAATATTACAAAACATGGAGAAGAACAAATTTCTCCTCCTCTTCTGCTTTTAGGAGAAAAAGAAATAGGATTGCTTGACGAACTATTAATTTGCTGGTGTGAAATACATGAAAGAGGACCATTTCCCTTCTGGGACATGTCTGTACAGGGGCTGCAGGCCCTTACACGGAGAAATGTATCAGTGACCACTGTATCACCTTTCACATTTATGGTACTTCAAAATCAGATTTTCCCCATTTTTCTCCTTTCTCCTCACTTTGTTTCAAGGTCACCTTCCTGCAACTTTAACTGAAGCTGCAGTGCTGTAAAAACTTCTTGTACTTAGAAAAATTCCTGCATATGAATATTTGGAACATACTTGTCGTGCAAGGCTAAGGACACATATGAAAATTCCCAGAAACCTGGCAAAACTTCAGGAGCAGGGTGCCTTGCTCATGAAAATGTGTGGGAAAACCTTTAAGCAGCATTCTGTTTTCAAGAGCATGCCTTGCTGTAAAAGACTGTACTGATTTCTATGAAAATTACTAATAATTGACATGAACAGTACATTAAGGAACAAAACCCTTTGATAAACTCAGAGTAAGCATTTTATAGCTGTAGATGACCACCGCAAAAGCAGCTCTCCATCATTAAAAGAGGATTGTAAGGTACTTGTAAAAGTAAACTTGAAATTCTATAGTTCACCATCGCAGAAGTATTAAAAAAAAATTAAAAGGACTTTAAAAAACTTGTGGGAAAGATAAAATGCACTCCTCTTCAAACCTTTTGGACATCAGGAATTAAAATCCCTCTGAAAATTTAAGAAATTCCTGGAAAGGTGACAATATATAAAGGGATTTTCTCACACAAACAGAGAAGTAAAAAAAATCAGCATTAAGTTAAATCTTCAAAAAGGTAATTCCACAGATCAAACGGGTTTTCAGGGCATTCTTTGCACACTGAGGCCTTCATATTTAAAAGCTTGTCAAATAAAGGCACACTGAGAGGAAAGCAAGTAGCTGTGTCAAACTACACGTCCAAGCTCACAAAGCTGACATGCCATCACCATGTTTAAACAAGAAACCTATCTGCATATTTTAGTAGCCCTCTAGCTAAACTCCACTCCCTCTGGAAAAAGTGTGTTCAGCAGTATTAGAGCACACACACTTTGTTTGTGCTTATTAAATAAAAAGAAAGGATCACCTTCAACCATATTAATGATGGACTGGTGGATGAAGGATGTCTGCGAAAATTCACAACATCTGTTTGCTCCACTCTCTTCTCAGTGTGCTGCACCTATTCCTCATGCTTAATGATGCTCATCCACTCTGCAAGTTTTACGAACAAATGTGTGTTTAGCCACATTCATCATTCTGAATGAGCGTTCTTGATGAAGCATCCACTGGCCTGTTTCGCTCTTTCTGCTACACTTTAACAAATGACAACTGCTCTACGTATTTTTCATTTGTTAAAAATAAAAAGCTAAGTGAAGAATAGGCCCAGCAAATTTTTCTTTTACTTCTCTGTTAACTTTACTGGAAAATGGAATACAACGTGCATTTAAACTGCATGCAAGTTCACATGCACAAATCTAAATGGTGCATACAGATGGATAGTATTTTAGAAGTACTACACAGCAGAATACAGCGTAGCATAACAGACAAACATTCTATCCCACACCAACAGGAGTAGTTCCATCTTCTTATGAGGATGATCTATTTCTCACTCTGATCAGCTTGGGGACTGATCCTGTGAGGTTCACAATGCCTCAGCACAAGACATTTGGCATCTTTTGGTACCAGGCCAGCAATATATCTCAGTGGACATCTGCCTTCCGTTTTCCAGCTTTCCTCCTTTAAACCATACCAATCTTTAAAGACGTTTCCCAGAAAATGTCCTTGCTGTAAATGTCACCCTAGAAATCAATTGTGAATAGCAATGCATGTCAAATCTATGATATTTTTTCCAATTAAAAAAAAAAAAAAGAACACTCTAAAGAATATTAGTGAGTAATCAGAGCAAAAGAATCAATCTAATACACAAAAGTGCACAGAAAATTTTAAACGTGGAACATCCTTGGAAAACACCTTCCAGAATTTAAAACCACTCACAATCCTTATTTCCATTAGCATGCAGAAAAATTACAATGTCCATCCCAATAGCCATTTTCTTAAGCTTGTTTTTAGGGGATTCCTGATGTAGTATACAGTGGAAGCTTCTCAGGTTCATCCTCTGGTATTATTTTCTCTGTTTGCAGAAACTACATAGATTAAATGAGGGGTTGTTTTCTGCAGCTTAATGCTATTTCTTGGCTTTACAGGTTGAGCCTTTGAGAGCACCTCTGGGTCTGTCCTGGTTGTCCGCACCCATCTGTATTAGTAACATCCAGGAGGCCAGCAGATGCATTGGGTGAAGCAAGTTAACATTCCAAAACACCAATGACCTTTGCTATGAACAATGTTTATTGCAAGTCAGACATCTGAGACACAGGCAAGTAGTGTGGTTTTCATGTTACCTTTTTAATAACTAGGTTGGGGGGAAAAAGTGGATTTTGTAAAAGGATCCTAAAAAATCTGCAGAAGGTTGCCTGAAGAGCAGTTCTACAACAATTTGCATTGAATAAAAAACTTTGTGATAGTTCTCAGTAAAATAATTATGGGCCAAAGGAAATGAAGGAGAGCATTTTGAATCTATACTGTAAGAAAAAAATGCCTCTATTTATGAGGAAAAAAAATAATTCCACCCTAATCCAAAAATCATTACATCCAGGCCAAAAAAAAGCTTGACAATTCACTAAGTTATAACTCAAGAGATCAAATAAGTAGAACTTCTGAGATATTGAAGCTATTCAAAAATTATATAGTACTTATGAATTTTTGAAGACAACAGATACAATTACCCAAATAATTTCTTACAAACAAAAATCCTCCATTAAAACCTCCCTCTTAAATACACTATATTGGCACATACTTATAAGGTCACTGAAATTCGCATTTCTTCTAACAAACATAGTCTTAAACTTATATTCAAAATTATATCAATTGCTTAAACTTAGAGAAGGTATAACACTCAACTAGGCAAGGATGGAGAGGAACTAATCATCAGAATTCAGGCTTCCACTCCAACTTGGCACTGACAGCGAAGCATGTTGGTGATATGCAAATTCTATAAAAGTAAATACTACACTTAGGAGCATGGTTGGACACTGAAATGCTACTTTATCCTGTTCATGAGACTTCACATACCTCAGAACACATCAAAACATTATAAAAACAAAAACTAATCAAAACCTCTAAGACTCATATTGTTTTGCTAATTTTTTAAAGTAAAAACTAGTATCAGCTCACTTCCACTTTATCTGAAGTTGTTAAGTCAGAGATATTAACCAGTAAACTTGCCCCAAAGCATAAATCGTAGCAAGTTATGTTCCATAACAAAAATGCATGATATTATGGAATACACAAAAAGATGCACTCAAATTCTCAAATTCAATAGAATTTGTTAAAAACCAGCATACAGTGTTGCACCCTTCATGAATTAGTACAAAGTGAAAAGAAGATCATGAAGTTCAAAAAACAATTTCCTTGGCAAAATGTAGCAAGAACTTCCTGAGATCTCGCAACACAGATTAAAACACACAGGCACAGAAAAACTATAAAGTAAGTTAAATGAAATACATAAAAACAGAATCACTAAAATTTATAAGAAAATGCAACCAAGTCTATTCAGGTTCCTCTGAGGTTCAAGTACTCAAGGAATCCATTACTAGGCTTAACAGGAAATTGTCCATGACAAATTTATAAACTATATAGAAAATATTCCTCTTCAAATAAGTACAATGAACACTGCAACAGAACTGATAACAGCAATGCATTTTTGTTATAAAAATGAATTTGTAATTATAAAAAAATACACAAATTATAGCTCCTTTAAAATAAGAGTGCCTCTGATGATCATGTTTCAGAAATTAGGGCCCACGGAGGATGTTTTTTAATATAAAAATTAATTCACTTTTTTTGGTAAAAATGCTTTTTCTCGACTATAAAACAGATCTGTATCTGAAAATAGAAAAAAGGATTTATGCAAAAATAACCTCAAGGGCATCATTACAGAAATACAAAAAATAATTTTCTACTAGAATTGTAAAGTGCATTTGCAATAGCTGTTTAAAAAACACAAAATACTTAAAACACACAAATGAATGGGATTTAACACAACTGCAATAATTTAAATGGTATCTTTATTTAAGTGACAGACCAAGTTCCTAGGAGAAGGGGAACACACCTTTAGGTAATTTAAAATGAGTGTAATATTAAAATGGATAAATGTCTTTTATACTGTGTAGGTACACAGCCGTCATTTATTCTCATGAGTTGTGTATGCAGAGAGTATTGACAGTTTATTAGACTCCCTGAAATAAATCCATAGACAGCTTAGACAGACACTTGACAGAAAAAGAGAATGAGAGGGAGCCACAGAGCAGCGCTGGAAGCAAGGGGTACAATTCCCAGGCTGTACAAACAAGCCAACCCAAAAGCCCGGCTGGCCCCGCTCCCTGCCACCTCTCCCGAGCTGGGAGCGCGCATCCCCCAGAACCAAACCGGAGCACCCCACTCGTGCCCCCGGCCAGCCCCAGGTGTCACCACCAGTGGCAGGGAAGGACACACACTGGCAGGGCAGGTGCAGCCTCAGACAAACGTCAGCTCAAACCGCACAACAGGTCTCAAGAAACACATCACAGTACTTTTGAGAAAATCGGAGCACAAATAACCCATAGATTACTGCAAATTACTCCGACAAAAATAAGTCCAAGCATATCTGACAGTAAAATTACACTCTCCTCAACAACAGTATCCCTTAGGTAATCCCCTTTCTCTCCCCATCCCAAATGTTAAATTGTCTCTTAGCTTTACAACAAATCAAGGCTAAAAGCTGCATACTGGCAGCACTTCTTTTCATCTTACATAAATTTTATTTCTTCTCAATAGCATCAAGTGTGGTATATACTTTATGAAAATTATGAAAAGACTCACAAAGAAACAAAATGTAAATGATACAACAATTCAAAGCGTATGAAGGGCACTATTTCTGCTACCTACAAGAACGTAAAATAATTTCTTCCTCTACTGCAGTTTGAGTTCATGCTTTTCCAGGGAACAACAATGATAAAACAGGTAGGGGATTTGTGTTTCATTTTTCTCCTCATGGAAGTAAAACAGTTAGCATGCTTTACACCCCTATTAATATGATATCAGCTGAAGGCAATGCTAAGTCACTCATAAAATATTAAAGACAGCACCTAGGACAAGATCTAAATTCTTTAAACAGGTCTTATCCTAAGTCTTACCTTAACTTTCCTATGTATTGAATCATTGCTTCTATACAAGTATTATCTGGTTTTACCCTTTTTTCCATCTTATATATGATCTTATCCAGCAAGAAAGGCAGCTCATTGTTTTAATTTGTCTGTATAATCAACCTGACACATAGTCATCTTACACAGAGAAAACACAGAAATATTAATGGGGACAGGAGGAGATTGTAAGGCGGGAGGTGAAGGACTTCTGACAGAGGGTATCTGTGACTTCTTTAACATACACTTCAAAAATCAGTTTATAGACCCAAAAAACTTGTTCCTAGTGCAAAGCGCCAGCAACAACTCCATATTAAAACATATCCTTTAAGCCTTTATCCTCCTTATAGCCAGACATAATTTCAGTCCAAATCTTGCTTTCCATATTTTTGAGTTATCCTTTGAAATAAAATTCCTCCCTTGTACTCACAAGTGTGCCTTCCCCATTTCCTCCATGGACCCTCAAATACTCTTGAGCTTTCTTTTCAGAAGTGTCATGAACCACACGATACTGGATATATATGGCAACAGAGGCAAAAAAAAAAAAAAAAAAAAAAAAAAAATCAAGTAAAATTTGCCTGTATAAGGTCCCCAAAACGTCACTGTACACTACAGATTCCATCTAAATGTATCCTGATCGATCCCTTCCCCCCACAGCTCCTTCTTAAGCTTCTTACCTCTGTCTAGAAACTGCCTGTGCTAGGGAGACAGTTTAGTCTCCCTGATGCGATAACAACTTTCACCAACCTTCTGGTCTTTTCCCAGGTTCACTTCAGTCTCTACCTATCTCTTTGTGTCACCTCCCTACCTCCACAAGTGACCAGGATTCCTCCAGTTTTGCATCTTTCAAACAGTGCGCTACTTTCTTCCACACCAAGGCATATAGGTAGCTTTGTAAAAGGTCCCCAGATGTATTGAAGAACCTGGACCAATTCCATTTATTTACAACTATGAAAAAGCAATAAATAAAACAAATAAATCTTTGGTATTGGGATTTTGTAGTGCGATAGTAAAACACTCATAGCGGGAGGATATATAGCAAATAGTTTTGGCTGGTTCAGACAATACAGAAGTGAACCAATGAAAGACTGCAAAAACTCTGAGGCTCTGAGATCAACTGTTGTGTCCTAGTGACAACAGAGAAACGTGGCTTTACGGAAGGTTTTTCCATCCAGTATTGAGCGTTTCCCTCCTTGAGCTCATGAGTTCCCTGCTGACCCAAAGAAATGCTGAAACTACAAATACGACTTCTGTTAATAAATTTAGGGAGTGCCAGATTAAGACTCTGCTGTGCAACGGCCATGTGGTCTCCTAGTATATATGCAAAACACTGCAATAACACAATCATGTTTGCTTCTGACATTCCCCAGTTCTCTAAATAATAATCTGCCAAGTAAGAATATGGGATGAGAGGACATACATATAGATGAAGGACCAGAATACTAGAGAAGGGGAACCAGTTGAGTGATGAAGACGCAAGAAACAACCAGGATGGGGTAAAGATCCTGGGGACAATTGACCTTGGGACCTGTCAGGCTCCAATACAAGCACAAGAAAAGCTGGATATGTAAATAAAACAATAAAAGAGATGTCACAGCTGACAACCAAAATGTCTGGGCAGCAATAAAAGCCTGAGGAGAAGTCTAAGAATATGACAGAGAAGACTCGGATACCAACTGTTCCCAAAGGGTTTTATCCCAACTCCTCCATAAAAATTAGGACAAAATGCAGGAAACAAGACAACAATTTTCAGATGGGCTATCTGTCAGATTTCCTAACCAGAGCTGAAAAAAATCACAGAGGGCAGACTGCTGTGAGTCAAAATACCTCCCAGCATATGGTCCAGAAAGTAAAAATAACAAAATTAAGGCCAAAACTGATGAGTAATACGATGTTACCTTGATCAGTACTGCTGCCCATGAACCACCTAATATCCAGAACCCAGTGAAAAGCCACATACCACAAGGGGTCAACCTGCTCTATCCAGTTTAACAACTAAATAAAAGAGAGACAACAGGAAGTTTCTAAGGGGAAGATAAACCCAAGAGTACTAGGCCTTACTTGGGTTAGTTGAAGATAAAAGTGCAGTTAATTCTCCCCATTTTTTTGCTGATATACAGCCACAGAACAAGTTCCAACAAAATAATCCTACTATTGAACTATCAACTTAGGCGCTACTTTTCCGTAACTCCAGGCTTGCCTTGCCTAGGCTCGACATTTGGCAGGATTGCCCTAGCAGCCTCCAGGACCTGACAAGATGTAAAAAATATAGAATAATGACATCCTGAATCCCAATCTGTTCATATATTTCTAACAATATACGTGAAAATATTTTCATTGATTGCCATGCCATATTCTTAGATGAGAAATGCAGTAACTTGCCATGTGTTCCATGGAAAGAAACCAACAATTTTTAACATGTTCAACAAAATTTCCAATGTGATTAACTTAATCTTAAAACATATTTAGATACAAATTTCACAACACTTTCAAGTTGTGCAACGCTTTACAGATTATTTGAGAAGTCCCAGCAACACCCCCTTATAAAAATTATACTAGACGTCCCTCCAGCAGAGACTCAAAAGACATAATCCTCACAATGTCTTTAAAAAACAGTTCTTAAAAAACATTGTGCTTGATAGTAGCATTCAGAGGAACTTAGTTCTGATCCAGTTATATTGTACAACCCTATTTTAAAAAAATGTCACCACATGAATCTAGACTGACACACATAAATATTTTACACTGACTAATAAAAGGTTGACATAAAAAGAATAAATATTGTGTGTGCTAGAACCAGCCTCCACTTTAGACACAACTGAGTTCACATCTTTTAAATAGGACGTGTCAGCACTGTGTAATCTTGATGAATTCAGACAGACCACACACCTGTAATTGACTTAACTGGGCAAGAAACATAACTGGTGCTCAGAACTTCAGCCAGAAATGCTGTTATTTGGCAACAAGAAAATTACACTCAAAGGATGAAGTTTAGCAGAGATGTTTTGCCATTGCTGGTCCATCTCTTTACTCATTTGAAGTGCTAAAGCATAAATATATTTGAGAAAACCACTTGAATACCTAAATTTAATTTCTTCTGCTATGGTTTTATACTTTCAAATCATTTTTTATTTATTAGTACAGGACAGAGAGCAAATGATGTTCATTACTGCAATAAATGAATTGGCAAGAATTTACAATTTTTAGTGCTACTGCTGCATTGTGTGAAGTTTTATTGTACATCTTTTCTCTAGGATCATTTCTAGGGTATGAAACCTAAACCTTGACAATGCTGCATCCATATTCTGAGTACATATGGCACAAGTACAACACATTCTCTCAATATGGATTTAGCACAAAAGGCTTTACTTCATAATAAAAATATCTCCAATCATCAATTTCTCGTATTTTGCCTTCCAGGTACACACGCACTTTAGACACTGTGTTTACTTTTTTCCCTTTCACAAATTGCAATTCATCCATTCCACATAGCAAGTAAAGTATTATATGTCCAGCTGCCCTGCATGTTCCTCCATTTCCATTGGGACATTTTGCTGAGATAGAATTTGAGGACTTTCGACTTGTAGTGAGCACCTGACCAGAACCACAGGCAGGTTTCAGTAAATCCATAAACCTCAGAGACACCTCACAAAAGTGCAGAATCTGTTCTCACCACACTCACTATATTGACTGATTTCCATAAGCATTAGCTCACTTTCCCAAGCACCACACAAAGCAAATACACATTTATTTCTTCCTGAGAATTTTCAGACAAAAAGCAGAAAGCCTTACTAAATATAAAGCTTCGACTACTCCTGGCTGCCAAGGAGTAACACAAGTCTGATCTGTACCTGCAATTGTTCAGGAACATTATTTTGTAATAACAAAGCTGCTTCCTGGTCAATGTAAGTCAATACACTTTGAAAAAAACAGATTAATCTAAACTCGAAAAGGCATCCATTATGGAGTAAGAACACTGATAGCAAAACTAATCAAGAATATAATTATATAAATGCAACTATTTAAGAAATGCATTTTACTATTTTCTAAATAAATTTTGTGCAGCAGAGCACTAAACAAGCGTGAAGGTGTTCTCATCTCAGCTTGTAACAGACTCAAAATCTGTTCAAGAATCATATGTCTTAGGTATTTATTTCAAATGAACCCAACTATTTATTCCAGTCAAAATTCTCAGAGAAGAAAAATTAACTCATCTCATTTTCTCATAGCATCACATGTAGCCTTCAATCTTCTATATCATAATGAGTTTAGAAAACTACATTACAAAACCAAGAAGTAAGGAGGACACAGCTATCACCCGCTCCAAAGAGCTGTGATATTGTACATTGGATTCACATATAAAAGAAGCCATACACACAAGGAATATTACCCCTAGAGAATGTTACAAACACAAGCCTCTTTCTTGAGGCCCTGCTCTGGCTTTAACACTTACTCTTGGCTCTCATTCAGTCAGCCCCAACACTTGAGAAACTCCTTGGAGCTCCTTGAGCTGAGGTAAGATGGAGAAAAGGGCATAGAAACAGCACAGAACGTGAGGCCATAGCTGAAATCAACAGAAAAGATTGGGGAAGGGTGAGATTACTCTTAGAACTTCTGGCAAGAGACTAAAAAAGGAAGAGTACTGGCATGCAAAAAACATGAGTCACAAACAACTCAGCTCTTGGTATGAGGTGAAAAAGGGGTCCAGAGAACACCTAGAAAGCTAAGAAAAGGGAATAAAGACGGAAAGATCTCCTGGCATAGAGAAAGATGGTTCAACAGATTTTAAAAAATCAACAACTATCAGGTGTGGACAGAAATATGCATACAGCTGCCTGTATAATGAACTTGGCCTACTGTGAAACCCCCACGGCCCTAAGCATACACACACTATAGACAACTCATCCATAGAGTAATATCTCAATGTTTTGGGGTTTTCTTTAAACCTGTCAAAAATTACAGTCTCTGCAAAATCATCCATTTGCAGAACTTTCTTTTACAATATTAATGCATGAATGCAAAAAATCCCTACTTAGCAGCCCCTTCGGTAGTGATACAGAGCATGAGACACTAGCAACAGGGCTCTTTTTGATTTCCAAGTTGCAAATTATTACTGTTATAGCAGGGAAAAATCTCCCCAGACTCTTGTAGCTTCTTCCTATATGAGAAAAACCAACAATGGCTGGGATAGATGACATGCTTCCAAAGATTCCAAGTCATCTTTCTTTAATTCTGGAAGAGTCCATTAGTATTTATTTTTTATCTGCTTTTTAACTTCTAAGTATGATTTGTGAAGTATCAGAACACCAAGCCCTCAGAACAAAAATGAGGATCTCAAAGCCCTAGGAGCAAAGCACACAAACAGTGGGAGGAAAAAGGGAGAAAATTTCTAATGCAAAGATCTGGATTCCAACTGAGAGCCCTGATTCTATAAGCACACCCATGGGTTCAGACGACTTCTTTCTTTCACAAGGAAACAACAACAGGATCAAAGTCAAAGACTACTAAAGACAGAAGCTCTTTCTTTGTATTCAGATTCAAAACAAAACAGACAACATCAGAGAAGATAAAAGGAAAACATCCCAAATAAACAAGGCAGGGCTGGGTTACTCCTTCAAACTCCTGTGGGTTAAGACATGTAACTTGCCAAAGAACATTTTGCAAACACAAATAGATGTGTTTCTCTTAATTCCCAAATAGTGATCAAGACAATCCAAGCCCTGTGAGTACAATTATCCACAGTACCAGTAAAGGCTAGGATGGAATCTCCTCAACCTAAACCTGTAAAATACATAGACGAGGGAGAATACCATGCCACACAAACATCCAACCAACTTGTTTTGCATGACTAAACCAGAATTTTTGTAACAATTCCATTCTGCTCTAACTTTATATGAGGTTCTTCACCTTGGGAGACCGTGTCTTATTTGCATTACAAACCCTTAGCAAGTCACTGCGGCTCAGAAAGGGTCTTGCCACTACAGGCATGCAGCAGTCTGTGCTCACACGCTGCTAAGCTGCCTTTTCTGGGGCAAAGATTACAGGCAACAGCTGCTCCTCCCTGAACTCTGTCAGCTGCAGCTGGGCATCCCAGCAGAACACGCAGGAGAGTCCCCCCACATGCTCCAACACAAACCTGGCAGCCTAAGTTGCTCTGCTACAAACAAGACACGTTGAGCCTGTGGAAAGCATCCTCAGCTTTCCACAGGCCCGCTAAAACCATCTCTGAAAAACACATGAAAAGCACAGTATGAAGCCAAGGATCTTTTAGGAGAGACTGTTTCATTATGTATTTCTCCTACTAAAGAAGCCAAACAGAAAATAAAGGCACGGTTAAGGGGAAAGTATTTTTTAACTTGACAGTGCCATATGCTTTTATGACAGGCTTGCAGTCCAAGCTGTGTTTATACTACTCATTTGTTTTTGCTAAATATCATATATTGAAAAACTAAGTTGAAGAGATAGTCCTTACTTCTCCCATTGTAGAATGTAATTTGTAAGGTGCATTCATGAATTTAGAAAGCCTTTTTTAGGTCTAATCTGGAAGCAAAAGCTAGCTTTGAGTACATCAACCATCTAATATTCTCTGCTCAAAGGTGACTTGTCAGAGACCAGCCAACATCCTTCAAGATGCATCCTGTTGTTAAAATGTCATTGTTTGCATAATAAAGTACTTCATGTCTTTAACCTTTGGTGTAAATATTGTAAATGATATTTCTTTTTCTGATAATTAAACTTAGCGTGCAAAAGAGTGACAACTAGTTCTAAAATCTCATTTGCACTTACCATCCATACTGCTTTTGGAATGAATTATAAGGCTTTTAACTATCTTCAGCTGAGAAATACTGTTTATAATAGAAAACAGGTTTATACCTGGACACTTTAATGAATCATTGAAATCACTGTTAGACTACCCACAGAAATAAGACCACTGAAGTTCAGGAGATCTGGCCTAAGAATTAGGCAGCAACGTCAGTATGGGCTGTATAATTTGAGCCTCCATCATCCTTCCTAATCACCTAGAGACTAAAAGCACAGTGTTTCCCCTTCAGGATCTCCAGTTACTTCTTCAATCATTAAACAAGTCAGGTCCAGGCCTATTTGCAGGCATTGACTGTGCTAAGTTTGCTTATGATCTGTAGTCAATCAACTACAGATTTGTCATTCTGTAACTATAATTTATCCTCTGGCACTTCCTTAACTTTTTGCCTCTGTCCAGGTGCTACCACTTTGGGAGGACAGTGACTCGTTACCCTCAGAAATATGCCTAGCTGGTAAAATTGCCATTTAGAAGAGCAATTACCCAATATTTACTTTCAGGCTACTCTTCATAATGTTTGTATTTCAAACAAGGTTTTCCCTATACATGTCATACAGCATGTAATATACCTGTTATATGATCTGCAGTACTCTTTACATGCAACTTTTAGATAATTATGAAAGGTCTACTGTAATTGAAAAGGGAAAACAAGAATCACTGACTTCAGACAAGCACATGAAATGCATCACCATACAATGACTTTTCTTAGAACTCAAATAAAAAAGTGCCATGACATAATTTCATTTTGTAATGTCCCATTTTTAAGCATCATCTCATACAAGTTTTTAAATGTGCTAATTGGAAAACCCCACTATGTACAGAGAATTGCTTTCAAAATGCCAACAGTTCCTCTTTCATCAGAGTATTCAATCGCAGGAGAAAAATACTTTCCAAAATTCAAAGCATTTTGATCTGGTTCTGTCACAATGCTACGTGTTCTCTGTTGGTAATCTCTCTTTAGTCAAAATGTGACTACTTTTGTTTAGGATGGTTTTCTAAATATCATCTTCCAAAGTCAGGAACAGAGAAATAGTGAGGGGGAAAAAAAAAAATACTATTGCTACTTTACCATACTACCTACCAGGAACCTTAGTGTGAACCTGTAAATACATTTCAATCTAAATTCAGAACATTTGAAAAACATCTAGTGCAAAGAGAGGATATGGCTCAGTTTCATTAAATACATATCCATTGAACACTAGGATTTTTTCAGGTAGCAGAAAGGGGTATCATTAGTTAGTAATTAGCTATTAATTGGTGGGTAATAAAGAGCTGCTGCTTACCAGCTTTTCCTTTTCAAAAAACAGTGCCTCCCAGACTATTTCCACAATAGATGGCTATGTCATACAAAGAATATTTTGGACTCAATTCCTTATCAGCAGTCACAGAATGATATTGTAAAGGATTTATGGAGGTCACCAGGTACAAATCCCATATGAAGTGAGGCTAAAACCAATTTTAAATAAGGTTTCTGACACCCTCCACCAGTGCCTACACCATTACTTTAAAAGATTAGTTAATTTGTGGAATTGTTCAGCCATTAGGTGTTCTGTTGGTGGCTTCTGTTCCTATTTCTGCTTGGTACAATATTGGTGCCTAACAGCAAAAGCAAGCAGCCTGGCAGCTCCTCCTCTTTTCCAACTGCTGCTACAGACAGCTAGACATTTCTGCAATGAAAGCACCAGACATCTGTAGAAGCAGTAGGCAGCAAAGTGATAGAGCCAGGAGTGTGCAAGTTGCCAGATGCATATGGACAACAAGTTGTCTGCAGCCTGAAGTGTGAGAATCAGCAGTATTTAATCAAAGAAATATTAGAAGAAAGACTTAAAGCTGAAGTAACTAACAGTTTTGCTCAGAACAGAACAGCAGATTGCTGACACGACAGGGTCTCTCTTGAGCATGCCGAATTGCAGCAAATGGAGCAGAAGACTGGCTAGTGGGTTGTAATATTCCAGATTCTGTGTAAAAGGTGCTACACTGTACACCTAAATATGCCGGGATGTTTGCCCTGATGCCAAGCCAAACCCACCACTGAGTTACTGCTGCTAGGCTAGGCCAGACATTACACAAAGAGAGTTTATAAAACCCTGGCCAACCCATTGGTCTTCCCCACCCTCAGCAGCACACGGGCCTTAACAGAGTTGTAGTGAAATCATCTATGGCAGTAGATATCCCAGCTGTAACCACAACAATTATGAATCCATTCAACATGAAAGCTGTGACTCTGGCTCTACTGACCTTAAATAATGCTGAGGAAATCAAACATTTGCAGTGATTCCGGGGCACTGCCAACATCAAATTTATTTCTCTCACTTTTGCCAAAGCAGTAACTCTTAGCAATATGAAGACTGAGTTGGTCCGTGTGCTTAAATCTTTCATTCCCTACCCCATTCTCCTGCGTCTCAAAAGTGGGTGCCAAATGGGGCAAGAATTATTCTTTCTTGCCACAGATGCACAAATAGGACCTACCATCTCTAATTTACATAAATGTATATATCTTCACTACTGGAAATAATACAAGGTTCCCAGATGGAAAATGATCCAGACTTAAATATAAACTTTTTTAACACAATGTGGGTGCAGAGCCACAAGGCATACCTCAAACCTCACAGACCACAACAGCCCCCCCATATCAACAGCACAAGCAGTCCCTTGTTAATATTATGCAAGTATGATGAAACTGAATGACCAACATGCTGTTGGACACCTTCGATGGCATGGAGAACTGATGAAAGGATGGACTCAGGATTAGATTTTATGATACCATTTCTCACTTTCCCACTCCCCAGTTGCTCAGTGTCTCACCACAGGTCAGTCTTCTCTGTTGCAGCAATCAATGCCTTTTTTTTTTTTTTTTTTACAAAACCATGATCCCAAACTGCATCAGTAAAACAGACTGGGTTAAAAATAAAAGATATACATGTATATATTGAGGATAAACTACAAATCAAAACAACATAACTACAACAAGGAGTGGACTTGGGATTGGATGCCAGCTTCATCACTGGTAAATGATGACTTTGGCATACAAGTATTAAGTTAACCATGAAATCAATGTCCTAACAGAAACCACTACTACTTAGTTCTGAAGAGTTATACTGAGCCAGTCTTCACCACCAAAACTACAAAAGGTCTTCCTCACAAACAGATCTTGCTAGTGCAAAACTGGCTGTGTATGCTGAACAGCAGACCTGCTGGAGAGCAGCTCGGCAGAGAAGGACCTGAGCACCCTGGTGGACCCCAAGCCCAACGGGAGCTGGCAGTGTGCCCTTGCAACAGAGGCTTAAAGACTCCTGGGATGCATCAGAAGGTTGACAGCAGGTAGAGCGAAGTGAGCCTTTCCCTCTCCCTAGCAGAGGTGAGGCCACAGCTGTGCTGGGAGACATGGACACACTGGAGCACGGCCAGTGAAGGGCCACAAAGACAATTAAGGAACAGAAGTGTCTTTCATGTGAGAAAAGACACAGCTGGGACTGTTCAGCTTGGAGAAGGGAAGGTTCAGAGGTATCTTATCAATGTGTATTAATACATTTACACAAGGAGGAAGAAAAATCAAACAAAACCTGACAAAAACTAACTGGATCTGGAAATTTATGTCGTTTTGGTGTTTGAAAGTTAGTTGGAAAGGCACAATTCTCTCTTCATTTCTCTGCTGGCTAGCTTCTCACAGGGACAGTGAGAGGTACCTCACAGACATAAGGAAAACACAAGACAATCCTATGTAGTTACAGAGGTCCTGATAAATTAAATTTCCATATTATGATTTACCATCTGCCTCAAGAATGGAAAAATCAGTGATTTCACAAACAACATTTGTATCTCTGACAGAATACACTTCATTGTTCATCTGACATGATTGAAGCAAAACTAATTAATTATTAATTCATAAGCTTCATTCCTTCCTTACAACACTTTCAGAGTTCATTTATTCCCCAGGACATCAAGTGAGGCCACACTGTCACTACTGCTCTTCTCAGATAGACTTTCCAATGTGGCAAAAGTGCTAGTAAAAGGCTATAAGTTTCAAGTATGGAGGTCACACTTTGTCTGCTGTGCAAAACAAGAACAGAGGAAGATTCTGCTTGAGATGATGACCCCTGACATTTATCTCCCTTACTGTTTCCTATTTAAATGGTGAAACTTCAAATATTATCATAAAACTTGTTAAAATGAATACAGTTACTAACTCAGTAGTAAAAAAATGACCACAAAACACATTTCCTATCCATTAATAGTCTTCCTTTAACTAGCAAATGAAAAGTGATGTTCTAAGGTACATTTATTTTATCAATCTAGGTGTCTTCAACAATATTAACAGGGTCTGATACTATTTAAGAACTTTTTTTAAAAAAACTTTATGAAAAGACCTGTAGCTGGTCTAATTAGAGAATACAACAGTCATTAAAAAATAAAGGAAAATAAAAAAGGCAGGGAGGGTCAGGGTCTTAAAGCCATGACTAACTTTATGGGCGAAATTGTGTCTATAGTGTGAACAATCTCAAGCAGTAATAACTTACTCTCCATTTAGGATCTGCTGATTTCAAGTGAAGCCACTTGTGAAATTAGGTACTAGCAAATATTGAAGTATTACAATTCAATCCTAATAATAATGCATTTTGGAATATTTCAAGAGGGAAAGACCACTCCAAAAACTGCAGATTAAATGACTCTGAAAAAAATTAGCAAAATCTAATTAATTCATCACCACACTTAGACAATTATATCCCTATACTTAATACACTGGAGAATTTTATCTTTATATTTTTAGTTTCCAATGATTCCCTTGTGCCAAAAACACAACCTTGAATTTGCCACAGTTTTAAAAATCTGAATGCTTTTTCAATATAGAAAAATTAGGCTTTTCTTCTTTATAAAAGAACACACCTTCATCAAATGAATAATTTAAAACCCTCAAGTCATCATATATTCCATTAATCTTTCTGTTCAATACACATATTAGCAATGAGACATTGTTGTGAAATCTTCAGTAGAGGTTTAATTCAAACAAACAAACATGTTTTAATGCTTATTTTTACGAAATGTTGCCTAGATGAAATAGATCAGTCTTTAAAATTAAACAGCGGGTTGTAAAAACTGCATTTACCATATTGTGAGCCTGTTTGGAATCATCACAAATACAGGTGTATTAGATTTTTCAAGTACAGCAGATCAAAGTGCATTACATTAGTTCAAAGACACTGCATTATTCCTCTTCCCATCTACAGTATACTATGTGAATTCTTGTCATTATATCAATTTAATCCACTGCCATTTTTTAGGCTACTGTTTGTCTAACCGAATGAAGAACAGAGCAGTTTGCATTTAATGTGACTGCATCACTTTTTCCAACCCGCCTACTTTAAAGAAGAAGTTTGTTGAGTGCACACAATTCACTTTACAGATCATTTGAAATGCATAAACAATTCCAAATGCAGAAATAACAAAAACAATAATTTGTCATTTTGAAATGCTGAAACGCTTGGAGGAAGATTTGAATATAGTACACTCTTTTGTTTGTAAGCATGGTGATTTGCCAAGCTACACCTCACACTGCACTAACCCTAGGGCATTCCAGTCACAAACACACTTTGATCTGCTGTGCTTTTGGATTCTCTCTCAGAGGGCTCTACCTTTCTTGACAATCCCAGAGGGAAAATGCAGCCTTGCATTCTTTCCCTTCTACCACTCCAAAATGAACGCTCCATATGCTTGCTGCTAGTTCAGCCTTGCACTGTTGTTCCACAAGCTTGTTTGTAAAATAACGACAGCTGCAAGGTTCTTCAGCTTGAAGTTGTGAATTGGATATATTAAAAAAAATAAAAAAATAAAAATAAAACCCCCACAGATTACATGAGAAATGAGAACTACAGAAACAGTATTACTTCTGCGTGGTATTAATACCTACAGTGAAAACTAGAATGCAGCCACAATTTTGCATTGGTCAGCCTGAGCATCCTATTTTAAAGGGGACAAAATATAATTAATATTTACTTATTTCATGATACAAACAGTCAAAAGACAAACATCAATAGGTAAGAAAGACGGCAAAAGTCAATGAATAGTAACTGTCAATCAGTTCCATGTTTGTACCCATCTGTACCCTGATCTGCAGAGAAGGAATAGACATTGCAAAGGTTTCACAAGTGATATGAATCTATTCCAGAGTATATGTGTATGCATTAATAAAAATGATAGTTGTAGCCATGTGAGTTGGTTTTAGCGTAAATACCTACTTTAATCTTGTTAAAAATACTCTGACAACATAAGGAATCAAGCAGCAGCTTGATCTGGCACTAGGTAGTTTAGTATGAGTTCACATGTTTGAGAGAAAAAGGAAATGAAAAACCAAAAACCCTTAGGTCTTTTGTCCATACTTCTCTTCAGAGCTGGTAACTGAATGTCTTTATATTTTTGTTTTTAATAGCTTTAGACATTTCCAGACACTCTGCTGACATATTTCATGCACATCTATAACCATGATAAAAGTAATGAAAATAAAAATTGAGGGGATTTAAAAGCATACATTAAACCAACACTATTTCAACTTCTTCACCCCACACCACTCTCCTTTACTTATTTACCTATTCCTTGGAGATGAGGAGCAACTGTACTACTGAGAAGGAGGAGAAAACCAGCCCTGGAACTCGCATCTGGATGGTTCCAGAGATGTCTTGTGATTGATTTCTTGCTGCAGTCATATACCAGCCTTCAAATTCCCCCTTCACAATGAATACTAGCGGAGAGCACAATAGTGACGAGGAAAGAAACACCAAGTACGCTGTTTTTCATATTCACCGGAAAAGTCCCAAATAAGATGCTTCAGAGACTCAAAAGTATCACAAGAAATTGGTTAGCAATGACTCAAAAAGGGCAAACAATTCCCTTGTGGAGAGCTGGGCTATTTGGCTAGTGATATATAAGGTCCCTTCCTGCTTCCACTAACCAACAATAAATAAAATATCAGACACAAAAAGCTCTGCTACAGGTGCTTCACAAAATCCCTACATCTGCCAAAACACCCTAAAAAAACCTTCAACAAACCAAACCAAAACCCCACAACTAGATATACCTAAATTCTAAGGCACCTCATAATGTTGAACCATATTACTTGATATCATTTCTGAAAAAAAATTCTCTGTTCTTAGGATTTCAATGTACTGCTACAGCAAACACATATTTGAATACATGCATCTAGATTTTAATCAACCCTGAACATATGCAAAGGGAGCACCATTCCATATATGGCTGTTTCACATCTAACACTTAACCAAAACATTAAATCACATTAAATAAAAACAGCATTTATGAACATTCATGACCAACAACTGGATGCCCCTCAAACGGTAACAATTTCACTTTCCAAAACCCAAGAGCAGCCACTTTGCTTCCTGACTCAGTGTGCAAACCACATAATCAGATTTTTTATTTAAAAGTAATCATGTAAAACATATCAGTACTGCCATCTATAACAGCATTAGCAGTATAACTTTACTAACACAGACATGAATTAATATGCTTAGTTTTTAATACTATCTAATGGAAGAGATGGAAAGCAGAAAAAAACCCCACACTCTCCAACAAAAATCGAACACTTGAAAATTGAAAAACGCAAGATGCCAAAAGAGATTCTTCAATGTCTCAACCATTTACTGAGGAGATCTTTTCTCATTTGCTGATGACTTTGGCAGAGCTGGTTTTGTCACCAGCCACTCTGTACTTTGTTTAATTATGCAGTACACCAACAGAAATGTTCTTTCTGATTGCATAAATCACAGTGCTTTGACATCAACCTCAATAGGGGCTGCTAGAACAATACAGTGAGCGCTATTGACTCCATCTCTCAAGTCCACAAGGTGTATCATTTAGCCAAGAGTGATAATTAGACACAGAATACACTGAAAACTGTCAATAGGCATGTCAATAGGAGGACTCTTAGCATCTAGCATCCAGTGAATCAATGGTGTTTTTTCAGCTATAAAATCAAGAAAATGATAGCTTTCAAATGAATGGTGGAAAGGAAACACGAGGCTCCTCAGGGAGGAATAAAACAGCTCAATTTTCCTTCACTGAGTGGCTCTCCAACTGCCTCACTCAATGGAAAAGGTCACAGAACATTACAGCAAAATATCTCTGAAACAAGATGTACAACAATGCTGGGACATGACATGAAGTACAAGCACACTACAAAGGCCCGTATATCTCTGACCTGACAGAATTAAAGCATGGGTCAGCAGATGCCAGACAAGACAGGAATTGAAAGACAATGATTGATCTGTGTAGAAGAAAATACGACTGCCTGTCCATATCAAATATGTATGTATGCATGAACAGGATTATATGTACAGTATGCTCCCTCCCCTCACAACAGCTTTTAAAGCCAGTCTTGCTTTCTTCTTTTAAATTATTTTATGTATATAATTTTCAGCTGAAGTCCAAGGAAGATATAAAGCCGAACCTTTTAATACATAACTTTTTGTTGATATATTCCTACCAAAAAACGTACGAGACTTAAGCTGATCCTGGAATACCACCTGCATATATCTCTCTAAGATATATGTACACTTCTGAATACTGGAAGAGTAGTGACAGGAAGCCATTTTCATTCACTCTGAACTCTTTCAAATACGCATTTTACTTGGCATGGAGAGACAAAGGATTCCCACGCAAAGCCTGCTCTGAGAACCAGCACATCTTTTACAAAGCCCGGTTTATGACTGCAGTTGTGAAGTAAACATAGCCTCTGTGCCATGACTAGTTGAAACAGTTAGAAATGAAACCAGAAACAAGAGCTACAGTGCTGACGTGACACAAGTGGGGAATCGGAACAAAACCAAGCAGGTGAAGAGTTTCAAAATGGACACAAATGGGTTTTTTTCTCTTCCTTTGTACCCTAAAGGAGACTGCCTTTTAAAATGTGTCCATTTAGCAGTTGTGAAGCCGAGACTTTATATGATACCTATCTTTGGACATTCAGTGCACTTTTTACCCCAGGGAATGTTTCTATGAAAATATAAACGTCCCCTGAAAAGCAACGGCTAAGTGGTCCTGTGGCATTCCACACTTCTCTTTGCTTCACTAATTGCCAGATCGGTTTCCTCAGTAACTGATAGCTACACAAAGTTGTCACAGGATGTGAAAGTCAAGCTCAATTCTGTGCCCAGATCAGCTCAAGTACAAAACCACTCATAATTTAGGTTAGAATCTAGCCCATTCTCTTCTGTACTTTAGAGTTCCACATAACTAGGACTTGGGAGCAACCACATTATCTCCCCACTAAAGCCAGAAGATGCCATGTTCATGACTCAGAGGGAACACATCTGTTAAATAAGAAGCTGACATTTTTACACTCACCTTTCCATAAGTGCTTTTTGTTATCAGTGTGTTTCCTTCAGTATTTGAACCAGAAATACACAAAATAAGAAGCCACAACATGAATCTTAAGTCTTGTTGACAGGACCAACATAAAGTAGGTTTTCTTCTGCTTTTCTTGAGTTGAAAGTTTTTGCACTGAATAGAAGATAAACCTTTTTATCCCCTCCCTCCCTCAACAAATTTCTGTGTGAGAAACTGGAGTTCAATGTGAAACAGCTGACATTACTCAAGAAATCCTGTCATAGACAAAATACAACCACCTCTCATCTGCTGGAAACACAATTTTAAGCACAAACCCTTTCAATGTTTTGTATCATTTCATTCTAGCAAGCTTACAAGCCTTCCTTATGGCATTAGACTAGCCCATACAACCACCCTAGGGATCAAGGAGGGGCCCTTATGCTTCAGAGAGAATGTAATCTCAGAATGAAATAAAAAATACAAGATTTCTTCTTAATGTGGATGATTTATAAACTCTTCCCTCATATACTCTTACAAACCTTGACCAAGACATAAAAGTGATTGCTGCAACACACAGCTACACAGCTTACAGAAATGCAGCTAAGGAATCCCCTGGTTTTTCAGATGTTTTCATGGCATCTTCTAGAACTGTTAACAGATTAGAAGGACAAAACAGCTAGCAATTCCAGATATTCTAACACTATGAGTAATCTTGCTCAAATCTTTCTGCAAGTGTTCCAAGAAAGGAGAGAAAATTAAAACCCAAACCAAGAAAATTTTAAAAAATACCATAACTGCATCATGAAGGAAGAATGCTTTTTAAAGATTTATGCTTTTTAAATACTCTCCCAGGACAGTGCATGTCATGTAATCCATTTTCATGGATTTTAAAACCACTGATAACTTTTTTCTCTCTAAATGAACAAGGGTGTAGATCAAAGAATTTCAAAGAGCGCCTGCTGCAGAAGCTAGACTATCAGAAAGGCATAAAAGATATGAGAATTTAGGGAATAGTTACCGGCATGCAATATTTTTGTTAGGAAATCTGCTTATGAATTTCCTCCACTTTTCCCCCAAACTTTTATTTCCAGTCTAACACTTCCAGTCTAACCGCAATTTTTTGCGGAACTTTAATTGGAGAAAATTAAGGATTTTGGAGGGGTAGGGCCACAACTCAGAAAACAATACAATCTTTTCCTCCCTGCCCTCCAAAAATAAAATTAAATCTAATCTAACCACCTTTGTAACTAGGGATCTATTACCTAGAGGTAGCATTTTTTCTCAAAATAACCTTCAGATAGAAATTTCTCCCATTGTTAAGATTAACTAGCGTCCAGTCCCAAGAAATCTTGGTACAAGAAATTTGTGAATCCAGTGTTACTCTGTTGCTCCTGTTATGTTTTGTTTCTCATACCTTTTTATGCCAGTAGAAATTAAAGACATGGTATAAACAAACAGATAACTCAGCACTTAACCATCTTGAAATCAAATCAAATAAATGCTCCCTAGCTTTATTTAATTTCTCAGGTGTTCATAATTTTGTCAAAAACCTGAAATCATGTCTACACAAAACAGAAATCTGCCTGTTCCTACAGTCTCCCCTGCTTCTCTGTGAGAGATGTGCTGAAAGACACTTTAACAATGCAAAGGCATGTTTCATGACAGCTACCAAAAAAAGCAACAGCAGTTTCAAAAATCAAAGAATGTCCCTTTGGGAAAGCATTATTTGCATGTTCATAATGAATACTTAACTACACATCTGTGCAACCCTTTAGGTTTTTGTGGTAGGAAATGATCTTTTAAGAGGACTTTGCCAACTTCCAGCAAATACTCACTCAGCCTTTGCTAGGCTGAATAATAGCAAGCTTATCAGTTAGTTTTCAACTGATAACATGATTTTAAATAGTTTAGAAGAAGCCCTGTGATGAATTACTGACTGAACTGACCAGACTGTTAGGCCAAAACTCCCTTAAAATCAGGAGGTCCTTGCTGAACAGAAATTTGATGAGGTATTATAGTTTATTTCTTTTAATTCACGTGTTAAAAAAATAAGCATTCAAACTCAGCATTGCATGCGCTACAATATTTAAATAACAAACAGGTTGACTTCTAAAAAAAAATTGCAATAATGATATGCTGTTCGATTACAAAGGAAGAACTGGTTTGAGATGACATGTGCACACAGAAAGATGTCCCAACAGAGCACCTACAATTACTATCTAAAAAGAGATCCAGAAAAGCTATAGTGTAAGCAAATTCCTACTACTTCATCCGTCACAACTCAGGCATCAATTAATTGAATATTGCTTTAAAATATTAAAATATAGCTTTAACATGAACCATCCCATCCAATATATATAATATCCAAATTTTGCCTTAAGGTACAGATGTGCAGTCATGGTCTAAACCAGCAAGAAATAGGAATGCAAAGATTCTAAGAAAGAATTGCACTGTGCTACATGAAGTTCTCAGTATTTACAGTCAGCAGCTGTTTTTCTTGCTAAATGTATAAAGCACAATGCCATGAAGACATAGGTAAGTTTCTTTTTTAAAATATGAAGCTATAATGAAACAAACATTTATATGAAGACAGCATCAAAGATACTAATAATGAAACAAAAAGCCTTTATGAGACGCTGCTATATTTCACATCCACCGAAAGCAGTCTATGCATTTACATTAGACGTGAAGCATCTCTTATGTAGTACAGTAACTTCAAAGTCTCTACTACAGACAGAGATTTCACCAGAGAAGGAGCTAAATGAGCATTTCTATATTCAGGAAACTTCCCTGTCTGACCATTGAGGAGGCAGGGATGGCTCCAACAAGCTGACAGGTCCCTGCTTATCATCCCACATATCCCTCCATATCATCCCACACACTATCAGACCAGGTTTCCTCACCAGTTCAACCCCAGGTTCCCTCTGCAGAATCTCAGAACTCACATTCCATAAATCCCTGGTCCCCTGGCTGGGACACAGCTCCCTGAGCCCTTCATTGTGCAAAGTGCTGGCAGCTCACGACCTCTTGACTGGGCTCCCACCCAGAGCTCAACCTGCAGCTCCCACTGCAGCTGCACCCTGAGTTACTGCACAGAACGCATTTTTCAAAACCTGCACCACACCTCCATTCTCCCTGGATACTTGCTTTATTCCTGCATCCTGGCCAAGGAGCTGTGCCATGCTCTCCTCCCAAACACCCTCACCAGCTCCATTCATTCTTGATGTTTTTTCCTTGAAGTTCTTTGGTTTTAAGAGAGAAGTTATTCAGCAATTCTAATGCTTTAAGTAGTTAATGAAATCTAATAGCTAATGGCAATATATCATTAAAGAATAACAGTATACTTGTTACAGAGGTAGGGAATAATGCATAAATTCCACAGCAACACTGAACAAAAAGGTTGATGAGAGTAACGGAATCAAGAAATTATGTTTACCGCTGCCTTTCTTTCTCAAATAAGTCCGAGAAAGACTTGCAGGAGCAAGACTGGAAAAAAAAGAAGTTGTGGAAAAACTGGGATTAATAACAAGAAGCCCTAAATTTTACCTTTTGTCACAGAACTCATTGATTTTAGATAAAGGCATACAATCAAAGGTTCAACAAATAACTGATAAGAGAGGGGTGATAGGATTAAAAGCTCAAGCAAAACTTAGCAAGATACTGCCAAGCTATTAGTTACAGGGACAAACAACTGATAGAGTATAAACAAAGGCTATGGAATTTAAGGACTTTGGCAATCTAGTAAATAGCAAACTATTGCATTGTTTGCTGGAGATGAAGAAGAAAACTCAGATAAAGCTTGGTCTATATCAGAAGTCTCTCCATTGTGGGCTTGTAAACAAAGCTAAACCACAGAACAAGATTGTTGCTGTCATTTGGGTCAGCAGTTTATTCAACAGCAAGACGTGCAACCGAAGTGTGTCCTTCTGTCTTGTAACACCACACACAGTAAGAGGACAGAAAACTTATGGATATGATCAACAAGAGCAAGATTTTGTCACATGTTTTAAGAGACCCCAAAAAATTTAATTAACAACAACATGAAAAAAGTAAGTTTCAACAGTCTTTTTTCAATTCAGTACTCTTCAGCGACAATCACTCTGAACTGTATCTTAAATACATCAGTTCTGGGGGAAAACAAAATAAAACCACACACCAACAAAACTATAAATGAAGAAACATCACAGAATTGATTCTCTTCAGCCAAGTTCACACTGGCAAATGCTGTATTTGCTCACTCCTATCCACTCCAACACATCCAAACTCCACTCCTACCCTAGAGAGACGTATATTTAGTTATCCAAGAATGCTAGCTGGGAATTACCTTCAAAATTTTTTAATGCTTAATTTATATAGGTCCTTTAATTTAAATAGGTCCTTTTAGACTATTTGATATACCAGGTACATAGAAAGTGCATGAAGACATATAAAGTACATTTTCAAACACTTTGAGACTTCATCAATAAAACTATGTTTTCAAATGGGGAGGGGAGGGGAGGGAGAGGAAGGAGAGAATCCTCTTTTGGATTTCTAGTCTATTTCTCAGTCCTGCTGGGTTCAGATCCTGTATAATGGTGTCCAAGGGTAGCAGCAGCAATTCCATAACATAAATAAATCCTTTTACAAAAACAGATTAAAAAGCTGAAAAGTCATACTTGAGCCCCATGAATGAAGATTTCTCTGAAACAGGTCTTTTGCAGAGTGTCTTTGTATACATTGAATAAGTCTTCACACACAGGGATGTCATCCAGCTGATCATTCTGGGCCTTTGGGGACAGGGTGCAGGTGGGGAGGTGTGCATGGGAGTGTTACTTCACAGGTTTTTGAACATCCACTCCAAAAATAAAAACTAATCTGAAGACAGGGGGAAAAGAGCAACTAAGTGATGGTTTCAACTGTGTCTAGAGTAACCAGTATTTTCTAGCCTCAAAAGCAACATTTTCTTACTAACCCAAACTGGTATTTAGGAAGAGATTTCTAAAACACACAACATAACTTTAGAAATAGTAAAAATTAGTATGATTTGCATCTTTTAAAGTCCCCCTCAACCCACAGCTTTCGTTCAAACGAGAGGTAGTGACAGGCACTACCTGAACTTCTACTACTATTAACAGGAGGAGCACACGCTGGGCTACACCACGAGAGTCAGTAATGTATGCCCCAGACACTCCTTGAAACAAAAGGAAACCAAAAAAATTGCTACATCAAAAGCAGTGAAATTAAGGCAGAGAAGCTGACAGAGAATGCACTTTACTGTGACAATAAAGGCCTCGATAGATAAGATTTTCCAATATTTGGGAAATTGCATCTATTGTTATTTTTGAAGCAGATAACATCATTAAGATCTCAAGCTTATACTTCTAAACCACACTGCTGATTTTTGCCTTTCAAATCAAAAGCTTGTGCAAATTTAACTAAATGACACAGCTTCCTCCTAATTCCTTTACTAACAGTAGTTCTCTTGTAGCTCATAAAATCTGTTACATGTTCAACTTTTGAATTTAATTTGCATTGTAATTGCAATAACAATAATACTTCATCATTAGGATAATATAGGCTAAGATCCTATGTAATTTTCACTTTTTAATGGAAACTCTGAGACTAAGAACACAGCTAAAATATTATATATTAATGTCAATATAGCTAATACCCCCCAAAATCCCACCAATTTACTTTTCACTGACAATGTTAAAAGAAAATGATTTATGCAGATCAATCACCTAGCTCATCAAGTCATTCACTGACAGCCAGCCTTCATCATTGCTATTTAAAAGGCACTGCTGACAGAAAAGACCGACTCTTTGATTAAGGGCTCTGTCTGGCTAACCTTTTATTTGAAGAATGATTGCTGCTGAGTGACAAATACTTTCCCATTCATTTCAAGGAAAAGATATTGACATTCAAATTCTTGATGTCTACACTGAACAGATGCCACTGTTGGCAAGTGGCTTGATAGCAACAGCAGGTACACCACTACTCTGGGGGGTGAAAAACAGCACCACTGGCTCAAGTTAAAGGCTCTCAACAAGTGAAAGCTACAGATCTCTCAGCCAAATCCTCTCTCTTCAACAGTTATCATCAAAGAACATCTGTTTGTTGTTTCTCCCTAGTCCTCTTCTTGAAAGTGTCCTAGCCTCACCTTGACCCCACTTTCAATTGTATTGGATGTTATTACTAAAAATAAAGAGAACTCAGCAGCAAAGTGACCCTTTGGTTGAGAAGGGCGTCCTCCCTTACACAACGTCCCCAAACACCAGTCAGGGAAATCCCAAAGCAAGGGCTGCTGCTTCCGCACTAATGTGATTTCTGTTGACAGTAATGTGAAATGGAAGTTGCATTTGCAGTATCACATACAAAATCAAAGCCAATATGTTTGTTACTTTAAGCTGATCCCTCTGTCACTTTCTACTTTATTACTTTATAAAAAATAAAAAAAGAGTGAGAGAGGGAAAGAGGAGATGAAAGCTGGCCAAAAGCAGCTGCCTGATAATGAACAGTAAGTAATGAATGCTCAGATCCTGTTTTGGACAGACCTTACTACCACAAGTATCCTAAAAAACAGCCATTCATTTATTTTTCCAAATAAAAATTAGAAATCAAGACAAGATATGTACACCAGGTGACAGCTTTCAATGCTAAATGTTTTCAAAAATAAATCTCCCACATGATGAAACATTTATTTCTGTACTTGCATGTTTCACAGATCTTAATCAGATTCTGCACAGATGCCTATCACTTAAAAAAAATTCTTTTTGATGCTACTTGATGAGAGTTCCCCAGCTTCTCCACTACAAGCAGTAATGCACGCAGCGTTGTTACAATTAAACTCAGCTAATAAATAATAGGAACAATTCTCCCTGCCACAGCAGCATTCCTCCTCAGTTTCTTTTTGCCTGGGGTGTGGCATTGGGAATTAATATTCTGCTGCATAATATATCTTAATATTTTCCTGATACTAAAACTCAATTTACTCTTCAGGAGTACCACAGAACTACTGTTTATCATTGTATTAGGCAGCCATATTAAGCCATCCAAAAGAAATAAACTCTATTTGGAGTTTTCTAATGAGGTAGCTTTGCCACATAACTTCACAGAAACACACCGTTCAGTTAGCCATTCTGGAGAGGGATACGGAGCCAACATCACTCCTGAAGAAAAGCATGGCTTAGGGTAGCAATCTTTGCTTTTCCTACTGTCCAAATAATTCGCTTCCCAACTTCTTCCCACCTCCGAAACCCACAGCACAAGATCAGTGGCACAGAAACAGAAGCTATCGCTGCCAGGAGAAAAGCAAGGAAGCCTTGCAAATTCAGAGTGCCAACAGCATTGCGGGGTAAAAAGACAAACTCATTTGACTCTCTAAGCAAAAAAAGGGAAAGAAACAACAGGAGGAAGGACAGAAGTGCACCCCCTCCTGACTGTCAAAGGTGGAGGCGGGTATATATTTACAGCATATCCGTAATACCATCAAGACTCTAACTGCCATCTAATATTTCATTTTTAGTTGTTTACTGTCAGTAAATTTCATGGTTGTGGAAAAGATTCTGTGGTTGTGGAAAAGAACAAAACCAGCACGTTTATTAATTTCTAAATGGACTGGTAGCTGTTTTGATTTTTGAGTAGTTTGTTCTATTAGGAACAACCTGTTAGGAACAACCTAACATCAAAAACACCCATACAGGAAAAAAATCTAGCATTAAAAGCTTGTGGGGGTTTGGTTGAAGACCTGATTCACTCTGCCTTCCTATCCCGTACAAGAAAAAATGATGGTGTAAGAATAGCTTTACTGGGTCAGAGCAAAATCTCTGTAGCCCAGCACCCTTTGTCCAACAGTAACCAAAAAGGGTATGTCCTGGAATGAACAGAGGAACAAGCCAAATCAGTTTGGAGCTCATTGTCCATAACAAAAAGAAACAAATACATACATACATAAAAAAATAAATAAAATCAAGCCTTGTACTGTAGTTTCTTCAATTTCACGTGCACTTACTCATAAAAAATCTATGGTTTTGTTCATGTATCTAACAATGGTAAATAAACACAGATTTACAAGCTTGAACTTTATTTAATAATCTACTTGATCATATGCTTTCTCTGGCCTTCTTCCATTTTAAACAAAGATTAATCTGTGATAGAACTCTAAGGCTGCCACTGTAATCAAAAGAAAAAATGCTTTCAGGTTTTCATAGGCCTCTTCACATGCTCTATAGGATCTTTTTTTTCCTTAAGCATATTTGAATGAACTGTTTGAATACGTTTACTCTTTCATCTCTACAGCTTTGAAAACTTCATACTTTGCATCTGATCTACAACAAAGCAATAAGGACTGCAGAGGTTGACAGCACAGACATAATTAAATACTACCATCAATGAACTGCCATGTTGAACAATACTGATTTATAATGCACTTCAAGATCAACCATTTACATTTAAAACTATTTCCCTGAGAGTTCTAAAAAGGGAGCAGCTTAGGTTTTTTTGTTTGTTTGTAAGAGATCCACAGAAAAAGAACTCAATTTCTATATAACTCAGTAATGAGTCCTGCTCTTTACCAGAAGATTTGGTTTACATACTGAATACACATGGAAAAATATAAGCAATACTTTGTAGATGTCACCTCTAAAAAAAGATCAAGAGAAGAAGATTAAATCTACAGCGATTGCATTTATATAATCAGTGAAGTGTCATCACACTTACCTTTTCCAAGATGTACACCAAGCAACATAGTAGGTGATTGAAAGACAGAAAATTAACATGGAAATGAACTAGCAACAAACAGCAATTCATAAAAGAATTCTCAGTATCATAAAAATATACTAATTATCCTAAACTTTGGAGAAAATATTTTGACAAAAGCTTGCAATGTGTATCAAAACCAGCATAAACCTCTTTCATATTTGTAAGATGTTAGGCCAAAATAAAAATATATATAAGACATACGTAAGTATAGAGAAGAGATATTTTTAACAAAGCAGAATTACAGCTATCACAGCAGTTTGTGGATAAATTATTAGGTTTATTACTTCTAAAGTACTTTGACTAGAAGTGTTCCAGCTGTTACATCTGATCCCCAGCACACTGCCAATTTTCTCTGCCAGATAGTCCTTTTATGCATTGGGGAACTTGTTGCAATTTAGGGATTTTCTCATTTCTTTATAATTCTGTGAATTACAATGGTGTCTTAAAAATTCAGTTGCATCAACCATATTCAGTTCCTTTTTTTTTTTTCCATTTTGCTGCCCATGAAATGGAATGAAAGCACCAAATCCAGTTCCAGTGAGAAACACAGGTTAACATTGTTCTAGTGATGCTTGCTGCATTACTATGTTGCTGCTGGTACATCTGACAGCCAACAGCAAATATTTGTGAAAAAAACTTTTTAATGAGATGCTTAATGCTAAAGTAATCCCTCACTACCTTTGGAAACATATTTAAAATTGCAGGCTATTTTACCAAAAATAGCATGTTATGTTATTTTTCCTCAAAACCATTCAATTTCTAAGGAAAAAAAAAAATCTATGGCCAGAAAACAGTACGTCTTGACGAGTGAAGAAGCACAAATCTCGTAGTATTCTGAAAGTTCTCATCAGTAAGATAAACCTACACAATTGCAAAACTGTGTCATTACATTTACTTCTTCCACTCTACAGTATCTCAAAATATATTACTTATTTCAAAAGAAATGGAAAAATTTCACCTACTACTAGAAGATGCAACAACACTGCAGCTGGTAGAGTGTATGCAATAGTAGAGTAGCACACACGGGGGATGAAATGGGAGACTCGGGAAATGAAAACTGACTGTATGAGAAGTGCTTAAGTAGGTATGATTTATGTATTTACTCAGGGTATTTAATCAAGACACCCATGGGTTTTTGGTAGTTTTTTTGAAGAGTGACATATTCTAAAAGTGATTACTCAGAACATGGCTTAAAAGACAGCACATGAAAACAAAGCTGTCCTCCAGTGCCCACCAAAACAGACTTCTAAGAGAAGAGCTCACCCACCTAATCACTAGGGCAACTTCCTTTAGAAAACACTGGCTTTCCCTAAGGGTTTCCCTTCCCAGGGCTAATCAAGCCCAATCTTGTTTAGTTCGTACTGACAAGATATTGCCATACCACACAAGGTGGCCCAGCTGATAAATTTAGAGCCCAGCTTAGAGCAACTCTGAGCTCTGTTCCCACATAGAAAATCAGGGAACATTCCTCAAACAGGAAGTGATTTGGCACGCAGACACAAATGCCATTTCACAGATCTCTCCTACTGATTAAATACGCAGCCTCCACCAGAGTGTGCATATTCCTCAGTTTTATAGCTCTGGACAATTTGGAAAAGACCTCATACATATACCCACAAATGGACTTAATCGCTGAATCAATCCAGGACCAGAGCTAGCTTCTTTTCTCCACATTCACCTGTCCCCCTAATTCCCTGACATAAAAATGGCATCTACACTGCAGCCCTTCTGCACCTCTTCAACATCACAAGAGGGATCATCTGACCGCCAGTCAGCTGCCCCAGTGTGCACACAACCACTGCTATGCTACACTGCACATACATAAACCCATAAATAAGGGGAGCCCAGTCAAAGAAAAATCTCCCTCCTTAAGCTAAAACGGATTCTTTGTTTTAGCCACCCGTGAGTTATGATGAGTAATCAAAAATTACTGTACTGCAACACATTTCTTTCATCAACCTTCATTCACTAAACAAAACTCAGCTTAAATTGATTAAATATTTTTTTTCTCATTTCTTTCATCGCACCGTTAAGAAAAAAACACACATCTGTCTGGGCTTCCAGGAAATCAACTATTCCACATATAAAAATTGTGCTGAGATCTACATTCTAAATCTGTTCAGAAGCCTCAGCTTTAAAAAACAAAACAAATCTAAATCTGAAATATTATTGAACTTTGATCTACAAGTAAGGAATTAAAGCAGGTAATATTTCAAATACATCCACACCCTCAAATGGCCATAGAACAGGAAAGAAGGTGAGACACCTAACCAGCCAGTAAGTCCACAAACTGAGTAAAACTCTTCCTGGCACTTAGCTTCTTTCCAGCTTCTCTCCAAGAAGGCCTCAGAAAATCTAGCATAAGATGGTTTTTGAAACAGCTGCTCTGCCATTATGACACAGCAGGCTGCCACTAACTCAAAAACAGTCCACTAAAATAACAGGTACATCATGAAGGGTCAGCAAATTCTTCTCGCTTTGGTCTCAGAAGAGACTTCCTGCAACTAAAGTAAAACAAACAAACAAACAAACAAACAAACAAACAAAAACACACACCACACCACCACACCTGTAATTGGTAGTGGTAGGAAACTCAGAGTCTGTAGAAAAAAGCCAATGCTGAACAACCTGATGAAGTCTTTAACATAGTTTGGCAAAGCACGGTTCAAAGATCATAAGGAAGATATTAGAGTCTCTTAACTGTTAATAAATATCACTGACCAATTCAGAACCTGAAGCTGGTGAATTTTTTATGCTCAAGTCTCTGGAAATATTATTGACTACTAAGAATCAGAGCTCCCCATTCCATAGATTTCAGGGCACAGAGAGATGAAGTGCTCTGAAGAAGGGTCATGGAATTAGTCAATTGGACAGCAACAATGAGCATCTCAAGTGCATGATTGTCAGCCAAGTACTGTTAACTATGACAGTGCCTTGGCTCTCTATAGTTTTGTACTGCAAGTTTGTTCACATGCAGTTCTTGCTCTGAGCTGTTCAGAAATAGTTTCTCTAAATGATTCGCCCTTGCTTTACACATATCTCAAACAGACTCTCCAATATATCATAAAGTTGCAATAGATATTTGGTTTTTGACTTCTGGCACAACAACGAGAGAGGAAAGATGAAAAAAAGCAGTAAAGTGTTTCCTTTAAAAGAAGCTGGAAATACGTGTTTACTTTTCTCAAGTTGTACAGTGACAAAACAAAAGAGATTACAAGAAAGATGGATGAAGCTGGATAGAGACTAGACCCACCTCCTATCCCACAGTAACATAAAGAGGAAATAGTCCCTCACTTCACTGCCCAAATGAAGTGACATGATTTAAGAAAGGACAAACTTAAAGGGTTTTTCTTCATTTTGAAAAAAAGAGAGGAAGAAAACCCAAAATACAGAAGAGCTTTTTATCAGAATTGACTACCATGCCAATCATGACTGTGGGACCAGACCAGGAGAAAAAACTGACTCAAGAAGCTGAAGGAAAGCTGTAAATAGAATTCTAGTTTTCCAGAAGTCACCATTCTAAGCCTAAATTAGCATTTATGAGATTGAAGTACAAAAATGTGCATTGACCATATAATTTTGTCCAGAAAATACACCTCCAACATCACTAATTAGGGAGCAATCATGTTTTACAGTACTGCGCAAAGTTTGTCTGCTTGTTTCCATTAACATCTACCTCTGAGGAGTTAACTATTGACCCAGAGCATCAAGAACAGCTGCAGTTCTGGGCAGGCTGCGTTCAAACTGCAGGAGAGCAGAAAGGATTGGCAGTGGTCCCAGAGGTCAGTTGCTAGACCAGAGAAAGTGCTGCAGAAGGCTGTCCATTGTAAAGCTTCAAACTCAGCTCAGCTCCCACCCACTGGGTGCAGGGCAGGCAGACAGGAAAGGCTCTGGGCACCCCAGGGAGCACCCAGAGCAGTGGGAAAGGCAGGGGCTGAGCTCCACCAGAGCAAACAGCTTCTGCAAGGGGCCCACAGCACCCACCAAACCGTGGGAAGTGGATAAATAGCTGAAACTACACAAGCTACTTCAAATTGAAATGTGAGCTACGTGAATAATGACAAGAACACTAATCGTTACTCAGAAATGACAAATTCATCAGAAATTAGGAAAAAAAAAACCAAAAAACACAGGAGCACAGAAGTCATTAGAAAAAAGTGAAATATTCAAAAAATACTGCCTAAATGAAAGACGAATGCAAATTAATATCTGCATTTTAAAATCTGCATGTGCAAAATGTTGGCTTGTCAGTTCAATCCCACTCCCCCTTTGCTCCTCTGCAAAAATAGTCCAGCTGATTGACTCAGACCTGTGTAATGTACAGGATCAGTACTCAGGAAGGAATTTGCAATCAGTTTTAACAAGATTATATTTTTAGCTATCAAGTCCTGATAACAAATGGTTCTGATGGCCAAGTATTAAATATCGCACTGGCATCCTTTGTTGTGAAATAATAAAAATTAAATAGTTTTCTGGCCATGCTGGTTTTCTCATTTTCTTTTTTAGAATATATTAATTATTAACAAAACACCATGCATCAATATTCAGCCTTATGTGAAAGCATTAGATGGCTTTCCAACTTTCTCAGTGTAAAAACTACTTTCCTCCTATTAGCTATAATTTGGATATATTTTTGTACACTGGGAAATCCCCATGATGTGTGGTTCTGTGAAATAGGTTACCTCTAAATCTGAGGCTAAAGCAAAGCACCGGCCCATAGCAGATCATCTGCTTGTTACTATTTTGGTTGACATTAGTAATGCCAACAACTAAAAGCATTTAAACACACAGGTAGCGTTCTTTTACTTAAAAATTACTTGACTCAGGAAAAGAAAAAATACAACTACTACAGCATAAAAAAAAGCTGACTATGCAATCAAAAGCCCAAAGGACCCAATTTCTTCTTAAAGTACCTGATGGACATCGTGACAGTCTGATTACCTTCTACCACCAATTTTTGGAACATGTGAAAAATACTGTATGCTTCTGGCTGGTATGTGGTCCAAGATGACTCATAAATCTTCCTTTATCTCCTTCGTGGTGTTAGCAGAAAAGGATGAGTTGCTTTTTTCCATCTCATTCACATGTCTTTCTGTCTGTTACCCGTGCCCTTGAGCAAAGATTACTGATGCCCTGCCTTTGATATATGACACATCACATACAGCAGCTTTTCATCAAGTGAATTAACCTGAAAAAATGCAAACCTACCTGCCAGTTGCTTCCCAACTTTCCACTATTCCTTTGTGTACCTTCTCCCTAACATGCCACACAAGGCATGAAAGAACAAGGTTACCAGTCAGAGCAAATTAAGCTGTCATTCAGTGGACACTGACGTAATTTATCGAAATATAGTAACTTAATATTTACCTTGATAACTGATTCAAATTCAAAAATATACTTTTCATCATATTCAAAGCCTGAAAAGTGTATCTATTTTAAAACCAGAGGATGAACTATCTGCTCAGATCACCCTAAATTATTGCTCTGAGTCATATGTAATAACTGCAATTCATGTAATGCATTACTGATACAACTCCACAAACAAGTCTGCCATGCTAATCCATACAGTAGGATTAGTCAGTATGTTGCATATGCTGCTTTGTTCTTACAAATTAAAACATACTTTTTACACAGAAAAATAATTAATATCTTAAAATATTAACTCTTTTCAATGCTTGAGCTGTTCACAAGAAGTATTTTTATCACATGAAATAAAAAAAAAATATGCTGCACTTTTTCCTTAGGAGGTTCTTCTAAGAAATGCATCTGTGGGGTTCTCTTTTCTGCACAAGGCTTCAATCTTATATTTTGAAGACATCATTAAGATAAATACTGTGCTGCTAATTATCAAGATTCACACACTAAAATCTCAGAGACTTTATTTATGCTTGGGAGTTTTGTTTTTTTTTCTTCTGCAGATTTCACTGTAAGTGGTTACTGACAGGATCACAAAGAAATTTAACTACAGGAGTTCCTAGATACTCCAGTGTTTTTAACGACAGGATAGCAACCTCCCAATATAACAAAGTACTTGAAAAGATACATACTGCCCTTCTTATAAAACTCTTTTATCAGAATTGTATTATATCTTCTAATGAAGGCAGTGAGTGAAAAATATAAACATTGATATATATTTTCCAATGAATTGGCTTAAGACTAACGTGTTAAAATAGGATTAATGGCACAAAGCATGTACTATATAAAAATAGCCTGTAGAAAAAAAGCATTAAGCAATTACAACTCTAGCACTGAAGGCTCCAATATTATAGGGTAATATTTCCTTAATGTTAGACTTCATTAACCCTAAGATAATCTCTCATAAATTTTGCTGATTTTTAAGGAGAAAAAATAAATTATGTTTATTAAACTACTGAATATGTTTATGAAAACAAGACATAATCTAGTGCTATAAACTTCTTGTCTTTATCTGAATAATCAGGAAGCTCATAAATAAAATATCATATAACAAAGTGAGTGTTAAAATTCATTACCGTAATAGCTATGCTCATGATCTATTTCATTAACACTCCTCCTTTCTTTGAATAAATGGGTTCTTGGGTCTACCAGAGCAAGGCCATTTACAAGACAAAATACTAAGCTGCTTTTTCTCATTTTCCCTTATCTGTTCTACTCCCAACTTTCTAAATTAATTCTTCCTTTAAATCTTATTGTTTCTTCCAGTGTAACTCACAGCACATTAGAGAAACTTGAAAGAAATATAAGCAAAGAAATAGGTCTGTGGAATATAAGTTAATTAGGAATCTAAGTGACTGGTGATGAGACTTGATGGCATTTGGCTTTGGAATTAATTTAAGAAGCTTAAGTTCATTTAAAAATAAAATACAAATATATCAGAAGTTCAAAAGAAGTCATACTCAAAAACGCCACGCTAACGTTTCAGCCCCAACACCAGCTAAAGTTAACAATATACAGTGGCACAGCAATTTTATCTCAAATATTTCTTCAAATCAGCAGGAATCAAAAGAGCCAGTAGCTGTTAGAGAGGCAGTAATACAGAGGCATAAAACTAAAACATTAGCAACTGCAGAAGTCACCATCTGCAATCAAGTACGCAACTATGGGATCCAACTAAACATGATACCCTTTAATGGCTCAGTGCAGAACCTACTTTTCAGTCCTCACAGCAACAGGCATCTTTATCTCCATCAACCCCAACTTTGTTATTTTAATCCATTTCTGCTCATTTCCTATATTATATATAGGACACAATCTGAATAAATCCTCTACTGTAACACTGGGGTTGCAAGGTCTCAGTGAAAGATGCAAGTGAGTAGCTATGAACCACAGCGCTTGGGAGATTTCCATGATCACGAGGGGGCTGGAGTGGACACAGGCAGACAGCAGGACTGATGGCTCTGGATTGCCAGATGCATCCCCTTCTGTGAGAATGGGGCAGCAGTCTTAAAATGTCATCCTCAGGGAAATGTGCCATTTCACACCATAATAGAATTCCAAGGCTTTAAACAGATGTAAAATCTGTAGGTCTCCTGATTCAAGAGGCACTGCCTAAGGCACAAAAATGCAAGAAAATAGGATCAGACTCCAGGAGAACAAAAAACTAAAAAAATGTATTGTTAAACTAAGCAGCTACCAAAGATGGAAGGTATACACCTAAGCATGATATTGTTTTAAATTAATTTCTTACAAAATAGTTTTATTTTCCACTCACAGAAAAGGCACTGAGAGCCCTCCTGATGCAACCACAACAAACTGCAAAGGGGTAGAGTCTCACATCTTACATAGGAGCACACGTATTGGTAATCAGAGCACCGCAATCCATCAAGAAAAGCAGCAGCATCTATGAGGAAAAGCTAAAAAGCCATTAACCCAGTGAGTACTTATGTTGCATTGCTCAGTTCCTTCCCAGAACTTTAAAGAGAGGTCTCAGTAGCTTGCACATGCATTCTAGGCCTGTATATTAATTCATACAGCTTTCCCATACACTTTCAATAGGTAAATTTGCCACCAGAGGACACTGGTTTATCAAAGAAAATTACATGCAAATAAACGCAAAATGTATTTTATACCTTTTATCAGGCCAGCTGATAAAACTGCCGAAAATAAAAAAGCAAGCTTTGCTGGCTCTCCTAATTTACTGTTTTTCAACTTCATCAACTAGATAAACAACATATTGCAAATTTTAATAGTCTTCAGGCTAATATTTAACCTCAACAAACTACAATTGATTATCATTATAAACATCTTAATGCAGAGCAGCAGGTTGCCATAGCAGGCCATAACATGCAACAGAGAGCTTGTCTGCAGAATTCTTTGATCATATTGTTTCCCCTATCACCTTCATCAGCCCTGTCTGAGCGGTCCTGTAAAGCACATGCTCTCCCCTGAACCCCGTATCTGATCTACCTGCATTCAAAACCAATGTGCGTGGCAGGGGGTTGCATTCTTTTATCGAGGGAGAACACAAGTGCTAGGGCAGAGATTAGAAATATGCAAACATGGGTTAAGTATCAACAATGGTTTAGATGATTAGCCAGAGACATATTTTGTTAATGCCCATTTCACTAAGCGTCAAAAAACAAAATCCCTCCCCAAAAGCTTTGAGAGTCATATTTCAATTGGTATAAAGTAACACTTCAAATAACAGGAACTCCTGAAACCCAGGACTACAAGGCAAGATGCAAAATCATCAGTATCATTTGTTTTATTAGCGTAAAAAGATAAGATACTGGATATATTAGATAAAGCATTAATAAATTATTAGAAGCTGTTAAAAGATATTATAGATAAGCAGTATGTGCATTATTGATCATGTAATTTACTGGACTGTACAGCCAGTTGGTATAACGGATCGTTACCCAGTCAATTTCTAACACTCTGAACTAGGGACGTATCCTAACATAGATGGTAACACATTTTCTTTGTTTCTCATACTGACATTAAAGAGCTGAAAAGCAGCAACAATGTTTTCATGAAATACTGATGTTTCTCTCACTGACATACATGGTGGTTTTTCCAGCTGGTTTGGTTTCTTTTGGAGGGATTTTTTGCCAATTGCATCTCCAGAAACAACCTTCTGCCTGTGGAACAGCTCAGAGCTGAGTCTCCACCTGAATGCAAACCCAGAGTGGACAGTGCTGGTCTGCACACTTTGAAATAGGAGGAGGCTAATCACTCTGCTGAGATCTCACCAAGGACCACGGCGTTCAATTGCTTCTTTACTGAGAACCATTCAGGAACAACCAGCACCACACACAACACAAGGAGCAATGACTTAAATAATGCATCTTTGCCTGCAACTAATATTCATCACAGGTGGAGGTGGGCTTGCATTCAAGTTGGTCAAAAGTTCTACAGGGAAAGAAAAAAGAGAACTGAGCTGCCAGTGTCAAATCACAACTGATGAATGAGTTAACCCACAAGACTTGGCTGTATATCTCATCGGACACACAAAGTAAACAGAAAAGAAAAAACATCAAAGGGAATACTTCCACTAAAAATGTGACTCTAAAAAGATTTCTGATCGCTCATGATGTGTAATAATTCATCTGTCTGTCTTAATAAAGAGAAGTCATTATTTTCTAGTGAACTAATATACCAGTAGCTGTGACAAGCAAAACCAAAAAAGCCCATAAAAATATAAAATAGCTGTTCTATGCAGTTAGGCTAAAAGAGAACACATTTAATGTTTTAGATGAAAAAGCACTTAGGCTTACTATCTGTTCAAAGACAAGCTCCATTACATGTTTGGAGCTGAAACAAATAACAAGACTTTTGCTCATACCCAACTTTTATCGGAAAAACATAAAACATGTCCTTTTTACAGCATGAAGTCTTAGGAACTTATTTAATGCTTTGGATTGATACCTCTGGGTATAATAATTAATGAGGCCTTTCAGATAAATGCACTAATGTTCCAATACTACATCATCCTTGGATACTGTAAATTAAAGTCTAATCTCCTAAATATATACGGGACCCCAATTCAGGTTTCCTGTACCCATTATCCATGTTGGCTCTTTTCTCAAGTAATTCAATCTTCATGCAGGTGATGCAGTGAGGTGTCATGGAACCAAGAAGGAGAATACCACTAAGCTGCTTTGCTGTATTATTTTTCCATGTCAGTAACAGACAGGTTTTATCACTATTAGAACAATCCTTACAAAAATAAAGCATCCTACGTACACCATATCTCTAGGCAATGCTACTAAAACTACACTTGCAGCATCTCAAACCACACAAGATTTATTAATATTTTTAGAGTATTAGTCTCACTCAGACCTGAAAAATAAAAATCTTCATTTAAAGTATTTAAAACCTTAGTTGTGTTTCAACTTACATGAAATAAACTTAGATACTAGTGATTATCATGCCCAATAACTCCTCAAACTTTGTATGATACATTTCATAATTTGAAAAATGCTGTATCTAACATGAATAAACACTGAGATTTGAGGGGTTTTGCCTTGAAAAACAAGGCATAACAAAATGCAACAAGGTTTTATAAAAATGTTGTTTCAACTTTCAAATCAGTGACTAATAGGAGAATCTTCAATTGCCTCTATTAACTTGCAATTAAAGTAAGAAAAATAATCGCAATTCAACTATGATTTATTTTTAGTTAATTTTACTTGACATGCGTTTGAGCCTGCTTCTGTTATTTATTTTCCACACAAGGTCATCAGCAAACTTTTTCTGATAAAGTTCATGCTTTATATGTTAAGGAATATTGCCACACTCTAATTTTCAGAATGAGGAAAAATTTTCAGAATAAGCTAAAAATTTTCATCTTAATAGTGATTTTAGCATCTTAATTATTTTTTCTGAAGTCAGTTTATTGCTAATAAGTGAAAAATATGAAAAACTAAATTGCCTAATAAAGCATGAAGGGCATACACTTATGAGCTACTGTGCCCCTGAGAGAGGCATGCAAGTATTTTATGTTCAGTGAAAAAAATTAGGAACAACAAGAAAAAAAAATACTATATTCTTCAAACAATTAATAACCACATTTCAGAAGTGAATTTTAAAAATACTACTATTTCTCAAGACACGAGAAAAGCCGTAAATCAGTAGCACCAGCAAGCACAACCATCTTTTCCTTAGTGATTTATAAAATAATAAAAATAATTATTGGAAATATCTCTTATGTCATTTAGGCCCTTCAAGATTTGACAATTACAGAACTAAAAGAACCAGTTGATTCTGGCGGCTATGAATGCCCCAAATGATTTTACTGTCAACATTGTTAAACAACTCACTAAAAGTTAACAAAAGTAACTTTTACCTTTAACTATGAAAAAAAAAAAAAACCAACAAAAAAACCCCCACACCACTTCGGAAATTTCATGGAAAATATATAAACCACCCATTTTTCACTTGTGCTGAAGTACAAAAGAAACTATTTCCTTATAAACCTAAATTCCATCTTGTTTCATGATTGTGTATTGATGTCAGACATGTTCAATGCTCTCAGGCACAGGGTGATTCTTGACGCGTCCTGTGCAGGGCCAGGCGTTGGATTCCATCATCCTCGTCTGTCCCTCCAACTCAGCAGGTTCTATGATACTATGAAATAAGTGCAGCAAGCCTGAGCTGAGAACACAACCTTGTTTTCCACATGCATTAGAGGTGAGTTAAACTCCAAAGCTGAAAGGAGCAGGCACACGGTGAGGATATTTTTCCCTCACAAACTTGAGGCAAGCCTGCAGCTCCTGTTCAAGCAACATTTAGGGCCCACTCAATGGGACAAGCAAGGCAAGGGACAAGGCTCACAGCACTAACACAGAGCACTGATTTGTCTCATCTCAAAATGCCAGCAAAAATAAAATTGAGAAAAAATCCAAACACATTTAGGAGCAGCTCAAGAAACATGACTCTTCTGTCTACAACCTGTACACCTAGATGAACTCAGTCTGGCATTTTGAAACAACTCTGTTTTATCAAGGGGTTCTCTAGGTTCCTTATCATGGGCCATATCTCTTTTGACTGTCCTCTCCCATGTGTCTTCAAAAGGGCCTCTAAAGACTAATGTCTTTAAGAGCAGCATTACTTCTGTATAGCTGGAGTTTATAAGTAAAATGGGAAGCAGGAAACCAGAGCAAGCATGTAAGGGAGCAAACACAGAGGAGAGAAAAGTAAATTTGTGTTGTGGTTTAAGCCCAGCCAGCAGCCAAGCCCCACACAGCCACCGGCTCTCTCTCCAGCCAGCAGAGCTGGGGAGAGAACTGGAAGGGGGAAAGCCAGAACACTCACGGGCTGAGATAAACACAGGTTAGCAGGGAAAGCAAAAGTCATGCACATATTTGCCTTGAGGTTAAAGCAGGCACAGTAATTTCCAGTTTTCAGCCTAAGCTCTACTCCAGGACTCGTAGATGCTGTTTAACAGTTCCCACGTTTTACACCAAGAGTGGTGGCGTTTCTGTGATGCTGGGGTTTGTTCCTTCTCTTCATAGACTCCCCCACGATATGTGCATCTGCAGGTGACAGTTTAAGGACTGTAGGAACCTTTCCTGATGGGATGAATAGATTTAACAGCAGCAAAAGCATTACTGCAAGTAAGATTCTTCATTTTTATACACTACTGTGTACTTTTTATGATTCGTGTCTAAGATCCTGTTAAATATTTAAACAACAATACAATATCAGTAAGTAAACTCTTTAAATCAGGCATCCACTATACTGTATAGTGGGAACAGATGTGCTCTTATTAAGGCTATATTGTAACTCAACAATAATTTGTCATATTTGACATACTGTTAGATTATGTGCACCTGCCAGAACTGTAGTAGCAATTAAAAATGATATATATACCACTTTTATTTTAAATACCTAAACAACTTAGGTAGACGTGAATACGATGTATGGAAAAATTGTAATTTCCTAGATGTCATCACCAAACAACACCTAATGTCTCACAATTTCTTTTTATGTATATTTTATTATAGCGCCCAACTGTTTCAACACTCTAGTGACTAGACTTTAATGTGGTTCAAGCAGCCCCAAGTAACATCACCAAATGTTTAACATCTGTGAAAATTGGACCAACAAATGCTCATATTTTCAGGAGGTCATGCTGGCCAGCTTTCATTAACAATTACTTTAAACTTCGCTTTTCTTTATAGCTTATTAATTCAGGAAGGACACGTAAAGTTCACCTTAGTTAAACTGTTAAGTTTACTCCAAACTCATATAATATTAATCTTTAGAATACTTACAAACTTCTGAAAGTTTCTTTTCCTTCCCCCCAAATTTGGATCTTGTTTAGTTCACCCATTACTTTAACACAGGAAAAAAACCTTCTGATTAGGTCATAAGAGTTCAGCATATTTTCACATTCTGGGGTCAGAATCTCCCAGCTCTTACTTGCTTTTACTTTGTTTTCCTTCTTCCCCAAAACCCATCTACAATTTCCCGCATTTATAATTTACTTGCAAAATTCCTTATTGCCACAGATATATGGTAATTCTATAGTCATGAACTACTGTATCTTGAAAACTTTATTCAGAGTTTTGAATTTTTCTACCACCTTCATACCTTTAGCATACGGCAAAGCTTTAAATTTTGCAAAATGGTTCTAAACCAAGGATTTTTCACTACGGGGTTGGACACCTCAGTGGGAACCTGGAGAGAAGAACCCCAAGGGCCCCAGGATGCAGGAATTCTAGGGACTGAGTTTTGGTGCAGGTTCAGCGCTGTAAGGTGTACAACTACCTAATCCTTAAATGGACATAACAAATTCTGAAATGTGGATAGCTCATTGAAAAAAGGAAAGAAAGGATTTCTGAGTAATAGTATAAATATAGCAGACCATGGTTAAAAGGCAAAGAAACGGAATCTCTTTTGAAGATGAAAAAAATCTCAGTAATTTTAAAATAGATGAGAGGAGACACCACTGATAATCAGCATTGCCCATCTTATCCCTACAAAATTAATTAATTTATTATCAATTAACCCTACAAAAATCAAAATCTTTTTTCACTCATCACAAACTCCACACTTCTTGCTGTAGCCTTTTTGAAAGAAATACAGGAAATAACCTGTAAGAGACCTGCTCTTAATGATTTCTTACAAGTTTTAGTGATATTGTCATCTCTTATTCCTTTATCTAGCGGGAATCCTTGGTTTTCACTCCATTATAAATTTACATTCCACTAAGTGCCATTTTAATAACTTGTTGCTATACACTTCTGTTTCAGAGGACCAGAGAGGAAGCTTTGATAAGGCTAGGTGGGAACTAATCTCTGTTTCCCATGCTTACAAGTTGTAGAGATCCCACTCTATAGATTCTGCTGTGCTACAGCCATACTCCCTGACCCAATAATAGCTTTGATCTTTAAGGAGAACTCAGAGCACACCTGCTGCCAACCCATCAAGTGATGCCAGGGAGCCTCAGCCTCTTTCTCCAGCAGTTAATTACAATAACAGGCCATTGTAAGACTCAGCTTTGCTCTAGGACCTTGGAGCCCCACATCCAAACCAGGACCAACATTTAACACTTGGCTTGTTATACTGGATTCTTTAGTGCCTCTCCCTTCTATTATTTATAGAATCCTAGTGCACAATCATTGGAAAGAAAGGTGAATACAAAACTCATTCTAAAGAGGATGAAGGTAGTTCATTTTATTTTGGAAATGTTTGCATTATGTATAAGTTTACATGGAGAGCTTTATAGACTGAAATGATTTACCATTAAGGTGCATATTGATTATAATCTCCAGTTATTCAAAAGGAGACCTGTTTAACCCACAGCACTTAATAAACTGTGACATGTTTCAGCCTAACAGTGACACAGGTAAACAAAAGTTACTGATCTACCCAGCGAGTTATAAAACTTGTAACACGCTGTAAACAGCTCTGTCATTTTATTTAGCATATTGCATTGCATGAGCTGCTTTATTTACCTAGTGGTAAATCTTTATGTATCAAAAATGCTACAGAAGGCACAACAAATAAATTACAGACAGACACTAACATCTGACTAGTTAATCAAACAAATAGGACATATAACAAAGAAAAAAGCTATAAATATTGACAACAAGCTGCTTCAGTCACAAAAACATTCAATACTTCAGTTCTCAAGTGTGAGTTTTATATCAGTCCCCTGGAAACAGTTTGTATCCTCCAATAAATTTTTACAGTTGATTCACCTGCCTGATACCCTTCAGCCATTTCCTTCAGAAGCTGTCAAACCCGCCAACAATAATATATGGCCCGACCAACAAGAACAGCTGTAGCCATTCTCTCTGCTGGTTCCTGCACCCTGTTCTGCATAAAATAATACATCAAGATTAATTGATTTCCCATCAGTCTCACAGAACAGAAAATTAATTTTCATGTAGCTATTTTCCCCAGCATATGAATTTTGAACATGGCAAGTAATTTAAGTTTTTAATTATTCATAAGTAGGAGAAGAAGAAAAAAGAAAAAAAAAAATTCACAACACAAGATAAAGTGACCCCCTGAAAGCCTCAAGGCCATGGCCTGGACCTTGATTTGTGCTGAGACAACAATAGCATTCACTAATGCCTATATAAATAATATATGTATTAACATAGATCTTTGTACAACACCAATTTCTCTCACTCTGACCCAAGACTACCAGGTCATAGAGCAGCAGTTTGTCACAGACTGTACATGTGACATGCTACAAGGCAAACATATAATGCGTGAGCCATGCTGGATTGACCCCGATTGCCTCCAGAGCATGAACACACCTATAACATAATGGGAAGGTAATGGTCAGCATCTGAGGGGAGTAAAACTTGCTAATCAGCAGGGTGTCATATCTCAGCAAACCTCCTCTTTGCAGGTGACATTGACTTGTGCAAGGAAAAATGCTAATGGAAAATTAAACAGAATAATCTGTCTTGCTCAAGTTAAATCTTTTCCAGATGACTGCTAAAGCCTTAAAAAAAATAACACAGGCCACTCCAAAGATAGTAAGATGTCATAAAGAAGGCACATTCAAGAAAATCTCATTAACTAAGGTTCAAATTTCTATAAACAGACATTGTCATAAGTTGAAGAATAGAATTCGTAACCGTGAACAGAGGCCAAAACTGTACAGGTAAATATCCATAACTCAAAGCATTCATTGTAATAATTTGTGATGAACTACAAACCACCCATTAATTATTTAACACAATGAATGATCACTAAGTCTCAGACTGGATTTTTTACTTTAAGGGAAAAAAATGTACACAACTAAACTTCCGCTGTACAATGCTTACACACAGCTTGGGGTTAAGGGAAAAGGGCAGCATGAAAACATACCCATAAATTCAAAAGGAGTGTGCAAATGCCAAAGGTATGTCACTGAAAATACTAAACCACAGGTCTGCTTTTGAGTCTTCTTTCCAGCCTTGAAAAGTGTGGCAAAAATGCTCAATCCAGCTAGAGCCCCTGTACTGGATAACAACCTGCTTATGGTACGGCTGAGCACCGGGTCATACCCGCAGCTCTGTATTTAAGATTCTTCCAGTATTTCGATGCCAAATCATTGTCAGTGTTTTTCCAAAGGCTGCTTACTTTCCTGTTCAGGAAAGGACGAAAAACAACTACAACTCGGCATATCTATGTTAGTCCTTTAAAAGCAGGTTTTGAACAAGAATCTTAAGTTCTGTATCCATTACTACAAATGAGGTTTTCAAAACAGGAACCCGAGCTCACTATTTTTTCAACATACCCACAATAAACCTGGGGTTTAGATGGAAAACAGACTTTTGGCTTTAAGCAGTGATACACATTAAAGGCTTTTTTCTTCTGTACATTTACTCTTGCAAATATATCAATATCTAGTAACAATAAAATTATCAGCAAACAGGATCAAAATGTGTATGCCATGCACTTTCCCTGGCAATTGAATTTGTTAGCGTCCTGACACATTACTTTTTCCACCAAAATACCCACTGAAAATAAAAAATTACATTTACCTCCAAAATATAAAGAAAGCTTACATCACAAAAAACCTAAATTATTCAGAACTATAGCTCATCTTTACTGTCACATTTGAAAATAGTTGCATTCAGCTTTAAAGTCCCAATGAGGAAATAAAAAAGTATCCAATTTTAAGGGGGGAGACTTAAAGTAGCTTTTGATGAATTTGGGTTTTGTTATTTCCTTTTCAAATTGCAAAATTATTAAAAGAAACAGTACATTATACTTGGTATTGCCAGCCATTCTACAACTCTGTCTTCCCAATTTTTTTGTCAAATTTATCTGCAGTCGTCCTTCTAATATTTACTTTTTTTCCTACCCTTTCATTAAGAAAACAACCTTATTGAGAACATAATGAGATCATAATGTTCACCATTAAAATACGTCTGCAATCCTGTAAATGAAATATTTAAAGCAGGGGGAGGAAAAAAAAAAATCTAACTAAAAACTCACACACACACAAAAACACCCGCAACTTTACAAAGTTGGTATTGCTGCTGCAGATACTGTTCCTGGCATAGCTTATAGGTCTTTGTTTCTGTAAATTCAATTGAGTGTTCCTATTTCTAAGTCTAGCAAGAGGTTCTAATTATTGTTAGAAGCCTAATTAGCATTTAGTATTACATTACAACAACTGCAGCAAAATTGTACCCGTTCTCCAATAAACAGTATTCACAGTGTGCAATCAAGCTGCTGTACGATGCAATGAGAATTAATAGCACTGCACGACAATGGTAAATCCTACAACTCCCGCTGTGTGTGTTTAATAATTTTTCACTCCTTCCAGATTGTTCCCATCAAGCGCAATTCCCAAGATCCTAATCAGCTTTCCTCACCATCAATACTACATAGAGATCTGAGCACTGAAAATTATCTGCAATTTCAAAAAGTGCTTTGTTGCATTATTAGGCCACTGACCTAAGAGGTAATGGGTAAATAGTTCCTGAAAAATGTCCAAAGCACAACATAAATTAAAGATTATAGTCTTGCCTGCTGTTCTTACCAGAGCTGTAACTGCAAACTCTAACAGTTTTTACATGAAATCCTTAACTACGGTGTTATTTTTTACACAAAAATTAGTACAAGGATGACGAGGTTTATATTTAAACCTTTGCCACATTTTACATAAATAATACAAAGTCGGAGAGCCAGGAGCACCTTGTAAATGTATCGCATATTTATACGCACACAGAGCAATCAGTGAACTACCACCAGAGTTTTGTCTGCGTTCATACATGCAGAATGTGAGAGTCACTTCTGGAAAGAGGTGCACACACAAAGCAGTACATCTAGAAATAGAATCAGTCTTCGTTGATCTTTTTTTTAGCCAAAGCAAGAAATATAAATCCTTGTCAGAATACCACATGGTGATTGTCAGATAAATTCAAAGTTCACCACATTTCCTTAGAGCATATCCATCTCATACATTTCTCTGGCAATTAAGATTAACTTAGTAGAAAAACAGAGGCATTAGAGGGGCAACTTACTTCTATAAGGAAAACACAAAATGCCCCACTGAAACCTTAGCAAGGTCCATCATCCAAACACCCAGATAAAGGGACTCCCCTCCTGTACAGAACCGTAGCTGTGTCAGTGGTGGGGCGCTAAGGGAGCCAGACACCTCACTCACAGGTCCAGATGCTGGTAACTGCGCACCAACAGATATCTGAATATTATGAAAGGAGTTGTAAGTTTGGCAAAGCGCTCCCTCTGGCTTTGTCACAGTAATTTGTTTCAGCCTTTCCCCATAATCACTATCCCTTATTATGGAAATCTTATCTGTATAATAAACTCATCTTCTCACAAGGGAGTTCTCCCTTCCTTTCACACTTTGTCAGTGCCAGTACCATTTAAGTTTTACCTTGTAGTCAGAAAGTAATTTTATTTTACATAGTTATCACAAGATATAAAATGCTGTGGTATTAATTACCAGTTACCACTACCTCTGACAAAATGTGGCATTATTATTAGTCTTCAAACAAAAAGAGGATTTGTTCATTAAGTTAACATCATTCCCCCTCAAAAAAAAAAAAAAAAAAAGAAAAAGAAGAGCAAAATTATTCTGCAGGAATTTGCATCTGTTTCTGATGGGCTGATTGTGGAACACGCTTGAAAAAAAACACCAGGTTATGACATATCTGGACACAGCTGCAAGCATGTGGCAGAAAAAGGACGGAAGAGCTTGAGAAAAAGACAGAAATGGGCCATGAGGTAAATGGTAAGCACGAGCTCAACTCTGGTCTGAGATGCTGATAGTTTTTAAAGAAAAAACACACAAAGTCCAATTTATGCCAGTTGAATGGGAGATACACAAAGCACAATGAGGAATTCCACATTTTTTGGTTAGGCAGAGCTAACTATGAACTGCACCAAGCCCTTTTTCCCAATCAGCAGCCTTAATAAACACATTCTCTGAGAACCGTGAAGTCAGCTTATCCTTCTCAATGGACCCACTTAAAAAATGTGGACTTTTCGGTCCGGCCAGTAAAGCACTGTTTTCCTGAACATTTCTGAAAGAGCTTACTTTGCTAAAACTAATTACATGTATTCACAGAATACAACATCTTGTTTCCAAACTGTAAGTTAAAGGCACAAGAATAGCTTGATCTTAAAGGAGGTGGGGAAAAAGGAGGTTCCACATATGAACTCCTCATGAGGGAAGTGACACTTGGTGGCCTTCACTTTGGTTGCCACTGAAGATGTCACACTGTTAAGTGCAACTACAGCAAATAAAATGCTGAGATGGGTTTATCTAATGTAAAAGAACTCTTGCCTTTGCTACGCAGCTAAGGATTATTTGCTCTTCAAGACTTCCCCTCTGATTTTCCCTCTTCAGGAAGCCCATAAATCAAACAAATTTACACCTCATAAAACCAAAACCAACATAACTAATATTAGTATTAGCTGTGGATACGAAAGCTACGACAGTCAGATGAGAACACTGGCACAATTTTTATTCTACACTGACACTTTTCTCCGTGGGAGCTATAACCCACGGTTGTGTTGGTGACTTTGAACTCACTTCTTGGCCGTCAATTTGTGTGACTGCCAATGAGCTCTCAAGGCAGCTCTGTCCATTACATTTGAGTTTCTTTTCACTGAACATTCAAAATGTGCCTGTCATTCAGTATTAACTCTTTTCTGCATATTCTCTTCCTGGTTTTTTGGCCTTTAAGTTGGCATATCATCTCCAAGTTTAAAGCTTTGATATAAAAGCAGGGGTGCCTGATTCATTTCATTTAAAAATATGAATCCAATAGACATAATCCAGAATCTCTGGCTCTGAACTGGGTTAGCATATGTTATATTTGATTTGTATTTCTATCAGTATCAACCCAAGCATCCTTATACACACCAGCTATGAACATGATTTATAGCAAGTCATTCAAGGGAAAGCATATAGCTTCCCTTCACAATTTGACGTTATCAAGATTACTTCAGAAGCTGGCAGCAGCTACCACAAGCAACAAGCTGTCACTGTAAATAAATCACTCCCTCAGAAATAAAACTTAAAAATATAGATTAACGTGAACAGAGGTCAGTATTTTAGGCTTAGTTTTTGCTTCACCTCTCAGCCAAGCCACAAATCAATCCTGTATCTGACCAAAAGGGATAGCCAAAAATAAATACAAACAAAAAGTTTTGTACTAAAGACAAATCAAAACCAGAAATTAAAAACAAACTAACAAAGCTAGACACCATGCCTTTGGGTAGCCCAGTTTATTGGATTAATCACACAGATTTAGTCTTGGCTAAAAAGCACTAGGCAACAACTTGAACAAGTGCGGTCTTTAGGGCTTACCTTAACAGTTTTCAAATATTCTAAATAAAATTGCTAAAAACATTAATATGTGTTTTGGGAATGCCTGGCCTCATACTTCCAGTTTCTATACAGATATTCCTACTCAAATAGCAATGTTATTCCCAAGGCTACTGCATCCTGCTCATGTAAATCTATCAAGAGGTACTTGGAAAGGCCATCAACAGAAGTACCAATGTACTCTGTGGTAAGAATGTTAGCTTGTAATGCGCAAATCCCGTCAGAGCAGATTGAAATTTGGTACAGAAACACAACTTGGCCTCAACAATACCAAAACAAAACAAGAGTTCTTAATTAATCTGCTTCAGTTTTCTTTCTTAATGAACAACATTTAAAATATTAAAAAATTGAAATTAACTCCTTAATATTTTAAGATACTGATTATTTAAGTCTAAAATTTAAACAACTCCTTTGTTACTCAATCCTTTAAGTAAAACAAGTCAAGTAGAAGAAGCCTCCTGGAAGTAAAACTTGCTATAAAGTCAAAACAGCTTTTGATAAATATTACTCAACGACAAAAGCATTTTCTTGGGACCTGGCTCCCAACTGAATTGTTTTTATCAGTGCTTAAGATAGCTTAGTTTCTTCTTGGTAAAAAAAGCACCTAAAAATTCTCCTGGAGAATATCATTAATTTCAGGTCTGTAATTCAAAGCACTTGCTGATTAAATTATCCCAAAACACTGGAGTCCTAACAGGAGCATCAGTGGTCTTTCCACAGCTTTATCTAGTAAGGTATTCTTCAGTAACCATATAATTGTGGTCATCTTCCACCATCAGCAATCCTACAGCTTTCCAAATGTCCTCTATCTTGCTTGTCAGTCATTTCATGTCTGACCAACCCACTTAGTCTTCTTTTTACATTTTGACACACAAAAAGGCATACACTTACATTTCATTATTAGAGGACTCTGAGCATAGAATATGCCAAGCATTAGGACTCTAAGCACATTTTCTCTCCACAGGAAAAATAACAATCTGAAATTCCAGAAAACAAATTTGTTCATTAAAATATTCACAATGTTTTTGATAATGTGACACCATCAGCTAGAAAATGTGAGAGTTTTGGAAAAAAACTCATTAAATTATGCTACTTTACACTACTCATCTAAGTATCTTTTTCAAAGCCAATACGGTATAAACATGAAAGAAACTAACTGTGAAAAGTATATCTCCTACAGTTTACCACTCTTTGATATGTAAATAATTCACTGCAATCCTTTTTAATATTTTCCCTCTACTGTTCTGCTGATAAAGCATTTTTTGCTATAAAAGAATATACTACATTTATTAGCACACATATGTACAGCTGTATGCAAAAAATACTCTGTGTGAACAGAGCTGAAGAGAAACATGAATTTTTCATGCTTTCAAATGTAATAAACACAAAAGCTTTAAGATACGTTCAAGTTTACTCTGTGTGTGCGCTGTGTTTATAGGTAATACATGAGCAAACACGGAGATCTGAAAAGTAGAGAACAAGGTGAAAAAAGCTATAATTAATGATCAACAGTAACTGAAGGCTTCTAAATATTCACATCTATGAGAGATGAATCCCCAGGCCGAGTACACAGGACTAAAGGTGGACAGATGCATTTGGATGCTCTAGACTTCAGATGGGGGCTCTGTTCTTAAGTAAACAAAGCATCTCAATTCTCTCCAGCTCTGATAAGAGAATCAAGATAGCTACACGAATACTAGCAGTGATGTCTGTGCTACAACCCAAGGGCCCAAACCAAATTAAGTAAATTGATTCATTATGCATTCTAGTCTATGACTTTTACTGTGAACTTTAAAAGGTAAAAGTTGTCAATTGGCACACAAGGGAGTACATGTACCTGCACAGAGACAAGTAACAGGGGAAAAAAAGCAGGAGCAAAGCAGAAAACAATTAGTCTTCAAATACTTTGCTACAAAATCTTTTAAAGCCAGAGCGATTTTGTGTTTCATGGTCAAGGAAAAAAAAATGTATTTGTGTCAGTAAAGGCAAGAAACAGGTATCTCATATGGCTCTAGTGGATAACCACAAAGTATGCAGAAGCCAGATGGTGAATGCTCTGTTCTCCCAATACACAATTAGTACATTTGCTTTTTGAATCAACAACTTCACTGCAAATGCTATGGTATGTTTGTCAAAGGAAGATTAAATTATTTGATTACGCACTTGTACTCTAGTTCTGAAATCTTACAGTCATCACCCCTCCTCCCCGTCTTTAAACCTGTTATCCCCACCACATGCCACCTCCCCCCTCAGCAGGGGCCTTGGTCATGAGAAATTACCGTGCTACCTCGTGTCCATAAGAAATTGTAGGGCCTGGTGTTCGAGTTATCCAGGCATAACAAGTTATTTCCCAGCATGCTCACTGATTAGGTACCTTCCATAACCATAAAGTCAACAATAATCTACCTACATGCCCTTTCTGCAGGTGGCTGACCTATAAATGTTAAGTAAGTCAGTGGCAGTTCAGTCTAAATTACTTGCAAAGCATTATGCGTAAACATTAATGCTGCAGCATGTCCTTAACTATACAACTGGGACTCTATAGTCTGCAAAATAATGTTACGTGTTATTTTTTCCTATGTAAAAGCCTTTTCCCATTATAAAATTATGCAATGCCCCTCTTACCTGATGTTCCGTTCTTTCCTTCAAGTCTTTCCCATAAAAATTAAAAGCAACTTCCTTCAGGGCCAGTTCCTCCTCTTTTAACAGAGTCTTTTCTAAGCATCTAAGGACCCAACACACTGACACATATTTCTATCAAACCCCACGTTTCTGTGAAAAACTTTGTAATAGAACATACTTTTTAAATTCACCTGACTTCTTCCACTGCCTAAACAAAATACTTAGAGCTTAGTACTTTAAAAACTCCAAAACCTCACGTACCATGGGAACCATGACTATCAAATAAAACGTTATAACATGTACCATAAAAGCAGTGTAGGAGTAACAGCGGCTGCTACGTTCGAGTGGCAGTACTGAAGAGCAGAGAGCCTGTGATTTCATGCAGTGCCCTGTGACTGGAATGATAACAATCCACATTCCCTGTGCAGTCACTCAAACACTTCCCTTTGGGTATTGTGACGCTGAACGCTCTTTGCTATTAACTACAAGCAAGAGGAAAAGAGTATGTCACCTTCCGGAAAACTCCGAAATGCAAAATTGTCTGACGCTGTTTCAAAATCAAAATCAAAGACTTGTCAATTTTTTCAGTTGCCTTCCTGGATTAATTCCTTCACAGAAAATGCTAAGGAGAACAGCATCCAGCAGATTTAGTAAGCAATATGAGACACATGATTTTGTCAGCATTGAGTTTGATAAACTCATCCAGTAGCTTAATTATGAGCAGTCCTAAAACTCAGTCTGCAATTATATATGCTGTCAAATTAGTTCCCAGAATTATCTCCAGGTGGTGGAGGCAGACATATGGTTGTATTTTACTATGAGGATGACAAAGGGGGAAAATCAGTTTTTAGACTTGAGTAAATATTTCTCCAGGGCAACTTGTGCAGACAGTTGGTATTTTACAATAAACTGAACTTCAGTGATATGAAGTACCAACACAACTCTTCTATCTCCTCTCAGTTTAAACATCATTTAGACACTCTTCTGCAGAAACAGCTTTTTTTTCCATCCTCAGTCTGTCACCAAAATAAAAAAGCCAGCAAACAAACAGTATAAAGAAACCATATCCTTTCACCTATAAAATGATCAAAATACATGGAACACATCAAGGACATTGCAATAGCTACTCTTAAGAGGGAAAATAGGAGATACCAAGAGAGCAACACCACAGAGTTTAACCAAAAGCAGATTCATATCAGCTTCTTCACGTAGTTTTTAAGATAGCTCTGCTAAGCCCATTCCTTATATTATATTTAAGGGAAATGGACAAAAATGACTGCATTATATTCATATTGCTCTTTGAGTTACAGAATGACTTGTGACCATTTTGCTCACCAGTAAAGCAGCAAAATAGGTCAGTGTTCCACCACCTCACGCTGCAAACTCATCAGTACACCTGCTCAGCTGATGTTCAGGAATCCTTCCTACTGCAAGACACGGATTACAAACTCCAAGCAACTAGAAAAACCGACCCAATATAAACATTGAGGCACATACATTTTCCATCATTTATACCTTGAAAGAGATAATCCACTTTTGCTGTGGTATAAAATTGTGGTAAGGATCACAAAACTCTGAACCTTAAACTGCCACACGAGCACTGAACTCCACTCTTGGGTAGTACAGTAGCACTCAACCTGAAATTGGTTTCAATGAGAAGTTTGAAAATACAATGACTCAAAAGGAAGCAAAACTTCCAAACAAAAGATACCCTTCTACAGCTGCTCAGAAATTCAGGATGGCAGAGATGGATGTTGTGCACATAAGATAGTCAAGGCCATGCCATTTTCTCACAGCCCATTTTCTCCCATTTGATCAAGAAAGAAAAGGCAAACACATGCTCCAAGTCTCTCTAAGCTACAACATGGCAGCATTTCCAAGTTGTTCACTACTGCTTACTGTTTATAGCAAAAATGTGTCATGCTTTTTTAACTTCATTTGGATTCCATGTTATTCTTTCAAAAGAAGGTACGACATTGCTGTTCAAATATAAAAGAAATACAAATATTTCTGGAAAAGCACCCTTCAAAAAATTAATCTATACTGCAATGTCCCTTGTAGATTTAAAAACCAGCACCAAATAGCAAAACATACACTATTATTACCCAGTACACATTTATTGTATGCCAGAGTTCAAAAACAGTTAAGAAAATGGAAAAGTTGCTTTTTTCCCCTCTACACAAATTTGTTAATGGGGAACATAATGGTAAGCCATGTTTGCTGGCATTCTGTGAAACATCTACAAATTGCCTCTGCAAAGCATTATAGGTTGTCAGACTAATGCAGTTGAAGATAATTTGGCCTTTCAGTGAATTGAACCTCACAGCACGATTATACTCCAGCACCAAGTAGAGTGTCACAATTATTCTTTCATGCTGAATTACCATATAATGTCATAAGCCTACCTGTCATAAGTCCTGCAGCCGAGCTTGAATTTTTTCTAAATCTATGGTTCATGGGGAAAAAAATGAATTTTTTTCTTCTAATGGAAATCTGATTGTTTTTATCAACAATAAATTTCATAGCAAATCAAAGGATATGCTTGGACAAACAATCTGATACTCAAGGTTAAAAAACACACAAATAATAAATTGCTGGTGTGTCATGTTCAATTTTTACTACTGCATTACACTGCAATAACCATAACAGGATCTAAATTGTTGTCAGAACATTAAACAAACCCCCTTACTTCACAAAGGCATCCTGCCTGAGTAATTCACACAACGGAAAAAACTATCACATTTTCCACTGTCCCACCACCATACCATACATCAATGCAGTTTATGCATTTGGACAATTTTTTGAATAAATTACTTCCATCCTGGCTGATGTTGCCACTTCGGTAAGAGACAGATCAGTTTTAATTGTCTTTTTGTCTATACTGAGCCACTGTTTCTCTGGCTCCTTCCTGCCCTTACATCCTGAGCACCAAAATAAACTATGACCATATCAAATTGCTTAATTCTAGGCAAATCAGTGCTCTTGAAAGAAAGAAATCCATGAGCTCACTTGTCATTTCCACTGTTACTAGTCTTCTTCCTTGCATTCACCTAAACAAAGTTGGGGAAGTCGGGGTGGGAGCAGTGTGCGCTTCTAAAGCGACAAACTAGCTCTGACCCAGCCTGAACAAAACATTACGTAAATTGAATCCATTGCATTGGTTGGATCAGTATTACCATACAAAACACTAACTTCAAAACCTTTACTTCAACCAAAACCCCATGGCTGGCAAATAAGCATCGAACTAAAGAATTACCAAAAAAATGAGGTTGAAAAGGCTTCTCTCAATACTCAAAAAAACCCCCGCACCTTTCTTTAGTTAATTTTATCTCACATCAACATACAGCGCTAACTGTACACATAGAAAGAACAAACTCTGTACTGTGTGAAACTGGGATGCTGGGATCTAAATAGATCAACACTGAAAAACTATATTCAGCTAATTAAGTACTTATTTATAAATACTGCTTTTACCTGTAACTGCAAACAGCTCACCACCTGATGGGTAATCATTAATGTTATACTATGTAAACTCAGCATACTTATGATCCTGAATACATTTGTAATTAAACAACTGTACCTCGAATTTTACTTTCGTTACTTAAAAACAAACAAATAAACAGCTTTAATGCTTGAAATAGAAAGGCCCTAATTCCTTGTCCCAACACATAGCTAGAGCAGAAGCAGACAAGGGCAGCCTCCCTCCCTTGGCACAGAAATGCTCGCACTCCCTCGCTTGTGGGTTACTCGCCTGCCCAAGCTCAGCCCAGCACTCCGCTGAAGAAGGAGCAGCAACAATCGGCACGAGCCAGCCGTGCCTGTAGCATACAGAGCTAATGACTTCACATCACATTTTAGGTTGCCTCTAACAGCAAACCAAACTGACATAAACTAACATAAATTAGACCAGTTAGATCCAATCCCATTTTCTAATCAAGACTCCCTTCGTGATTGCCAACAGTTCAGCACAACCAGTGCTGAACCACACCAGTGACAGTGTTGTGCTGGTGTCCTCCAGATGCAGACGGAGCCAGATCACTAATGTATTACTGGTCAGAGCAGGAAAAAAAAAAAAAAAAAAAAAAATCACCTTTCTATTGGACGACAATTCAAAGATACAATCATGTCTATTCTCACATTTTAAAAATGAAAATAATAAAACCTAACCCCCATCTCCCTCATCTTATGGAGTGAAAATGTAATGTATGCCCAAAATGTCAATACCAGACTTATTTTTCCTTGTTAACTAAACCTTTACCAGTTGGTACTGTTTATTTATAACCTCTGAAGCAATAATAAACACAGAACTATGATTTACTTCAAGCCTTTCTATTATTAAAACACTTTGTCTTATTGTTTTATTGATTTACAATCTGTCCTACTTACATTTTTAGCATCTGAAAACAATCAAGGCACAAAGCTGCAAAATGTTTAGACATTAATTGTTAAGAGACAGCATTTTATTCCAGGCTAGGGGCTTGAGTCCTCGACTGCTAAGCATTCTGGTATGGAAATGATTTATGGCCTTGTAGCAATAACGATGCGGCAGAGCCATTAACATATTGGCAGACCCTAGGATGGATTATCGACATTGATTATTTCATGGACCACTGATATCCATTTGTTAAGAGAAGCTCGAAGATGGCCTCTCTCTGACTGAAATCTTTTACGAGCAGACAGCATTTTAAGTATTAGGAACCTGGGATTTGGGCAATTTTTTTCTTCCTGCTCCCCTCTGCCCTCCCCGAAATCTACCTCTGTCTCCTCTAAGACTCTAACAAAAAGTGTCAAAAATTAAAGTTCATTCTTCACTATGGTCTTAATTTCTCAACCCATCATAACCATGTCTTCTTTAAAAATTAATGATTGCCAGCATTTAGCCACTGGTTGTTGCTATGAAGATCTATGCAAAAAGCAAGGATCCCTATAGAGTGCATGATATATGGAATTCTCTTTATTACTACAATAAAACTTACTGACATTTCAATACTTCTGCAAATAGCATTATAGTATCAATCTTCTGAATTAGGTTGAAAATTAAGTTGTAAATTAAAAGAAAGTGTACTTTGGAATACAACATGATATGTCACCTAGAAAAAGACCTTTGTGCATAACAGAGCTGAGCAGAAAAACTGAAAGATAAGCCCAGGTGCCTCTAAAGTGCCTATTTCATCATAAAGGATGTAGGTTATATTTTACAAGAAGAATACAGTCTGAAAGCCCTTATATTTCACCTTAGGAGAACATATTCTGAATCTCTTTAAAAAAATGAGATGAATTTGACTGCAACAGCTCATTAGCAGAGATGCCAAAAAAGCCTTTGCGAGGGACAGGTGGGATTTTAGGAGGAGGAGGGCTGGGAGGGTGGGGAGAAAGATGAAAAGATGAGAAGGAAAGGAAAAGGGCTTTATTTTTAGTGCAGGACCTCAGTGAAAATACCCTGTGTTCTTCAAACATACTTCCACCTACCTGAGTTATCAGAAAATAACAAATTATATCCACTACTACACTTGAGTTGTGCCAAAAGAATAAAAAGTGTTATATATCAATCAAAGTATAATTTATAAATAACTTCACTTATGGACCTGTTTGAAACTGCAAATAATGCAGGTTAATGGCTAAAAAATGAATTTCTGTGCCCCCCAAGACAGGTCTTTCAATATTTTCTAAAACAGGAGCTGCTAATGAGGTGATACATCAGGCTGAAATTCAAGCTAATATAAAAAATGTATTCGTGTTCAGTGTGCATAAACACAGACTAAAAAAAGTTGTTTTGCAATAGAAAAAAAAGCACATACATTAATACTCAAACAAGGAAGATGTTATACAGAGGAACAGCTACCAGCACAAAAGAAACCTCAGCTCTCCAGATCATTCCTACATGTTCAGCAACATTAATGGTAAAGAGTTCCACTACCAATTCCTCCATTTTTAGGAAATTCAAGAAATAAACTGTTTCCTGGATATAACCACATCTCTTTCAGAGCAATCAAGCTAACAAGACTGCACGATTTCTTTTTTGCAGTTACACAATTCTGGTATAAAGATATCAGGAAGCTACAACACTCCCATTCACTAAATGGATTCAGCAGTCACTACGTGTTATAAAATCAAGCCAGTTATCATTTACAGCTTGTAACGCCCTTCATAAAATGGCCATCTCCTAATGCTTACGTGTAAAAGGGCATTAGACCTAAGAGTAAAACCAGATTTTGGTTGGGTATGGATCACTATCTTTAAAAACCACCCAAAAATACATGGAAAGAAAGGTGCTCTTAGCCTCACCACACCTGCAAATCCAAAACATACCTTACATTGTCAGAAGTACTTTTGATGGTTTAACGTGTAAGCAGCTCCTTCAAGGGGATAACAGACACCTGAATGACACTGGCACCTTCCCCAGTGCCATCACCAGGCGAGGAGGAGCACTCCCGTGCAGCCTGGTGAATATGCCAGTGTTTGGAACTACACAGGATCCAGAAGAGAGGTGGGCTCAGAGGATGCTCTAAACTGGCATCAATTTTTAGATGGAAGATAATTTTTAACCTTCACTAATAAAATTCATGTAGACAGCGAAATGCCTAGAAAGAAAAATAATCCCGCACATATACACAGGCACACATACAACACCTGGAGTAACAGGTACATTTGTTTTCAAATGCTTGTGAATCAAGGCCCTGCTACCACATCTCCAGAAGGAAGCAACTGAGATTCCTGAGATCCTCCAGGAATCCCAGCCCCAAGCTGGCAGAGTTGGGCAGAGGCAAGCACTTTTGAGCAAGCATTCACTCAGGGGGTCTCCAATACCTGCTCCAGAACTGTCCAAGACAAGCATGATGGTCCCCTCGCCTGGAGAAGCCATGAACACCACCTACAGTTGTGTACTCAGGAGAGAATCCTTAGGGCAGAGCTACAGCTGGCACTCCTCACACAAAAAAAGAAACTGCCCCAGCACCAGCTAAGCAGTCGAAGTGATCTTGTCAGGTTAATATAGAAAGGTACAAAAGTGAACTAAATTCAATGGCAAACCTGAAAATAAAGCATTAATTTTTTCAAATTTCATACGAACCCAAAATTTGATGAGACTTGAACTACATACACAAAAACTTATCACATGGTTTTACACAAGGAAAAAATCCTAAGTATCTCACAATATTGTTTAGTCATGGTATCAGTTTGAAACTGCTGCAATACTCAGTGCAATAACAGAAACTGTACAGTATTCATCAACACAGACAAGATTTCTAAGCCCTCTTTGAAAGTTTACAATTTCTGCATGGACAAGATGACTCCCAAATTTAAATTGATCTTTGTTCTAGTGTAGAAAACTAGTAACAACCACTCACACAGTGGATTTTAAACACACCACCCAGGAAAAAAGCATGAAAAAAACAATCCAAAAAAGTATTCTAGCAAGTCAGACTTGCATAGCCTAAATGCATAACTCAGATGAGATCTTTTTAATTGTAACAGGCTTTTGTTTTTACAGTATTTGACATGGTCAAATAAGATCTCAATGATGAGTCACCAAATCTACAGTTATAATTGCAGATTTACAATGTTGGGTTGAAATCAGTGTCACATTCACATCCTTAAACGAGATGCAATGACTACTACTACTGTTTAGCAACAGATCTATACAAATTTAAATGGACCGTGATTTTCCTACAGCCAATCCTCAGACATGCTGCACTTCCCATTGTCCTCATCACCTAAAACCACTAACCCACAACTAGTATTAAAACAGAGTCTCTGTTCTGTTACTTAACTTCTAAATGACTAATACACACAGAAAAGAAACACCTTTGAGAGAAACAGGCAAGGAAGAAAGAAGAAAAGTGACTCAGAGTCATGTTTGTGAGATTTTCACAGCTAATCACACACAAGACTGATTCACTGCTCACCTCGCTCTGTTCACTCATTTTTCATATCATACTTTTCACTGCCCCATCAGCCTGCTCCACCAAGGTCAAATGAAGGAAATGATAGCACACATACCACACTAAGATTTATTATAAACACTTCTGCTTTCTTCATACGTGGAGGAAATATGTTACCAACATTACTGTTTATAAAAATTAAGGTAAGCAGTAGAGGCCATCGGACTGGCTAAACAACAAAGGTAAAAATTTCAATGAAAAGGGAGTAATTTGTCTCTACTCATTTGCTGCGCCTGAAGTTTGTTTTTTTTTAAATCAACAAGACAACAAAATTTTCCAACATACAAAATAAAAATTATCATTGCTGCACAAGTCAAGACTAGCATGCCTCTTTTTCCCCTTCCTTTCTTATACTTTAATTGAAATTTCCAGCCTGGTGCATAAATGTCACTTCAGCCACAGTAACAAAGCAAAGTCTCTGTGAATTCGTACATGTAACAATTATGAATGAGTGCATACTCAGAAACTCAGGCCTGAAAGTAACCCATTAACTACAAGGAATGATTTGCAGCATGTTAACAAAGCCAAGTGATTTGGCCATGTGTAAATTCCTCCTTAGAAAGAAGAATGGTATTTCATTATTGTAAATCAGGAACTAACATGGTGAAGAATTAATGAGTTACCTCCAAAATAGCTACAGATTTGTCAAAAAGGCAGTCAAACACTGAGAGTCTTTCACTTTCCATCCAAAAGCCTATTTTGAAGAAGCCCAAATCACCTGTGTACTTCAGGTACTTTTCATGCCTGGCATGGAAATTCTGTGAGACAGTACACAAGAGAATACACAAAGTTGTCTTTTCACATTACCAATGAATGACCACAGCACATCACTACACCAATTTTCCAGGACTATAATGATTTTACTAAAGAAAAGCTTATTAAGATGTACTTAAGATCTTTCTATAATATGAACAAAGCACTTTTCATTACTTATTCTCAAGCTGTCAAATTATCTATTTTTATAAAAGAAATGGACATTTTTCTTGGTATGTCTTTAGTTAATTAGTTTAACTTTAGCAGTTAATGCTAAAATACAAAAAAAAAAAGGTGAGTGAAGATTTGAGTGAATGCAGGGCCAACAAACCTCCATGTAGTACTTCTCTCCATTAGCTCTGAAAAAAAACAAAAAAAAACAAAAAAAACAAAAAAAAACCAAAAAAAACCCACAAAAAAAAAAAAAAAAAAAAAAAAAAAAAAACCCAAACAAACCACAAAAACCAACCACCCTGTATTTCTGCAAATATAGAAGTAAAGAAAAATAATGCAAAACGTGCAAGATGCCAAAAATCTGCTGCAAGCAGCAGATGTGATATATGCATCTATATCCAACAGAGAAATTACTGACTCTTCAATCTGCATTAAAGAGCCATCATTTAAAAAACCATCTCAATGAAATAACTCAAGTAGAGTCTCAAAAACACAGTTTCACTGAGAAGGACAGGTCTCTAATCACAATTACCTATGTAAAAAAATGACAGTATTTTTTATTCACACACTTATCAGAAATGTAAACTAGGAAATTAATTACTGTTCTTATATATAGACCCCAGGGACTACTACTGACAATGCGCAAGTTGCTTATATCAGAGCTGAATATAGTTGTATGCACAGTAATATTTGACACAACACTCCCAAAAGAACTTATTTAGAACAGCAAGAATTTTACTCTTCCAGTTTATAGATAAAAGTATTTCTATTAATAAATAAATCACATATCTAAACTGTCAGGACATATGACATGGAACTACACGATCTTCATTTTCACTTTTAGCTTCAATTTTAAAAAATTAGGAAAATGGAAAATTACAAGTGGAGAAATTACAGATCAGCAGTTTTTGTTTTTCTCCCACAGAACTCCATTTCATGCCAAAACAAGATTAAATCCCCTTTTCTAAGGTAACTTTCCGCAGCACTGCCTCTTTGCAAGAACAGAGGATGCAGCAAATCACCTCCTGATGTTAGCTAAATTACTTCTAAAAACAAAGGAAATGCAAAATATGTAATCTAAATCATAATCTCTTATGCCCTAAGAAACCAGGTACTACTTAGACTAAAAACAGCACCCGTATGTCTCATATTTCATAACCATACTGTTCCAAAAAAGCTCTAAAAGACAGATTACTCCTTTCCTTCAAGATAGGAAGTATCTTGCAGGTATCAAGGAAGTATACACTGCATAAGGGCTATATAACATCATCTTCCAGCAGAGTGACCAGAATTACTCTACCTGACTGTCCCCAGTCCTCAAGGAGAGACCACAGGGCAGCAGATGACAGAAACAGCTCACACCGAGAATTCCCATACCCTCCAAAGACACTCAATGCATTCATGTCCACATCCTGAAACCAACGTACATTACCAGGCTTCAAAAACAGATTAGCAAACGCATTGTACAGTGTGAACATCAGTTTTTCCCCCAATTTCTATGCATCCTTCCAAGCCTAAAATAACTCCCTGGAAATGTGTAGAGACTCCACTAATCAAGAGAAGTTCTCCAGTTTAAAGAAGGCTATGTGTTTCATGGACACTCGGGAAAGCTCATCGGTAAAAATACTACACTCTAATTATCTTCATACCAATTTATTCATTGACATGCATAAGACTAAATTGACTTTCTTAAAATTCAATTATACACATTATATTACTATGTAAGCAGCTGTTTCCCACATACTACTGAAGCTAACAACTGAAGAACAGTTTCTCTTTACTCTGATGACTTGCGTTTTTCTCCAGTTGAAAGCACATCAGGGCATTACATGGAAATGTCTCGTTAGCACAGTACATTCTGGTTTTTCATAATCTGCTGAGTGGAAGGAGAAATAAGAGCTTGGGCCAACACATGTTCCTCAAAGTGTCTGTATGAATCCAAGGGATGCCTACACAACCACCCCATGCTGCCACAAGATATTTTGCCCAGTACGCTGTACATAATCCCTCATTTCTATTTGCATTCTGTGCTGAAATGATATTTGATTTCTAGAACCAAAGCAGTGGAAAAAACTAAGACCTACTGATTTGCTCCAGTAGGGTAATTCCTATTTTTCTGTTTCTATATAAGCAGATAAATAACAAAAAACCACCTTGCGATCCTCTCATGTAAATAAAACCTGGTAGCAGTCAAAAGCTACAGGTCTGTTTCCCTTAAAAAACAGACAATCATATTATGGTACCAAGAAGCTACATATCAATGGGAAAGCATCTGATTTTTCTTCAGTAAAATAAAATGCACATAATGGGCTTATTATTACCATGCAGCCGAACGCAGTATCCAAATGCCTGCCTCTAACAGGAGTACAGTTTGTAAGAGAAAAAAAATATTTTTATTCACGATAGCAAAAGCAACAATAACTGATTAAAGTAAATTTAGTGGAAACATTAAAATAACAGCTGTGGAAAGAAAATTTATTTTTTCTCTAGCATACTGTGTGAACTTACTGAATATAATCAAGTACTCGGTTTGAATTAACTGAGTGTGAGTGAATCTTGAGAAAAGGAGAAAGAGATGGCAATAAAAGGCACTAACAGGAATTTGTGAGCTCCTTCTCTGCTTGGTTTCTCTATATATTTTGAGAAAATCTGCAAAGATGCAAAGAATCCTCCTGTGTTCAGTTAGCAGTAAGTAAATTGCTGTGGGCTCTGAGTGCTGGAATACTTTAGCAGGCAATTCCTCTCTGTCTTTCATTCTGTTTGTCTGTGTTAAATTCCCCCTCTGCCCTCATCCATTCTCACATCCAGTTCCCAGCTTTGTCCATCCATCAATCCACACACTTTGTCAGTGCTGACTTCATCCTGGCTCTCACAATCACATCCAAGCAAGGCTGCTGCCACGAGGGAGCTTTTCGCCTCCCATCTGCGTCTCCCTGATCTGCTGACTGAGGCCCTGCCGCTTGTCGTTTTCTATTGCACAGGCAAGCAAAACCACTAATACTGAACCTGATTTCTATCGTGCAGCTTTTCACCTTTCCTATCGGGAGGAACAGAGAAAGAGACAGACAGACAGAGAAGGGGAGAGAGAGAGATGTTTGCTGAATTTTCTAAAACAATTCGTCCGCTAGTCAGGTTGAGGCTCAATTCATCTTCAGCTCTACCAAACATCAATAGAAATCACAAGGAGAAAATGTATCACTAATTAAGGGTTGATAAGCTCTACGTCAAGAGCAGTTTAGGGGAAAAAAAACACCTCACCAGCATATAGGGATTCTTCACCAGCTGAAATCCACGCAGCAGCTTCATGGCAACTTTAAGTTAACATCTCATATAATTTCCTTGCATAAAATATGCTGTCTTAGAAGCAACATTCTGGGAAAATAACATACCAAAACCAGATGTGGTAATTTACAAAGATTTAAATTTCAACTGGAAAAACATAAAAGATGACTAAAGAAACAAATTGTTACCTAGCAATGAAATTATATTAAATCACTGTGTTTTTCCCGTTCCTTTTCCTCAGTTCAGCAGTGCAATATTCTAAGCACAAAATAACCACTATTAATATTTTTCTTTTAATTAGATGCTAGGTACTTGCAAAAACAAGGTGCTGCTTCTTACAAAAAAAGTAATGTAATCACCTCAGCATTAGCTACAAATGACAAAAGTTCTTCAAACATTCCATTTGCGCACTGCAAAGTAGAAGCAGGGTGGAAGGGTATATGTTACCGCTAAATCAGCATTTACAAGCGAAAAGTATTTTATGAAATGGAAATCAGCTCATTTGCATCATTATCATATACTTAACTCTACCTGTAATAACAAAATGGAACAAGAATGTTTCTGACAGGTCAATTCAGGAACAGAAATCACCTGCATGAAGTCACTCACTAAGGAGCTGAAACCTTCCCACAAACAAACAACTTCTATGTGCTGGTATAAATCTTTTTGCCTAGTTGTGCTTTAGTTTACAAACCACCCACTCATAACAACTTTGTGAACACACTATTTAGCTCACCACTAAAAAATTATTTTGATACATTTGGATGAAAGATTCCATCAACAAAAACACAGGATTGTTCTATGAGCAGTACAAAGTACTTCAAATATTCTGGGACTTGCTGGGCAACAAAAAGCTGTGATTTTGGTCCCAGTTATACTACTAACTACCCCCTCACTGCTGAGTTCAGTAAATCCTGCTGATTCCTCACTCCTCAAAGACACAGAAGGAAGAAAAAAAAAATAAATCTAATGATCAGGCCCAGAATTTTTCTCTCATCAAACCCCTTCCCTCAGGGATCAGACTGTTCTTTTCTCAAAGATAACACTGACACACCCAAGAATCACATTCTGTCTACATGTATACATTCAATTATGATATCACAGATCTGTTTTACTTTATTAGTTATTTTTAGCTAAACTTGAACATTAAGCCAATAAAAGAAAACACACAAAAGAAGAAAAAAAAAGAGAGCTGAGAGTGATCTGAGCTAATGAATATAAAGACCTTCCCTCAACATGCATGCATAAGCGACCTGGGCCTTGCTGCCACACAACCTGTATTTCATTGCACTTATGAGGGGAGACAGAAGCCCAGAACTCCCCAGTTTTATTCCCTGAACCACTGCTCTCACATATGGTTCAGGTATGATACAGTAGAAATGAAAAGCAGCAGAAGAAAGTCTTCTTTGCTGTGCTACTATACACATCAGACATCTCTAATTAGACAGCAACAAAATTTTATTAATAGGCTGGACATTATGGAATGAGCTTGTTATAAATGGGCCCTGTCAAAGCCTTATTCAGCTACCAAATGAGTATTCTCAGTTCACTGCTCGCATCTGAAGCATCACCGCTGGTGCCGGATAACAAATGATTGCTATTAACCGTATTGTTAGTAATGATGGCTGAAAACAAACAAAAACCCATAAATAACAGTCTACAGAAAAATTAACCCATAAACTTGATAGATATCCAGCTGAGAAATAATAAATGACACTTTGGATCCTGCTGGGAGAAGCTAGTGGTTTTTGTTTTCTTCTCTGTCATTAACACATTTTCTGTGCTAAAAATTAGATTCTGATATATAATTATCAACGCTTCCAGATATTAATTCTGCTATCGCTCCCTCTGCTTCTCTGCTGGTTGGGTGTAATGTTATTCACAGATTACTCTGAGAAAACACATCAAACACTTAACAGAGCAGGTCAAAGTGACAAGCAGCTTTTGCTGACAACACCAACCTGCACAGCCTTTTTTACCCCGGACACAAAACAAATTTCTCATATTAATTAACTCTGGTTTCTTTGTAGCTAGAACAAATCTTTGCTATGTAACATGAGCTATGCGTATTCCCAGCTGTCCTAATGTAGGCTGCACCGAGGAGGAAGAACTGACAATTATTATCTTGCTTTTATAGAGTGAAATCCACATTTGTTAACATCCTAGAGAAATATGCCTCTTTTCACAGCCAATTAAAACGAGTTTCTTTCTACCAGATACAGTTTCAGTGGCAAAGCCACGCTTTCTCTCTCCTTTTAGGGGAAAAAGAATAAAACTGACTATGAAAAACACTCAGATGTTTTTACTGAAAATGGAAAAGCAGCCCCACTTTATATGATAGAAAAAAATTTAGGAGTGATTATTCACCTGCCTCTCGAGCACAAAAACTTTGCAACCTTTGCACACAAACACAGCAATGAACAAGTCTTTATCAGACCTCAATACATCTTGATGAGAAACCACGGGGTAAGATCACAAAACAATTATGCCTCGCTCCCTTGAAAATGCTTGCACACACGAGCAGCCGGAAGGAACGTTCCCCATCACGGTCAGTCCTCTGCAGCTCCAGTCAGCAGCAGACCCCTCCTCTGCTGCACACTGTGCACAGAACAGGTTACATGGCCCCTTCCTCCCCCTCACACCCTTCCTAAAGACTTCACTGTCCACTGCTGCACCCATGGAGTGAGAGGCTGCTCACACAACCCAAGTTATATATGCATGTTACATTGGCAGGAACACTACATTTTCTGGTTCATGCTCTGCACAGTTTGCAATAATTTTTTTAATACCACTCATAAGCCTTTTTTATAACACATTTTTAACTATTTTGACATATATTCGTATTTGACTTGCTGTATTTATAGTGACATTTAAGTTCACTCATTCGAGCAATGACTTTCAGCTCCTTAGAGTTCGACGAATAATATGCTTCAGAGTATTAAAGCTAAAAAAAACCCCTTACATAAACAAAATTAGAGGGTATAAACAGATGTGGGTCACTGTAAAGTATGAAGAAAGCATAGTACAAATCACACAAATTTCTGGACATCATTTCCTCCCCTTTCCCCACCTACAATGAAGTATAGGAGAAAAATCAGAGCAATGTTTCTGCCAACAAGTTAGAAATTCCCTTAATTGCAATTATTCAAGGGAAATGGCTTGCTCACTATTCACATGTTCTTTTCCAATTAAACAGCTTTCCATTACATTTGTAACAGCATCTAAGGAAAAATATTTTGGAAAAGTATTTAAATAAACTAAAAATGAAGGTTGGAGGGAGTATTTCCTGCTCTGCATGCCTAGTTTTTAATTTCCACATTGTGTCCCCATGGCCATGTTTTGCTGATGACAGAGTCTGACTGCAAATCCCATAACTGCTATACACTACGTTTTCTCAGTATCTGGCACTGTGATATTAAATAACTATAAAACTAGAAAGCCAAAATAACTAAATCACCTGGCAGCCAATTTCTGAGAGTTAAACCACAAACCCGGAAAATGGTGGAGTGTGTTGAAATAATGTAAAGGAAACCCATAAATTCAAACTTTATGTTCTGTAAAGAACAAATATGAAAAAGGCATCAAAATAATGAAAGATTGTTTATGTATTCTGGCATGAAATGGGAATGTGTTATGAGAGAGAGCGCAATGGCAGAGACAGATCGACAGAGCTGACAGTGTGGTATTCATCCTGCATGGTACAGCAGACGTCCTGCTAGTGGCAGTCGACAGCGCAATAAATCAAGGGCTCTCGATGCTGTACCTACAGCTTATTACATCCAAGATGACAAATAAATAATAATCCCTGTCACAGCGGCCCTTTGCTCAAGGATTGAGCCTGAAACCTTTTGCTCATCACTCCTGGTCTTAAGTGAAAATACTAGAACAAGGGAATTGAAGGCCACGGTTTACTGAGCTCATGAAACACAAAGCAAGCTGGCCACAGGAACTAAAACCAAGCAGGAAAGGTCAAGTAGCAAGAAAGGATAAATATTTAAATAATCCCAGCAGAAAGGATGGCAGCATTTCACAGCTGCAAAACCACAAGAGATTTGTAAAAATCCCAAGACTCTCAAGTCAAGGCTCCAAACAATTGAGTCTGGTAGCATAAAATTCCAGAGTTTCTGTTTTGCAGTTACATACTGGGGCAAATCCCTGTGTGTTTATTTGCTCCTTCCATTATCCCCAAGGAGAATAGCTGTACAACCAAGGGAGGTATCAGGCAGCAAAACCACCGTCCCATCCCCTCCACACCATCCCCTAAAGGCAAACACTGAATCTTGAAGAAAGAATCCCTAGTTCTCCCTTTTCCATTTTTTTTTTTTTTTTCCCAGTATTTAATTTCTTAGAATGCTTTTAACATTTAGGATATCTTTGAGTCATCCAGTCAAAAGACATTAAAAATATTTTAAAAGTCAGTATCAACTAACACTGCAGAGAAGTCTCATTTACCTTGCTGGCCTACCAATGATCAACACAGATGCATTCAAGGTGTCTTGAGTCCCTCATCAAATGTGCCACGGGTTTTCTTCTATCAAATGGATTTTCTGTAGAGTCTGGTAGAAGGTTGAATTTAGGATAAACATATTTCTTTTTTAAATACTCATAACAACAGAGTAAACTTTGTCTGCTTCATGTCTCTTTATCATTTAAACTTGCAGTTGTGTTTTCAAGCAATACGGACAGCACTGAATTAATCCAATGCCAGTTCCCAGGCTCACTGTTGCCACCTGTAAACACTTTTGTCTCTTAAAGTAAATCTCTTGCTCACTCTTTACTCCATTTTTAAAGAAACATCTTCAACAAAATCTGGTCAGTACAGCAAGTAGCACACTACAAGGCATATTAGAGCAGTACAACATCATCAAAAATGCATCAAAAAATATGAACTTACATTGACTGTCAGGTGCTGAATGAGGCACCCTCCTTGATGATGACAACTGGGAGCTACTTTGTACCTTTTCTCTGATCAGTTTCAACTCTTATAATTTTTCAGATACATTCCTACTTAATAGGGTAGCCTAGGATACTGAACAATAAACAGTTTGTCCATATATTATTTGTCCACTGCCCATCCAATGGTTATTGTCTTCCCTGGAACACAAATTTCAGTCTTTTTTTTTGCCTTCCTTTCTAACTTTACGAATTACATTTGTTTACTGGCTCATTATTATTATTTCTAAACACTGCATACGCAATATTAAGTCTTACGCCTTTAAAATACATTTTTAAAAAGCTATGCCAAGACAACCCTTGTTGTATCGATGTATCAGTACAAGAAAGCCTCAAAACACTCTTAAAAAAATATCTCTTTGGATTACTCTCCATATAACTAAATATACTGAGGTTAAGAAAGAATGATCACGATCAAGACAGATAAACCACACCTGAACATCAGCATATTTCATAATGACATCTGTAAGTTTATGGAACTTCAATAGGTTCTAAAGTAAAGGGACCAAACAAGAGGTTAACTGGGAAACAGCTACCCAGCTTCTAACTGCAAAGCGCCTGAAATCCCGAACGTTCGTAGCATGAATAACTTGATTCTAGAGTTCAAATGCACAACTGAGAAATAAGGCCTCTTATTAGAGATAATGTCTGTTCCTAGATCAATAGGTTCCATGGAGAAAAGAGTTAAGTTTTGAGGATCACAAGTCCTTTTCCTATGATCAAACACATATGCTTTCTCCAAGCAATATATTTCAGTGAGAAGAGGCCTGCATTCAAAATTGTTCTCATTATTGTCCTGCATAAGTCTTTCAGATCTTGGATATTTTTAGGAAGGCCTTTCCTTTCATTTTTTTAGAAAACAAACCGTAACATACAAAAACACAACCAATACAACAGGTAGCAGATAAAGCAGATTACTTTGGCCAGTACGTTACTCCTACACGCAGAGCAGCAGATGAAATCTTGATCTCCCAAATGCAATAAACCTTATAAACACCTGTGAAACAGGAAGTTACCTTCCTTGTTACCAACCTGCAGCTGTGATACAAAATTACAAATAACCTCTTAAGCACAGTTCCAGCCACCTGGGTCAGTATTTTACAACATAGCAGCAGGCAGCTGAAGTAAAACTCTGCTGGGCTTAACACTGAAAACCCAAGCAGCATTATTGCAATGGTTTAATTACAGTTTAAATACAGTTCAGGACTAGGTCAAAAGTTCCCAATATCCCCAGGAGGACAACGCATTGCCCTTGCGATAGAAGAAGTCCCCTCCTGCTTGATGATTCTAAAATTGTTGTAGTACCAATTGGAAAATGTTTAATTCGTACTTTAAATACTTTAATATATCAAGAATTAAATATTATGTCATGATTTTGATAAATACTAATTTATAATCTATACACAAAGTGCACACTTATGTATGAAGAAAAATACTTGGTTAGAAGGATTTGTATTTCCTCTGCAGTGCACTGGGGCAGGGACAATACTTCTTCCTGGTGATAGAAAGTGACGATTGACATCAGACAAAGCATAAGACAACTGCTATGGAAGTTGGAGAGCCTCAGGATCATTTGACAAAAATGATAAAACACTTTGCATGTTTCACTGACACAGGTACACTTAAGTGAAAACTCGTTTTAGGATATACTTAATACTTAATTATTTCTATGAGTACACGGGGATATTTTGTCAGAAACCGGGTCCATCGTATTTGTAAAGAAACAGTATTCTGAAAAGTGAACCCCACTGCTAATGTTTTTATTTTAATAAATTATTAGCCAACACAGCAACCATCAATATTTTACAGAACAAGAACACAGATTTCTGTAATTTTTCCAGCCTTAATACCAGCCACTATTGGGAGCATTTAGTTATAAATTGTCTTTCAATAAAAGTAAAAGCTCCCAAAACAACAAAATGAAAAGACACAGCAGCTTAAATCAAGGAAGTCAATTTCCACATGTCGATCCTAAATATTTCATAGCCCTATTTTATTCTGACATTTGTAGATGACTAAAGTGTTACAAAGGAAATAAAATGCTGATTAAAGAGTTCACTGTCATAAAGGTTACTGAATTGTAAATGGCCCTTTCCATCTTCCTGTTAATAGGTACCCAGCTGTAAACATCATGAAGGATGTGACGGGAGGCCTGTGCTGCTCCTTTAGGAGTCGTATATACATTAATCACTGAATCACCAAGCCATGCTTAATTGCAAGTTGTATATCACACAAATCCATGGTAAGTAGAAGGAAACTCATTATTGCTGCTTCATAACTACTGGGTACTTCTCATTTTAACCTTCTCACACCTGGGACACTGTTGTTTTACAATGTGAATGCAGAAAAGGCATTAAGTCACTAATTATAGTAACACTGTATGCTACCCTGCTGTTGGAACATTTTTCCAAATAAAACAAAGTACTATCAACAACAGAGAAAAATGGCTTTTTTTTTTAAACTAGTTAAGTGAATTCTACAGTTTTTCTTTCCATAGATTATAACACATGGAAATCCATAATTCCTTGATAGTTTAAAGAACAGGTTAAATGACAAAGAAAAAAGCCTAACACTATTTTGTTTTGACAAAATTATTGATTTAAATCCCATCCAATAGCACAATACTATTTAAAGGTCACCTAAAGAAAAATGAGTTTACACTCCAACAGAGCGAGCTTATCTGCCATGAAAGTGTAATGATGTGTTTATACTCTCACTAGTGTGTATATATTTTTCAGAAAGATAAGAGATTATGTGCAGGTGAAGTCTGACAGTAAAGAAAAGGGAAAATTTTGAGATATTCGTGTAGCTGCTAAACCACCAGTATTCATTTCAATAGCTTCCCCTGTCCCTGTGTTTTTATAAACTATTGAGCACCATAGCAGTGGGAATTCTTTTATGCCATTCATGAGATGTTTTATCAGAACTCCTTAAAGATTTCCAAAATTTACTGCACAGCTTATGTATCTAGACACTAACAAGTGTCTTAATAGATATAAAACATGTTTCAATTTGAACATTCTTGTGTTTTAATGCAAACTGGTTTGAAATTTTGTTTCATAGTGAAGCACCATATGTCCTGGCATACTACTCAGCTGAAAGTATGTTTATTAATGAAAATCATTCAAAACTACTCTATGGCAAAGATAAAGTCTATCCAACTGGTATCTGTTCCCAACATGATGCTACTTTCTTATGTTCCATTTTCAACTCCAGGAGTAAATGGAATCAGTGTTTTCTCACACCCAAGATGTGTTAACATGTTCTTCCAGTCAGCCCTGCCCTAGGATATCCATTATCTGCTATCCCAGCCCTCTTGCCACTGCTCTCCACTCTGCAAGAGGCCTAAGAGACTCTTCCATTATATCCTCACTGTGCTCACACATGAGCCCTTTTCAAATATATTTGAAGGACCTCCAAACTAATTACACCCCTTCCCTCTTCTTAAGAAAAGAATATGCACAAAGAGCAGTGGTTATGGCTTTTGAATCCCTCTGCTCATCTACACCAGCTGGTGTTGATAGGCTTCATGCTCCTCATGGATTTAGTTGTCAAGAATACACTGCAGCAAACTCACAATGCACTTCACAAGAGCCACCCCCCTTTAAAATACCTGGGCACTTTGCTTCAGCACCCCCACAAAAAGCAACCTTTCAAATTTGAAAATTTTTATCTCATTTAACAATTCCATATTCACAGATTGAGTATTCTCAGCTTTTCTGTTGTCTTCAATTGTTGACATGTGCAAAAAATACCCAAAAAAGGAAATCACACCATAACATCAGAAAGAGATTCAACATCTTTGATTAAAAATGCAGTAAAATGTTTTAACATATGCCAATAGAAATTGTATTTTGGGAAATAACATTTATTCTTAGATTACAGATGCCTATGTTAGGATGGTCCTTTTTAAAAACTTAACTACAAGCATTCTAAAAAAAAATAATCAAAGAAAAAAAAACTTCTCTACATTGTTTCAGATGACAGGAATACCAATTGTCTTTACTTTCTGGAAATTGTATACTCAACAACGCCCAGCCCTTGATCATGACAAGCAGAGCCTCACACGTTCCTATGTCCAGTCCATACATCCTTTAGCGATGGAGAAGATTTAACCTGATAAAAAGACAGAAGATGCTCTGGAGAAAGAAAAGCCTCAACACAGATTGAGTTCTTAAAACACTCTCTCTGCAATGTTCAATACAGATCATACAATGGTTAAAACAAAAATTCATTCTACCTCTTAAATTTCCATTTTTAAAAACAAGGTTGTTTTCATAATTTCTCTTTACACAATACACGTGCTGAACAAATAAGCAAAGACACACATGAACTAAAGAAGATGTTTATAAATTAGAGTTAGGTCTCTATACTGTGGAACTGTGCACAGAAGTTCAGATATAAAACCAGACTCCACGACAATAAGTGACACCCCAGTGACTGATACCTAACCCATAGTCAGCACCCCTGAACTATATTCCTACTCTCTCTTTTATTTCAATACCTCAGTTTATTCAGTACATAGGGAGGGGTGGCAAAAAAACAGTGCAATAATAATTTCCACTAACTGGTAGATTGTCTGAAAGCTTAATCCATCATTCGCTTGAAAAATTTCAGGTAAGTGCTTCACTAAATCTGAAGAGCAATTCCTCTGTGCGTCTCTTGAATTTTGTCCCATCTTTATGCACTCCATAACCTTCATACAAAATTATATTAATTTTAGGTATACAATCCTTTCTGCCAAGCCTACTATTGAGATACTGTCAATCAGGATAAAAAAAAAAAAAACAACACAAACTAAACATGGCCTGTGATTTACTCTAAGCTTTAGACCACACTTGCTGATTTTAAAAAAAAAAAAAAAAAAAAAAGAAGCTGACATAAGAATAAAGTGACATCTAAAAATAATCTCAGAAGAACTTTTGGTGTAGTTTTTTTGTTTGACTAGTTTACAGTTTTGGGACAGGTTTCTATTGTTTGGGTTGGATTTTTGAGGGTTTCTTCAGAAAAATTCTAACAGGAAATTATTTTAATGAAAAACATTATGTTCCACACACTGTGTAGCTGAACACCTATGCACCAGATGACATCCAAAGTGCATCGTGCTGACTTCCTCTCAGAGCACACAAGGATATTTTTTGCTGTATATCAAAGGCCAGTCTCGCTTGTTTAATTAGCTGCTCATGTGCGAAAAGACCAAGTACACAAAAACTTGGATTCTAATTGCTGTTATTCTGAGACATCTAAAAGTCTCCTCCTGTTGAATTTGCTGTCACATTATCTAGAAAACCGTAGTAAGTTTTTTAATTAAAAACAAAAAATTGAATGTGATACAATAGACAAGCCATCTGCTCACTTTATAGAAATTACGTATTTATAAAAAAGATTGTTTATACAGCAGTGCAATTAGATAGAAAATTATTGAAATCTTACACTCAATAGTACATTTCATTTGCTATTTTATCCTGAAAGTGACTACAAACTTCATTAAAACATGATGGGTATTTGAGTTTCAGAATTCAGTAAAATTTCTTTAAGGCTGTAACAACTCTTAAAAAGAAAGTAACTGCATTATTGCAAATGTAAGACATTATTCAACACTGATACAACTAAAGCCTGTATCAAATTATATTTAAAGAATCCTGAAAGTTTAGGTTGAGAGCTTTTGAAAGCACCACATACAAAACATTACATTTCCCCTCCTTTTTATTTTTCTGGATTTTCCCCATGTTACTCCAAAGCCAAGGGGGATGGGATGGGGCAGCAGAGGGACTGTGACCCCACAGATGACAGTCCAAAGCAGCCCTGCTGTTTCTTGGGGGTTTGTCTTCTGCAGGATATTGCAAATGTTCTTCCTGCAGCTGTGCCGGGGTCTGCACTGTTTGGTCACAACAAGCTTGGTGTCAGGCAGAATTATCCTGAGGGTAGCACAGTTTTACACTTTTTTGTTATAACAACATTATATAGTTTTACAAGAAAATGGAATTACTGAACCTGTTCAGATAAACTGCAGAACGGAGTCTGTTATTCTCAAGCACAATGGCTTGATGTAGGTAAACCCCAAAATAGTCCTGTGTTTGGGGTAATAGATCAGAAAAGAGAGATGACAGGAAAGCACAGAAACCAAGAGTAAAGTACATTCTCCTATGAGAACCAATCAAGTACAAGGCTTTGTTAAACTCAGGATTGAATATCTCCTATTCAGTGATCTCATGGGTCATTAAGGAAAGCACCAACAGGTAGGTAAGTCACAGGATCAGCATAAATTAGGCTGATCCTGTGACTAAAGTAGGCAATGTGCAGTAGAATAGGTTTCAGCTATTTAGCTAGCATTTCTGAACACTGAAATGAGTCAACTCCACTGAGCATTTGACCAAGTGGACACCAGACTGATTTTAATTTCGGGAAAAACCTCCTGGAAAGATAAAAGCACATTGCATAAAACTACTGCTGCTGCTAGAGCATCTAATCAGAATGACTAAAAAAAAAAAAATTAACAGGAGTAAAAAGAGAAACATCTGGTTTGTGGTACAAACCCTTCCTCACTAGAACACCAGTAGTGCATCCTTGTAGATGTTTACCAAGTAACAAGCAACAGATAACTTAGATTTAATAGATTTTCTACCAAGTTGTGGAAAATATCACGGACCCAACATTCATTGTGATTGTCATGGCAACACTGGGTGATATTGTCATCTCATAGCCAGCACAAGTTGCACCAATAAATAGTGGTTACTGTCAAACAACCTATACAGTGACACTTGCTGTTCATCATACTTTTGTTTTCACATGCAAAGAGCTACAAAGTTATGGTCTATATCTGGTGGTAGTTTGATAACACTGAGAGGAAAAATGTGCGCAATTCAATTAGCAGTTAGACTAGTATCTGTCATAGATAATAACTTCTTATGTCAAGGAATCTACATACTGATCAATGTGAAGCTATGTGCAATTGCTTATACCAATCATAAATCACTTTTTATTGATTGGTGATCCAAATCCTTGACATAATTAGAAGCTATAGAATGGGTCACAAGATAATGCTGTGTATGACAACAAGCTCTTTATTTTTCAGGCTTTTCTGTAATCCATTGCACTCAGGTTTTACTGGGAATGGAGAACTTTTTTTTTTCTTTTTTTAATCATTAGAAAATTAAGCATGAACTAACACCTGATAAAGTCCTGATAAATGTCAGAAGTTAAAACAGGAATTTCCCATGTCTGGATTTCATTCCTGTGTGCAAATGGAGACTTGTCTACATCCTGCTCATAATCTGATTTATACACCAATTTACTTTATACATTAGGCACACTGTATGCAATCTGACTGATGCATAAAAATTTCATGCAAAAAAAGAGACTTACTTGCACACAACTTCTTTTCAGTTGTTATTATTACCTCTTCTGGTTACCATCATAGAGTAGGGTAGGACAAATGACTTGATGCAGTGCACACATTTTGCCCATTATACAAACATTTTGATTGGTACCTATTTCACTTCACTTTCAGCAGATTCTTGAATAACTTTACAGCTCCATCTTTAAAGAGATCCGATCTCACATTTTCTGTGAAGTCCTCTGTGGTGACAACCCCCTATCACACACCAACAGAAATTTTCCTATGTACACATATAAGGCATGGGGTTTATTCTGTGGTGTACCTCAAATAAATGAGCCAGATGCAGTAAGGGAGAATATTTTTGCTAATTTTTGGATTATCTTCATACATGTATGCTTCCCATGCTATTATCAATCAAATTGAAGGTATGTTTTTGCACAGCTTTTATTTAGGAAAAATCAGCCAGAAATGCTCCTTTCTATATTTTCCATTTATTAGAAGTCTCCTTTCATCCAAGAAATATGAGACCTGAAATAAATTGTACCATCCTGCTTTTTTTTTTTTTTATTCAAATCCTTGCCAGTGCTAGGCAGTATGCTAATGAAAACAGGTTGATAAATGACTCCCTGATATTTTCCAGACATTTTTCTCTCAGAAGTGCTCTAAACTGATGTAGCTCAAAGAGAATAAGGCGCATTAAGTCATTATATCAATTTTTGTTACCCAGATACTTCAGTCCCAGTTAAGAGCTGACAGCCAATATAAAACAAGGCAAGGGCATCATACGACTCCATCGATCAAACCTTGTCGTAGATAGATTGCCTATTACACAAATAGAACCAGCAGATTCAGTTTGTAGTTTTATGCTCTCCAATTAAAGGATAACAGGGTACTTTCCCATAAATCTGCTAATTGCAACTGAATTAATTTAACAAATTTTGCCAAGCACAGAAAAAAGTGATTGGTCGAGCTAATATGAACTAGCACAGGTTGTCACAAAGCAGGTTCCATAACAGGCTTTTACTCTACCTTTACCGGGCAAGGTGTCACAAGCATTTAACTCCACCAGGGTTCTTTGGCAACAGACAGCTGACAACCATAAAACATTGTACAAATAGGAGATAATTCATTTGCTGTACTTCCCCCCACCCCCAAACCATGGAATAACGCCACCTTTGCACCTAATTAATGTTTCTCTCTAAGCAGGCTGTTTTTCTGAATCAGTATTATACAAGCAAAAGCACTAGATCACAAAAAGTGCTCCCTCATGGGCACTCAGCAAACAATGGCAGTGATCTGCAAAAAAAGAGAAAAGCAGCCCAGAGCAGTGCTGTGAGAAGCAGCCGAGACACTTATTAAACAGCACAATAATGCAGTGTACCATGCTTTGGATATTATTCTAATGAGCTTAGATATTCATATGGAAATAGCTGGACTGACAGAATGGTAGATAATTCAGATCCATAAAGAAAGAGCAATCGCAAGAGATCTCTAACTGTAACTTATGGAAGGAAATTATGAATGCAATCACCTTTGCAATGATATGTTATTGTGATAAAAACCAGACCTTATATAAAAAATAAAATTGTTATTTCCTAATTAATTTAAATAAATCTATATCCAAGCCCAAGAGATATTTTAGGAGTAACTCTTATCACAGCACAGAAAAATTATTTTTGGAGATGGCAAGTTTTGCACTAAAGCAACATGTGTATGCCTATACGAAGTACAAAACTACAGTCACGATTAATATGAAGACACAACAGAGATAATCCTTTTGACACGTTGGAATTTAAGGTTGAGGGTACTATTATCATTAGAAGAGTCAAGCATATGAAATGCAAGTTGGATGCAACAATGGTAAGCTTTCTAAATAATTGGCAGCTGAAATCCAAATGCACAGTCTAAAATGAGTACTTAATTCAGCCTGGTTTAGTTTGACTTTTTTTTTCATGCTAAGTTCACTGCCTACGGTGCCCATAGGTTCTACAAAATTACATAAATGATAAAACAAACAAAATAAGAACAGCACAAAATACAAGGAAGGGGGGAGAAAAAAAACCTTAATAAATTAATAAATAATAAATTAAAAAAAAAAAAATCACAAAAAATCCAATAGCCTGAAGTCAGAATTCTACATGTTACATTTTCGTTACAAATACCTACACAGTTTTGTGTCATTGTTAAAAATGCATTTGAAGACTAAAGGCACTTGCAGAGATGCAGCAGCACTTTCCTTTAAAACAGTTTGGAAAACCTAATTTGCTTCCACTCTGGTACACTTGCTAGAAAAATTCCAGATATTAATAATGTCACATGTAGTACTGTCTAACATGCGGTCATTTTTGCCTAGAAAGAAAATACAGAAAAGCTCTCCCCATTTCAGGAAGAGGAAAAATTATAGCTCCTTAAAGCAGCAAGGTGTCACAGCATCAGCTCACACAAAGACAAACAAACAAACAAAAAAATTAAAAATAAGCAAACAAACAACACAGGAGGAGAAAGAAGATTTCTCATGCAGAGCCAGCAAACCAACCAACCAACAGAAAGCAACAACGGAAATGGATTTCCAAAGTTCACAGCAAATTTCATGCTCTTTACTCTCCTCTAAAAGGAGAATAAAGCCACTCGGGAAATAAAATACCCACAAAACAATCCAGCCACTTGTTCCAAATTATTATAATGAGCAAATACTTTTTGACACTAAAAATGTATGAAAAAACTGAAAATGAAATCTACTACCCCACTGTCACCAGTGGCAGTTGTGTTGCTTATTTATATTTCACATGAAATAGAACACTTTAGAAGTTTTTGGTGTGATAAGATATGCACTCCCCTTGCATATAATACACAATAAAGCAATGTAAAACAGTTGTTCAAACAGATTTTACTTACGGGTTTATTTTTATAATGTTCCATTTTCCTCACATGACTACTAAGAAGAATATTCATATTTTGTCCAATATGAAATTGATCATAATTAAAGGTACTGAACAGGAAGCCAGTGTTCTTTTTTTTTTTTTCTTTTAACACTAATGGCCCAAATGCCATACATTAAATTGTGGGAAAATTTTCATTTCAAAGCAAAAAGCTTTGGCTAAAGCAACAGGTATTGCTGGACTCTATTTCTTTATTCCTTGATTTCAAATGACAAATTCCATCTACATATAAAATTTTACTTGTTTGCATCAGTAACATATTCATAAAAACAGCTGGAAAACTAAAAATACAAACAATATCTAAGATCATGACAATACCAAAAAAGTTATGCTGAATTTATAAAAGAAAAATCACTGTATAGAAAACACAGAAACAAACAGCTGGAAATTAACTCAAGCAATCATCTACTTCATCCCATTCCTCAGTCAAAACTGAAAAGCATTCCTGTGGCAGTTTATGTTTCTATAACACATTTCAAATGTGCCAATTTATCAGCTGTGCACTCTGTGTTCCACGGAGGTGATATTCTCATTCAAACTTCTGACCACCATCCAAACAAGAAGCCCAAACAACATAAATCTGTAGTCAGCTAAAACAAAATGTACTGGGATTAACCTGCCAAATATTTCCAGTCAAATTATTTTGAGTTAGAACTGAGAGAGCCCACTGTCCATGCAGAGAAACCACAGAATATGCCTTTGGACTGTCTTTAGACAAATGGTTCTCAACCGGAGTCAATAAGCGTTCATAAGCAAAATGTCACAGTAAGTTTAAGTTGCCCAAGATCTTTGATCATTAACTTGCTTTCCAAGGCTTCTTCTAGAAGTCTAATGCAGCCCCACATAGCAGTTCCTTTCATGTACCCCAATCTCCTTCTCAAAACTCTCTTATTGTGTATTTAAATTTTACAGCAAGGACAAGCTTTCAAGACCAGTCTACTTCCTAATCATGGAAAGATCTGTGGACAAAGGACTATCTGGAAAGTTAGAAGGGCATCAAATAGTAAAAAAAAAAATTATAAAGAAAGAAACCGATTATAGACATGGTCACTTCTGTCCAGAAGATTTTAGATGCTAAAATAGGTGAGGGAGAAAGCAGCAGATTGTCCAAGGGGATAAAATTATTTCTTCAGAATAGCATAGGTTTTGATTGCAAGTGTTCACTGTGGAAGCTGGAGATACACAAAGCTGCACATGCATCCACTGGCCAAGATCCGAAAATTTATTTTTGCAAGTATTACTCAATATTAAATTAGAGTGAATATTAGGATTTTGCATTACAATTTCTTCATTCTATTGGTTTCCACCACTGTCTTCCCCTGTGCACCAGAGTGTAAATGGTCATCCAGAATCCATCTCTGACCGGGGGTCTCACAGCACATATCCAGGACACTGGAAGCAGGAACTCTGCATTCAATTCTACTGTTTCCATTTGCCTTCTCCATTGTAGAAGCACACCATAATAATTTCAGAATAACTACTACTATACCCCTCAGACTTAGACCCCCTTTGACTCTGTAGGGTTGGTTTAAAGGCAGGCTATCAAGAATAAAATACCAACAATGCAAGAACAGAAAGGCCTGAGTCAGGGTATCCACAGAACCCTGACAAGCATACTAAGAGGGGAAAAGCTCTTGTTCTATGGAAAATCTTGAGATGTTCAAAATTCTCATGCCTAATTTGACAGCGAGCTGCTATGTCACTCTGGTTGTTGCACAGAAACACTCCTGCACTGCAAAGCTGGGGTTGGAGGTTTCCAGCTCCAGTTGTATTTAAGGGGGAAGGGGTAAAGTTTTCAAGTCACACCACCAAAAGTGCAACAACACCTATAATATTATGAAATTAATTTAAATCTAACCTGGTTAAATTGAGGCATCAAACTCTACCCAAAGAGTTTGCAGATACCTCTGAGCGTAAAAATCCAAGGAATTAACTTGAAAAAATGAAGCGGATGTAGAACTGAGGAACAAAAGGGTAGCTGAGAAACCTCCTACCTACAACAGTTAATATCTACTACCAATTACCCTCTGGAGAACACACAATGACACCAAAACCTCAGACCAAGAATAACAGGAGATACAAGCATTCCATGTTTTGAAAAGGGCAAGACATCTCCCATGAGTATAGTGAACACCGGCAACAGAACAGTCCTGTGAGAGCAAGGATTCTATTAACAACTTCTCTTGTTTTGACTTCTGCTAAAATTAATCGCAAGTCAAATCATCACGCTCCTGTTTCTGTAAGATGCCTTTATTCTTTCCTCTTTTTCCAATTTTGAAAAGATTTTTTCAGAAATATTCTTTTTAATACAATGGTATTGCATAAGGCCTATCAACAGGTGAATCCCCTTCAAAGAACTGCAGTTCCAGTCACTGAGCTCCTGACCTCACCCAGTTCCATTCACATCCCCAACAGCAAAGAAAGTTTTGCCATTGCCAGCATGCAAAAACCAGAGCCAGCGCCTGGAGTGTGAACTCCAGGGATGTGCCTTAACACCCTCAGTTATCAGGACAAAAGAAGTTACATGACTCATGGCAGGCTAAGGGACTCTCCCTTAATACAAACCAACCAGCAAGCATGAAAGGTTTTACATCTTCTGACAAGAAAAATATAGACTCCAGAAATGCTTTCATGCAGATTCGTCTTTAGCCGGGAGCAAAAGTGTCTGAGGATTTCCTTATATTTATTGGTATCATTATGTGCACAGGAATGATCCCAGAAGTAGGGCAGGGCTGAACTAGTTTTTAGCTAGGTAAGTATGCATTATTTTTAACTCTAAGAGACTATAAAGAATAAAACTGAAGTGGATAGCCTAACTAGTATGACAAAATAAAAAATAAAATAAATGAGTGCAAAATCTAAGGCATAAAAGCATATAAAAATACAATTAAATACTAAACATGACAGAGATATGATCAGGTAAAAAGATCTCAACTGTGGTTTAGATCTGCTTGGGAGAAAAACTATCGAGGACAATCACTCCATAAGAACATCAGTGAGGTCTCATTGGTTACTAGTTACAAAACAAACCCTCATTATTAACACAAAAAAACCCCCATACAAACACATGCATTTAGTCCCAGAGCAAATAGTATTGCAATATAAAAAGACATCTTTTAACAACTTGACTTGCTAAGCTACTGTAGCTTCAAAAACAAAAAAGTGTTCTGAGGATGAGACCAGGTGAACGGGTAAATTTTGGTAAACAGGACTATTTTTCTCTCTCTGCCTAGAGAGAGTTTGATTAGTTAAGTTCTCAGACCGTAGAGACAAACAAAAATGAAGTTGCCATTTTTATACATATATATACACGTGTGTGTGCGTATATATATACAAAAATATCCTTTCCTCTCAGTGAAATTCAGATCTGTTTTCAATTAATAGAAAATATTAATAGAAAGAGAAAAACTGACTTCTTAAGAAAAATGCGTTATTCTTTTGCAGCTGAGAGGCAGTTTGGCAGCACAAGCCAGGGTCCAGGCAGCATTTCAAAATGCTGGCAAAACCCATGACTGACTAACTTCCTCCATGTACAGAGAAAATGGTGATACCTACCCTGGATTTTACTTGTCATTCCCATTATGCATCACTTTCAGAAAGGTACATTTTTAGCACATACAGTGTTTCCTAAAACTGTATTTTGAACTTGACTGGGATCTGCAACCACAATCTGCAAACAAGTCTTTTACCTGTAAAGACAGCAAGAATCAAACAATTCTTTTTGCCCGTTTCCTCATCAAAATACTTTACAGTCTGGCCTCAGAACTAGCACTTCAAATAAGAAGAGGCCAGCTCAGTTATTTGGCATTTATTGTAAACATTTCTCTGAGGCACCATGCCTTTTTAATTGATGCACTCTTCAAAGTTAAAACAAATATTTCATAATGCCTAGTAAAAATTTAGATGAGCCTCTAACAACCATATTTCAAGCATTTACAAGCTTTGTCTGCATTTTGATCAAGGAGGAAATGCAGTAAGCTAAAACTTGTACTCCGACTTTTTTTCCCCCACCTAATATAAACTTTTGAGGACACACCTTCCTTATAAGTTTCACATTCCCACTGCAAGAAGGAAACAGTAACAAATTCCTTCAATCACCCTACAGGAGGTTCTCCTGTTTTGAAATCTATTTTACCTCTTCGTCCCTGTCACACAGTTCCAGCTTGGGAATCTAGAGCACAAAACCTCCTTTTCGAGACAGCAATTAGATACAAACAGATGCAATTTTTTTGAGAACCATTACATTATTCTAATAATTTTTCCACTCCAAGAAGGTTGATCTCCTTTTCAAACCCAGTTACATTTTCTTACAGAAATGACTGAATTCAAAAACCATACACACCAGTCTTTCGGACACCAAGATTTTACAGCATTGGTTCACTCAGCCTCAGTTTGAATTTCCAAAAAGACAAATCTTGTCCTTACTTCAGCCAGTCTTACAGGGGGAGCTTTCCAAGGCCAAAGCAGGGCTAGTTTGGAGAAATTTTATGTTCCTACAAGCGTGCTGCACAAGCTATCTACATCTGCACATTTACAAAGAGATAAAAATGCTGTTTCCTGTGCTTATGGTTGATTCCTTCTGTCATCTCAAAAAAAATTATCTAAGATGAAGTACTGTAATGATGCAAGCTCTACAGTAAGCTTTTTAAGTCTTTAACACCTGCTCCTCAAGTACAGCAGTTTGATTGGTCAAAGTCTTTTATTGCAACCTTTCTATTCAGCAAAAAGCATGTGTTCTAAATTTCAAAATTCATTCCACTGCAGCCTGAAAGAGCCTCGTTCATTTGTTGTTTTGTTTTCCAGGGAAGAAAACGTAAAGTAACAGTTTCTGACGCCCCAGGAGTTTAAATCGGAAGTGACAGAAGACCTATTAGTTTATATAGAAAGAGGAGAGCCATCTATTCCCAATGCATCACCGAACACCTTAAAAGAAGGTGATATGGGTTCCTCGGAAGGGATGCTGGCAACCCTTGGAATACAAGAAGGTGGGGACTGACAGTATCCACCCAGCTGAAAAACGGTAACAGAAATCTCCAATAAAGCAGTGTAAAACTACAGAGAAAGCACAACACGCCCAGGGAAATACACTGATTGATAAGTCCCATACGTATTCTAGGGTAAAAGCTGCAGCCCATAAGGCCTGTCCCTAGAGTCTTGCCTCCTCTTTCTGTCACATCTGGAATAATAAGATCAGACTGAATCAATTGGCTACTATCTAAGAATAATACTTATTGCAACCTTCTATTCTAATATAATTTTGATAAACAGAGATGTTCTGGAGGGAGGCGCTCCTGCAGTTTTAGATACACGCACTGCTGCTCACCCAAGAACTGAAACACGCAAAATTTCCCATCCTTACTAAGATCCTTAGCACCTTCTCTACAATGTGTTATGCAGCCAGAATAATTCATTACATCTTTTTATCCTATGTTTCTTTTCAGTGAGCTGCTCAGGACAGCATGCACGAAGATCGACAAGAGACAGCAGGAGTACCATTTCTGACGGAAAGCAGAGTTCAGCATTTATCCGCTGTTAATTTGACTGTACACTATTATCAAGATTACTGTAGCGCACAATGTTCTTGTAAGGTTACGAACTGGTTTGCATCCTTCCGCTGCTGGAATTTAATACTGTACTAAGTGTGATATATCCCATACATTATTAATCCCGTCCAGTTCTGCAGCAAGTTTCTATAAAACCACCGCTGAAATACTACACTCCTAAGGTGCCTGACAAATCTGAAAGATGTAATATTAATAAGGTTATGTTTCAGATAGGTGCATTTAACCCACACTGTGCAATCGGCACGCTCAGCCTGCGTGTTCCCGGGGAATATTTATCCTATCGCTAAAGCCCATGAAACACGGCTTTAGTATCGCTTATGACAGCATTACAAATAGTGCTCAACACAAAGTAAAGTTACAGATACAATCTGAATAGGCCAATTAATAGTTTTATAGAGCTCTATACAAGCTGTATAATTTTTCTGGACTATGGAAAACTCTCATTCAAGAACCAGAATGAAAACACTGATCAAATCCTAGAATGCACCGACAGTTAGGATCACTGGCTGGGTTTACTGGCCTTCAGGAATATGTGAAATACCCAGCTTCAGTGCTGCGAAATAAAGTAGATAAACCTTTACAGCATATGTTCATCTCTTCAAAATTCTTATGCCTTTTTTTTTTTTCATAAAGAAAACATTCTTTTCAGGGAGAATGTGAAAGCTCTATTCCAGCTTCTGCAATTTGCTGCACTTTTTCCACTTTAGAGTCTTTCTCAAGAAATTCTCCACCAATAAATATTACTCCTTGCCACATATCTGCTTTGTCAGTAATACTGAAAGAAAAGAAAATATGTTTAAATACAACATAAGGCAATGTTCCACTTAAGCCATGATTCTCTGTAACACTGCTGTAAACCTTCCTCTCTTCTGAGAGGTCAGTAGGTGTTTTAGCATCAGATGCAGTTAGAACAGATGTAACTCTGTGCCTGATTCCGGCCAGTATCCAAAGAAATCCCCAAAAACAATTTTTCACTCAACACTCCTGGGTTTGCTCTCCTCGGAATGCAAAGTGGTACATGCACACACTAACACACAAACTCACACAGTGCTCCTGCTTTGGTGGTCCTCTATGAGAAATTGTTTTGCTTAACTTAAACTTCAGCTATCTAAGCATAAATTATTTTCAGAGAAGGCTGCACCTACAAATTTTTTTAAAAAAATAATAATAAAAAAACCCAAAACAAATAAACACCACAAAACCAACCCAGCCCAAATAAAACACTAAACAAATAAAATGTGACTTAAAACATTATTGGGGGGAGAGGGAGGCAGAGGGGAACCAAGACACAATTATACTACTTTCCAAGCTTCAAAAATTCCTGAAGTTTTTAGGAAGAGTTATTTAAAGTATACTACAAAAAATTTAATTCAGGTATTCTCTTACAATTCAGGCGGTTTGTTCGACTTCCTCTGGTTTGAATTGAGCAACACTGAGCTAATCTTATAATGGCTTGTTCCAAATTGTCCAAATTCCAGAGGGAGTCCCAGGAGTAGAACAGAAGTATCAGAATAGATTAAAATATTGAACATGTATAACTCATCTTTTTGCATTTATAGTAATTTGAAAGTCTGGTTATCATTAGCAATACATTGAACATACTAAAATGAGAAAATATCATACTATGGAGTTTTCCATTTCTGACAGCAATTTAAACAGACAACTGTGAGAAACACTCAATTGTGTAATTAAGCTATCGAGATAAAAGACAACAAGTTTTTTCCTTTTTTTTCTTCCTTCATCTCCCCCTCCTGTCAAGTAGGTTTTTGCAGACATTATCAGTTTAATAATGTAAAGATCCACTGCAATTTTTTTAATTATGCTTTGTATTTATGCGTGGCACCAAAAAAAAAAAAAAAAAAAAAAAAAAAAAAAAAAAAAAAAAAAAAAAACACAGTGACATTACTGAATAAGTTACTTGACAGCAAAAAGTTTTTTTTTTTTTCATTCAGTAGCTTTGTTTGTTCTCTTCCCATCCCTAACTCGGCCCAAACTTTTGAACAGAAATGTAGACATACATTCTGAAATACATCTATGTGGCCGTCAGACAGTGAATGAACTGTACTTATCTAGGCACACAGTGGGGAGGTGCAGCGATATTGAACCAATGTTGTTCCACTGAGTAGCCTCCACTGTGACCTACAAACACCTACAGCATCTCCTGGCAGCCTTAAATACTCAGCTGGGAAGGGGGGTCTATTAAAGCAGGATGATATAGATCTTCAACCCCACATCTAGCAGAAATAAGAAGTGAAAATGAAGGAAAAACTAGAATATCCAACATGATAGAAGTAATAAAAGGGGAACATATTTCTCATCTGTTAACCTTGAATATCTGCTAGCTCAATATTTTCACATTCTTCATGTATCACTTCACTGTTCACTCCTTAATAACCACTCAAAAATCAGCTGCACATTAAAGAAATGGAATATAAATTTGACTGGACTCACTACATCTGAGATATCCTCCAATACAGCATAAAGCTAATTTAGCTGTCACTTACTGTAAGTAAAATGACAAATATCTGTAATATCTGTCAAGATATGAAAGCTTTAAAGAGAGTTATGCAGCTGTCAACATTTTGATGACTTTAACAAGTGAAAAATAAACGAAGAGAGAAAATAGACAGCACGTCTGTTGTGTATCTAGTTGCCAAAATCTCCGATTACTTTTATTAATAATAATAAAATTACTTCATAAAAATAAGATAAACAACAAGGAATTCTGAAATAAACTGATGTAAGTAAACATATTAGTACTGGCAAAACACATCCATAGAAAACACTGCTAAAAAATTGAATGTAGACCTCTTCAGTGACTCCATCATTATCATAATATCCAGCACGTAATTTAGAATTACTACTTATGAACCAACAAAATAGAAAGCCTTAGAATGCAACAACCAAATTATGACTTATAAAATATTTAGCTTCCTATATTCAAACAAGTTTTATTCTTTACATATTTTAGTGATTCAGCAGTAGTTTAAATCATTTTAGCTCCTGAAGGAGGAGCTTGTTCAGTTTCTAATGTTGCATACTTTTGCAAAAAGGCATCTCAAGGATTGGCTGTAAAGACATTTTGACTGAGGCAATTTTCATCCCCTTTCTTGCACATGTGTTGTCAGTCTATTTTTATTTAGCTGTCAGTTTACAGGTGCTGACAAAAGCATATGCCTTCCTCCTCTCTCCCTGCAGGAAAAACAACATTTCCTTAGAGTCTTAGGTTAACTTATCCCAATTCATGTCCAGCTTTACAAGTTTTGCATAAAACACCCTGCTCTAATGGAAAATCTGAAATACAGATACTCCATCTAGAATTTTCATCTGGGTTACAGGATTAAGTTGTACGCAAACCATGAAAATACACCAGCCACTAAGTAACCCAAGATTAAGCAAAACAGAAAAATTCTTTCTCTTGTATTGAAAAGAATAACAGAAGTTTTGAAAACCCTGATTATAAAAAATATGAAGACTAGAAGGAAAGTGTCTTCACTTTCGTACACTGAACTCCAGCTAAACTACCAAGAGTTAAATCTGTTCTGGGGAATAGGAAGGCAAACCCAATCTTCCAGTAATATTTTAATAGTGATGAAATCTGACATAGCAGTCAGAAAGCTGCTAAAATCAGAAAACTTTGTCTTTTAATGCACTTTTTCATTTTGCCCCTGATTTTGGACCCATAGTACCAAGCATACTTGTGTAAAGCAAAAATTTATGGGTGATAGAAAAGAAGCAGCTAGCCTGCTTCTCATCAAACCTCAAGGTGAATCACCAGAGTAAGACATCGTTTTTCGAAGATATAAAATAAAAAAATGAGCTCCTACAAGAAACAATAAAGGAGATCATATAAAGGATCCTAGAAGGAAGCAAGAAGAATATGTTATATCTCATGATTAATATCACCATATTTGTAAAACAGACTTCCTGCAATTGCAGGACAAGGTAGTTACTGTTTGTTGCAAAAATACCCAAAGTTTTCCAAACAGTCATTTCAATGGCTGAAGAAAAAGTCTGAGTTTATACAAAAGTCTCACTACTACACCACTGAAATTATATGAGGTTCTGCATCCATTTATCTAGAATAACCAAACATCTGTACTTATATTCTTACTTCATTTGAAGGCAATGCAAACCAATTCAGCTTAAGCTAATTTTCTAACCAACTCATAATAGACTAAAGTAAACTTCCCCTCTATTAAGATTATCTTTTCATGGTTTGGCAACAGCTATTTAAAGACCTTTCCAACCAGTAAAACAAAGATTGTGAAGCAATTTTTTTTTTTTTTTTTTAAAAGCAGCATGCACACACATTTTCTCAGTTTTCAGTTTGCGATTTCCCAGATTTCCTTATAACACCATCAGATTGTGAAAAATGTATTGGCCATTTAGAGACAGGTGACAAATTGCCAGGTGTGATCCAACCAGACCTCACACTAAGCAGGATCAGATTTACCAGAGACTTCAGTGAGAGACGTAAGCAATAAACAAATAAAGGAACACAGAAACCATGAAGATTGCTCTATACTAATCCTAACACAGCAACAGAAGTGGTTCAACGTCTCAGTATGGCCTGAAAAAGAGTGGCTCTAAAAAGCAGTGCTCATCTGTGATCCTCAAATATATTATGAAGCCCTAAGTATAAAAAAAATTTCCTAGAACAGAAATACTCATGTGTATAGTGATGAGGAATACACAACTCAGTTAAGATTCTGCCCTACTATTAAGATAACCCACTACATTTTATAACCAACACATCTGGGAGGGTTTCTAGATGAAAAGACCTACACTGTAGGTTTTTTATGGGGTTTTGGCCAGAGAGAGATTGCCATGAAACATGGTTTGTGGCTGTTTTGCTTGACTACATTTACCCATTCTCAAAGACTAATGGGCATATCATTCCACTTGCCTCCAAAAGAAAGAAACAAAGCAAAACTGAAATAAGCTGTAAAAATGACAGTGTAGAATTGCGATTCAGCTACTGAAAAAAGTAACTTAATGACTTACAAACAGATTTGCACATCTATTTATCTCAACAACTATGTTGCCTGTTTCACTCGTATGGATCTATCAATACAAACAGCAAACCAGACTTTTAAACCAAGAATAAAAGCACTAAAAAAGACAACTTGGGCTTGGATTTTTCGATAGTGTCCCTTGTGCAAAGGACATAAGTAACTCACATTCATTTATCAGCAACTTCTTTTTAATTTATAAATGTGATAGAAATTTTAAGTTGTATGAAAGCTGTATTATTGTGCATAATTTAGCACTAATTATCCTTAACCCAGCATACACATGTGATAAGAACCTGCAATTCACTTAGCAGATGACATTGGCAACAGTTTCTGATAGTGTTGGGGGCGGGGGGGGAAAATCAACATTAGCTGTAAATTTATCTTTCTTATTTATACCTGTCCAATCTCAGGAAAAAGAAATATGTCTTAGATATCAGAAAATGAAGCCTTCAAACATTGCTACTCCACATTATCACACATCTGATTTTTCAAAACAGGAACAGCTGCATTTACTGATAAGAAAGCAGGAAGATGTTGTATGTTTTTGCACAGATGTTTGTAAAATCATTCTTTGTTAAGCATATGTCTAAGAAATAAGCCACCTTTAATCTTCTCTAATGATTAAGTCAAATGAAATAAATGACAAGGCATAGTATCTTTAAAACATATACAAATAAAAGAAAGCAGCATTCCTGTTTTTATACAGAAAGGAAGTTATTTCAACTTGGTAACTTCAGTTATCACAACTACTAAGAACTGATTAGAGATCAACAAGATTAAATGTCAAGAAAATATTTATTAATACTACTAGAAAAGTATACTTACAATCACACTCAGTACATCAAAGGAGAATATGGGAGGATATCTCCCTTGTAAATGGGAGGTATTCCAAATAACTGAATTACGGATTAACAAAATCTTAACAGCAACCTTCACTTGTCAGTGACAACATATATGATCATTTCAGCTTTTCATTATTCTTCTTTATATAACTCAGTTATTCCAACCATGGGGTTTCAAAAATTCACTTTATTAGAATAAAGCGAAGGAATGAACTTGCAAAAACAAAACTCAATTTTTGTATTTTACTCCGGGTATGTACTTTATACCTGCACGTTCCACACAAGGTGCCGTATGTGTAATATCCCCTCTTCACATAGCCACGGGAAGAGTTCAGAGACAGCACATGCAACTGCAGCCTCGTGACCTTCTCGGAACCTAAGTCAGGGTGTCTCAAGTGAGGATTTGGGATATTTATACTTTTTAATGAAGCTCAGGCAGGTTCCTCTAAAGCCAAGTACCATTTCAAGCACTGTATCATAAACTGCCAAACTGTATCTGAATAATCCCAGACTACCAAACTCAATAATGTCATCAGAATTCAAATCTTTCACACAACAAAAAAGTCTCAACAGGTTGTCTAAACATTTACATAAAACCAGTCACTCCTAGAGAATTACTTTCATTCACATGATTGGTTCAGGAAGGGAAGGATCAATCTTCTCGAACCTCCAAGTCACATATTGTAGTGTTTATGACTGGACAAAGCCCACAAGAAAAGTAACGCCTGTCTCCTAAAGATGAGAACTCAAGAATTCAGCAGCTGTAGAACCCCAGAGGTCCCACCATGGAGCAAAGCTGAGAAGGAAGCAGGGCTGCCACGTCAGCAGTACCAGCGCTGTGTAAAGAGGAAGAGTCAGGTTATTCCTTACGCCGCACCTACAGCCTGGGAACTGGACCATGTACACTAAAATATGACCTGAACTGCAACCAGAAACCATCATGTGCTGTTAAATACAACTGTTTATTAGGCAAGCACATCAAAGGAGAAAACTGCTTCCTAAGGAGCAAAGAACTAAGCTGGCACCGACAAATAGGAAGCATTTGAAATCACTACCAAACAGCCCACTTAAGAATTGCCCCACCCAGTAACAGCCAGTACTTGAGACTCTCTGAAGTCATCTCAGTTACAAGAATATTGTAGATGACTATGTACTGAATAATGTATTGTGTAGAAGAAAAAAGCAGAAAGCACATGGAAAGCTATGCAAAATACGACCAAAAAAAAAAATCAGACTTCTCTTCCAGAAGTTTATGTAAGTTCCCATTTTCATTCAGAAAAAAAGAAGATTCTTTTTAGCAATGCCTTTAAAAACCCAGAGATGTTCAAAGATATTTTTCAGAACAGATCAATTCTTGCTATAGAGCTGATGCTTCAAAATTCTGCATGTTAAAAAGCAAACTCATCATTTTACAAGCAACTCATTAAAAAAGAAATTGTTTTATCATTATATGAACTCACATAAATTTGACATGGATTTCATTTCTAAGTACTACTCAAGCTTCTTTTTTTGAATATGAAGAGGTGGCTACTTCCAGCAAGCATTAAGGACGCAGCATCAATTAAATGCAGGTGGATTGTTCCTCCTGACATAGAAGAGATTCCAGCTGGGGAAATAGTAAATGAAACCACTCAACAACCTAAAAAACATCGTTTTCTGTTCTCAGGACGGGCATATCAGTAGTCGGGCAGCCCTGTACCTTATATTTCTGCCACATACTTCTGAAGTGTCAACTACACAAAACAGAACACAAACTGGTCTTTCTGCTTAGACTCAAAATTAGGTCAGCCTACAGTAATGGCTTAAGATCAAGAAAACTTTCCAGCTGTTCATTAAACAATTAGGCTAAGACTCAACTCATGCAACTGAAATCATAAAACATAAAGAGCCTTTAATTACCACAGTTCCATAGATATATGTATTAGAGGAGACAGCATGGAGGTGAAATGGCTCTGTAACATATCATTTTTCTGCTCTTAATAAAGTCAATGGCTGCCACAAACTTTCAGTGACAAAACAAAAGGCACAGCTACTACGTGATTTAGAACATTAAGTCAACATTTAGTACTGCCAATGTCTATTTTAAAATAACCTAAAGATTTTACAAGTTCAAGGAAAAAACCAAAACAACTCTCATTAACACAAGAGCAGGAAAAAAAAATATCTTTGGAAAAAAAACAGAGGGTTAGTCCTTTTTGGAGGTCTCTGTTCTTTTATGATTCTTATTCCCAAAGGCAAAGCCATAAAAGTACAGCTAAATACTCAGCACAACAAAGGGAAGCCAAACTACAGAAGCACGGCTGCAAAGAAATATAAAAACCTACAATGAATTAATGAGTTAGAATTAGAAGCACAGCCCTGCCTAGTCCCATTCTCTATTTGCTTTCTTCCCACTCTGTGCCACAGACCATAGTGTACTCTTGGCTTACAGTGTGGACTGTGGGAGGCAAGAGCAGATATCCTCAAACAGAAGAGGACAGAATAGTAGTGCTGATCTATCTGAATATATCCTGAACTGAAGAGCTCATGGAGGCACAATTTAGAGCCAGCAACAAGCAAGGTCATTTGAAATTAAGGATTTCCAGAAAGGCTATGCAGAGCAAAGAGACAAGTCCAAGCACACAGCCTTTTTTTTTTTTTAAACAACAGTGGATTGTATTCAGCACAGAATCTAGCAAAAAATAACAGTGCATATACCAGGCATTGCATGGCTTAACTAAAGCAAATCATGCTGTCTGCATGTTAAACCCACTCAAAGATTTTGCAGAGTCAACAATACATCAATGTGACTGATTATATTAATTACCTTCTAGATTAATATGCGTGGCCTTTGCAGCCATGTTGTTAAATGGAATAAAACCAAGAACTGATGCCATAGCACAACTCAGACTTTTTCCGTTAAACTTGACTTGTTTCTATGCTGTAACAAATGGGAAGTTTTAAATGCTAACCCTCTATCCCCTTTCATCCTTTGCAGGCCATAGTAGAACAAACATGCTCATTTCATGCACTGATCTAAATAAGAATTGTTTTCCGAGACTTTTAATCATAAGTAAAACATCTCAATATTATCATGCCAAAATTATCTTTTTCCTTCCTACCCCTCCTTCCTCAACTTCATTTTTCTGTTTAATGCTAATACTCTCGGAAGTAAGAAACAATCCTTCCCCTTTGTTTTGCTTAAGAGCAGAAAATGATAAATATGGTAGAGTTGCTTGTAAGGCTTTGAAAAGTTTTCCTTTGGCATTTGCACAGTCAATCAGCAAGATGATGTTGTTCAGTACAACTGGGAACAGAAGTATAAAGGTACCTGGTGCTGGTCGTAAGACTGAATGCATATTTTACCCTTGAAACATCTTGTTACAAATCCACTATGTATTTCATTCAATATGTCCTCAAACTATATCATCCCAGTACCCTAGGTGGAGGCAGAACAAAGAGACTGGAGGAAGGGTTTCCCCACTGCAGTGACTTGACTTCACTGTATTTATCACAGCAAAAATACTGCCATTAACTTCCAGTTAAAGGGCTAGCTGTCCAGTAGCTATTTGTGATCATTTCATCTTCAAAAAGGTCACTGCTAATAAACTGGGGAGGGGGGAAACACGGGATGGAGGACAGAAAAGAAAGAATTCTCACGTTAAATTAACTATTTCAAGATCTGTAATAATCATTATCTGATAGCCAAAAAACCACAGGCTGTAGTTTCGGTACACAGTATGCTTCAGATTTTCAAAAATTAACACTAAAACTAGATTATACAGTATAGCTATACAACTGTTTTCTTTCTCCTGAATCATTATCACAGTTTTTCCACTGCAGAAATTTTTTCACTATCAAAAAGTTACACAATAGTACTACTTCATCAAGAAGAGAATATTTTCCTAATTCTAGAAGCAAACACTCTAAATCAATGAAAGGCTGTTTGATGTAAAGTGATCCTAAGTGCAAAAAAGTGGGTCTATTTTATTTTTAAAATATTGTTCTGCTTAATAATGCTATCAAGTGAGTCCTAAAAAGATATTTTCATCTGCAATACATAAATTAGCTACCATAATGTAAAGGAGAGAAAAAAACTAATTGTGCTGAGATTGACAACCACAGAAGTACTTTGCTACTATAGTCTATACTTTCAAACTGTCCTTAAAAACATATCAATATCTAAATTGATTTTTGAATTTAAAAAAAAATATTCTGTTATCCTTCAGTCATCTTTGAAGGGCAAAGCCAATTTTAAGACATCTGTGCACAGTTATATTGGACTGTCTTCAGGCTGCAATTTGACTGAGGAAGGCTTCCAAATGACAAAACTGACACTGCACTAATACTATCATCTCCATGGGTTTAGCTCAGGCTCCAAAGTGATGTCAAGGACAGATCAACATTTGAGATAATCCAAAAAATGACTCAGAGGATATAAACAGGTATAACTGGCTGATGTACATTAATCTTCACAGAATGTAAAGGAGAGCATTAACCTGACCTCTTGTATGAATTCTACACTGCAATGTTAACAATTCATTCAAAACAGACTGAAAAATTTATTCCCATTAATATCATACTATAAAGGAAGGAACCAATATGGTGCTTAGAGAGATCACCACAATACAACTTAGGTGATTACAATCTAGCCAACAACATATTATCAAGGATTGACAGACTCAGCAAATATTTATAATCCCTAATTTAGAACGCCAGTAAGGATTTTGGGGCTGGTTTTGTTTGTTTTCTTATTTCTGAAGGGAATAATTCCTGACATATTCAAAGACATAAATACAACTACAAGGCAAAAATACAATATAAATATTACAAACAAGTTAATACCTGCACAGTAAAAAGAGAAAGAAAAAGCAAAATATAAAAGGAGCTCATTAGAATACCCTGTATTGTAACAGAACATACTGTTACAATATCCCTTTCATCACGCTCACAATACCTTAAATGATTTGTACATATTTAAACTGTAAGAGGCTTCTTCCCAATCCCAATGTGTTACAGACCTTATTGGTGGAAAATAACATAGTGATGTGAATGAAACAACATTTGAAAATATGTTTTTCTTAACAGAGCATTGTAACTATGAAGAATTAGGAAGCCATTTTAAGATCAATCCATATCTCAATAAACAATATGAAATGCTAGGTATAGTGCAACTCCTTTATGCTCATTAAAATATTTTCATCCATTTTGTTTCTTTTTACTAATTACTTCTTAGGCTAGAATTCAAGCCTTTAAACAATGCTTTCCAAACATACCGTAACATCATTATACAAAAGATCCTGTATTCCACTCTAACACTATCCCTTCATCCATCCTTCACTACAGGTGTTACATAAATGGGTACATAGATGAAGCTTATACTGAGGAATTCTGGGTGACATGGGAAAAAGAGAACCAAACAGGACTAAGCTGTCCAAAGGCTACCTCTACCACAAAGCCCAAAAGAGCTGGGGGGGGGGGGGGGGGGGGGGGGGGCGGAAGTAACATCTCTACCTTTCCACGCCACGAAGAGCGTAAGAAATCCCCCAGAACTGAGGCTGCAGCTCACGGGCATGCTGTCCTCAGCCTTGACTCCAGTTTTCTGGCCTGCTTGCACAGCACACTGCCTGTCACATAGGCTAGGACAGCTAAGGAGGTGACACAAAAGTGGAAACAAACTGCACTGATAGAGGAAATATTTTCAATGAAAACTACTGCCAAGAAAATGATACATAAAATATCACCTTCCCCAGTTTGTATCCGTGAGTTTTATAGAATTCAGGCTTGAGCATCTCTTTCTGAGGCAACAGCATGCACAGGCAACCCAGCTTTTGTAGATGAAGCTCCATGTTTGTATCAAACTTAAATTTTAACATAGAAGCAGACAGTTTACTTAACTAACTCTAAAAAAAAATCTTTAAACATTAATAGAAAAATAGTCCTGTTTATCTTTCCTCCACCAAAACGACACACTCACAAGGGTATAATTAACCTTTCACATCAAGCTGAGGGTCACAGTGTGAATATCCAAATGGTTGTAGGGGAAAAAACCCACACCACTTTCCAGGTGAAGAATATCCTTGTGTTCACTTACAAAAGCCAACAACTACTTGTCACTACAGTTCTACAGTCACCACAATTTAAAGTTCCAAGAACTTTAAACTGAGCACACAGGCCATTGTGTTCTAACAAATAGCATATCCTTGGATTATTTTGTTCTTCATCAAAGAGTTTATGATTAATCATAGTTTTATAATTTTGGTTTCACATAGGCATTTTCCCCTTTTGGATCTGCTGTGGACTCATAAAATCAAGCACACTAATGGAAAGTTTTAAAGAAGACAAAATTCACTTGAGATAGTCATGTACTTATTTCATCTTCAAGAGGGCAAAACACACAACATTTTCCAGGACTTGACACTAGAATTAAAGAATGAACTACATAAATAGAAAGCTGAATGTAAGCATGAAGTAAAAGCAATGATTAAAACACATTAAAGAGGAAAGAGGGCATTAAAGCACTACTGCCTTCAGAGATACAATGACTAGAAAAAAATGTTTCCCTTAGAAGTATGTGGGATGAAAACTGTGGCATTTATGCAGGAAACAACCTCACTCCAGATTACAGAGATAAATTTCCAATGTTAGGCTATAAAATAATCTGGAGGAGGAAAAACAGTAAGGCACATGAAGATCTAATAACAAAGTTATCAGCCATATAGCAGAAGAACGAGGCAGAATGAAGATGTAAAATGAGAGGTACAGTAGGTCATAATACTTTAACAGTCATTGATGGGAACAAATGTTTCCATGTTCTCTTCATTTATACAAATCACAGGAATTCCTTCTGAATAACATCATCATTTCAGCTGACAAGAAATTAAAATCCCAGGCAAATGAACCAATGGAAACCTTGGAAATGGAGCTTCTACTAGAAAAACACTCAGATATTAAAATCTGCTTCTGCTGAAAGGTAACTTCTCTGCCCCACCAGTCCCTCTCCACCTTGTCATTCTGCCTGCTCCTTACACAGGGGAACAACTCTTATCATTTTTCTCCTCAACATAATGCCTTTGCAAGCACTGCAGTACAAGAAACATTTCAAGATGCATGCCTCCAGCACAATCTTCTGACTCAGTCCTCTTGAGTTACAGTTTAAATGCTCAAAGAAAACAAAGAGATGCAATATAATTAGAAAACAGCAGACAGAAGAACAGAACCATGCAGGAAGGAAACAGCAGTGAGCTACTTTGGGCAGTCAAGAGCTTTGCATGCTGTACCAGGAGGTGTTGGTTCAGTACCATCCCAGAAAGAGAAGCCTCTGTGTAGCAGTGTACTAGTTTTGGGAGCTAACACTCTAAGAAAACTAGGATCATCCAGATCACCTTAAAGCTCTTCAGCTGCCGGGAATCCCAAGCTGTGCAGCATGGCACAGGGCATCCAGTGAGGGCACAGCCCTCCGTGCAGATGCCATCCTTAGAAAGGCTACACCTTTTTGCTCACTTCACCCCGTACCAGATTTTCTTCAATGGAAACAACTCTATGTTTCATTTCTACTGCCAAATAGAAGGATGTTTACATGAGAGCTTGTTGCTGCAGCCCTAGATAAAGCCAAGGCCATGCAGCTGGTGTAATCAGCAGGCAGGAGCTGCCCATGGCTCCTCTCTGGCAGTGGGAGGCTGGGCTCGTCCTGCAGCCAGGCACCTGAGCAACACAGCCCAGCCTGGTCCTGCTCGGGGTTGCTACTCCTATTCACCTATTCACGCTGTGTGACCATATTTTGTCAATACTGCATCTCATCATCATTTTTCTGTTTCACAGGACCTACAGTCTGTACTTGGAAATAATCTTTAGCTGTCCACATGGGAAGGGAAATAAACCTATAGTCTGAGGCCAACAAGTTCCCCTATTCAAAATCTAAGTGTTTTCTTTTAGGTTCCCAAAATAGTTTTCTGGGAATAAGTTTCTGCTTGTTTGTGCTAAACTGTTAAACAACACTCAAGGAACCTTCTAGGAAATACTAAAAAGTGCAAGTACATCAAAACACCCAAACTATGCAAAAAGGATGAAAAAAATTTTCAGTTCAAATAAAAGAAATTGTCCAATGAAAAATAGCAAAATTGTTCACCAGACTGGATGAAACACTCCAGCTCGCACACTATATACTCTGTTCATGAATAAGTACTTTTTTAAACATAAGAAGACACAGCGGTGCATTCAACATACAGAAGGGAAAAGCTTTTACCTGAATTAAATATTAATAATTTTCAGTATAAAAGATTTTGGTACTGGTTTTTCATCTTTTTCTGTTCCTGTTGTGGTTTGTTGGGAAATATTTTCTTTTTCCATGCTGGCAATAAAAATAAACAAATTGCTTATTATGATAGTGGCTCATAAGGCTTTCAAAAAAGCCTTAACCGGTTAAATCTCCTGTAAGTGAAAATTGCATCTCCAGTGGAACTGAGATTAGACAGCATAAATTCTAAAGATACGATTTATGGCAAAAAGAAACAGAAAAACAAAAGCAGTAGAGAGGAAATGCAAGTCATGCTGGCAAACCCATTTTTTTTTTCCTCCCTGTGTATAAACATGTAAGCTGACTAAATGAGTAGGCTGGATAGTTGTCTTTTTTACGCTACTGATAAAATTTTCATCACACTGAAGAGTTTTAGGGCAGGCTAAATTACTTTTGCATACTACAGCTTGCCTAGTACACTAGAAACCCAAGTGCTCTTTCTGAAATTCTACTCTGTCTTCTCAAATCCATGCTTTTTCAAAACAGTATTTCCCTCTCCTATTGCCTTTTTTTTTTTCTTTTTTTTTTCTTTTTTTTTTTTCAATAGAGAAGGCAGGGGAGAAGAGAAATATATTTATTACTCAGCTATTTTGGAAAAATTCACCCTCTTCCAACATATCTATTCTAGAAGAATCAAGAGCCTAGAGGATTTTCTGGCCATCCTCTCTAAATTTGAATTATTACAGAAGCAATGAGAACACATAGACAAGAGGAGCAGAGCCTTCTCATTCATATGATCTCTCTGAAAGTTTTTTTATACACAGAGACTTTTTAAAATGATCTCCAGTATCATAAGGCAACTGTTATCTCAACAGGAGCAAAAGCAGGGAACAGAACTGGGTTAGAGTCTTGTAAGCATGCACACTCACAAAGCAGTCATTAATTAAGATATGCCTGACTGATAGCGGCGCAGTCACTCCTGTCTACACGGCTTCTCAGGACTAGCATGTGCTTTTGGAACCTGGGTAGACTTCTCCATGGCTCTGCCCCATTGGCGTTGATTATGTATGATTAATGGTTTAAAGGAATAAAAAGAGAAAGGTCAACTTCTGAGTTCAAAACAGAGCAGCTACATGGGGAGTAATTAAGATACTTGTGTAAGCATGATTAATAAGCACAAACTGGCACACTGTGCTGTAAACAAGATGCAACCAGATGGTTAGGATGAAAAGGATTTTTCCTAAAAAGCAATTTTTCAACGCCTTGGAAAGTTGGCTTATTTTTCCCCCTCTAAGCCTTACACAACTCATTATCTGCACATCCTAAAGGGAAGAAAGAAATAGTAACCCCTTCAACATTCTCCCTTTCCTGGCTTTTTTCATACAGATAACTACAGTTTGCATGTAAATGGATTCAACTCATCTTTGTTTAACGTTGCCTTTTATGTCGAGTTTCATGAATTGCTAAGCCTGACAAGGTTCACTGGGAGTCTTTTAACTCCCACCCACAAGTTCTCCCTGGCTGTCATGTGACTGGCAGTATAGAGGGATCAGCAATGGCATTTATGGGGAAAGCGGGAAGACAGGTGTCAGAACGGTCCAGCAGGCAAACCGAACGAACACTAATCAGCTCTGGTGTTCTTTTACAATCCATATCTAATTCACAAGTTTCATTCTTTCTGAAAAACAATTACTAGGTTTTGAAGTTCATTGTGCATTTACTCAACTGTCTCTTCACATTAACGTAAGTGGGAACAAGAAAAAAAGAGTCAGCAGGCAAGGGACATCAAAAGATCTTAGAGAAGATGAAGGCTTTATTTTAAAGTAATATAATTACAGATGAGCATAGTGTTTTACAATAAATTTAAATGTATAGTTACATCCTTATGCGCTAGGAAAATATTGGTTGGTTGTCTCTCGAGCTGAAACTCTGGTACATACAAATGACTTTGCTGAGAGAAGAAAAATAAAATCTCATTGCAACATCAAAGGAATGGATATTAAGGCAACAGTGGGAACAACAGAATCAGTGCTCTGGGAAGTATCTACACTTATAAGGCTCATCTCTGAGAAATAATAATAAAAGATTATAAAAGAAATATTTTGTACATTTCAAACTCCTCTCAGTTCAACATATTTATTCTCCATAGGTAAACTTTACCTCATCTTCATCTAGTTTATAAAAATTTAAAAAACCCAAAACCACAACTCCCCGTTCCCCACTGACAAATCCTCTTAGAGTTTGAGTATATAATCTGGTAAAGCCTCAGCTAATCTTCATTGGTGGTAGCGTTACTGACTCCAGTATGGGGAAATTTGCTTTTGTGTTATGTGTAATGTTAGGAGACATCTTAAACTTCAGCGTGTTTTCTACTAAGTACAGATTACTTAGGCACTTAATTTTCACCCCCACAAGAAGTTACAGCCACACAGCATCTCTTCTGCAAATAATCCTTTTCCTCCATGTAAATGAACATCCTCTCAAGGACTTCTATACAGCGAATAAATACTTGGTAAATGAAATGAAAAAGGCTCTACACCAGGACCTCAATGTCCCATTGTTCAGCGGCAAGGCTTGATGTTTATGCAACCTAAATCTAGAAATATTTCCTCTCTGAGAAAATAACACGTTCAAATACACATTTTGATTAGAAACTCAATACGGTACTCAACTGCTAAGTTACTTAGAAGTTTTCCTAATGTCTGATTTGTGATTCCAAGAACAGGATGGGCACTCACCTAGAGATATAAGAGTATGCGAACTTCCAATCAATCAACCACAGACAGATGAAAAGCATTTTTCAGTTCCATGTGAGTAAATTTTGGCACCTGAAAAAGCATTGTGGTATGCAACTGCTTTCCCTTTTTCACTGAGCACATCTTTCAATTTCTAGTAAGACAAGCCTGTATCAGTCATTACTTTTACCACCACCCATTAAATAATGCTTCCTGGACAGGCAGTTATCATGAAATTCTATAACAAAGTCAACACATAGATTGCTAGCATACTTCAACTTTGAAGTTGTTAAAAGGAGAACATTAGTAAGTTAAGAATGACCACTGATAGACTAGCACTGCTAAGGACACCCCTCTAGACCTAGATGCCCATAGCTAAGAAATAGCATTAATTTAAAGCCACCTTATTGGGCTGCCAAGAGTTTGGCAGGAAAACAATTAAAGCAACTCATCTCCAGACATCCTGGTCTTAGACAATTTTCAAATTCGCTTTGCAAAAGCAATAAAAATTAATATTGATTATGCCAAAAACTATTGTTAATACAAGTCTCAGGAGTACAAAAGCCATGGGGGGGGCGGGGGGAGGGGAAAAAAAAAATCATTGCGCTCATATGAAATGTGCAGCCATTAATATTTATGATATTAGTTTATATGGGGTGAGTTGGACTATAGCTCCATCCCACAATCAGTCATTCTCATATTGCATTTCTCAGTTTTTTTCTGTCTATTGTATGAAAAAAAAGTAAGAAGACAAAGTGGCATGGACCAGTGCTGATAAGTAAACAGGAAAAAAAGCTGGATAAATAAACTTGTGCTAAATACATCCTACATATTGAGAGCTTTAGCTTCAGCATCTGATTACTGGTTTCTTAGAACAAGTGGATGTATTCAACACTGAAAAGTCATTTTCCCTGAATTACTTTTTTTCCCCTAAACCACAGTGCATGCGTAACAATTTATACACTACACAGAAGGCTTGGAGCTACAAAAACTGAAAGAAAATGTAATAAATACACAGACTTTACCATTTCATAATATTTTAGCTAAAAGGCTCCAATATGTCCCTGAAATACAAAACAATACAAAATTTAAAAATAATTTCTTAAAAAAGAAAAAAAAAGTGAACATATTTTCATTACCACTTAGAAAGGTTCTCAGATACACATTCATATGTGAGCAGAAGTAAATCCACAATAACCCCAAACTTTACACTAGAAAAGCCTAGGATGATTCATCTTTCAAGGGAAATTTGAGAAAGATTTAAACTGTCCCATACTAACTAATCCAAGCACCCACAATGAGCAAAACCACATTACTTGCACACAAGTTAAGAAGTCATCCCTGTGACAGAGTACCCAGACTCCACAGCCTGCAAGTATTTTCCTTTGCACCTCAAATTCAAGACAGACAACCTTATGCTCATTTTATGCTTGTTTGTTTGTTTCTCCAGCGGAAAAAGCAGATTATTCATGTTGTCTTAATGGATCGAGCTCCATATTAACAATGCCATTAAAAGCCATGCTTATGCCATTATTTTTGAAGTACTTTCTGCAAGACCACATTGGAGAGTGCTCCTGCATCAGCTGTGAAACTTTACAAGGACAACTGTGTATTTCTATCTAGTTTTGGTGTCTGAAATGACATCCTCAATAATGTCTGTGATTTCTCAACAGCTTAAAAGGAAAAAATTATCCAGTTGAACACAGAAACAATCAAAAACCAAAAGCCATTATGATTGCACTGGGAAAACTGGATCCACACAGTGTTTTTGCAAAGATCCTATTTCTAGGAACACTATGGACAAACACACTGCAATTTCCCCAGACTGAAAAACAAATATCAGGTTGTTGTAAGCCTGTTTTATCTTTATCAAGCAGTCCTAACCTGGCAGCATCTCTAGTTCAAGCTGATTATGAGTGACTTCAGACATCAGGACAACGCTGCTCCACATGTCAACAAAACTGAGAATGCAGCAACTAGGTTAGCTCAAGTTTTTTGTTGCCGATTTTTTTTTTTGGGGGGGGGGGGGCGGGGGGGCGTGGAGGGAGGTGGGGAGGTGGTGGGGAAGGTCCTCAAGACATATAAACTCGTGCATGGACTACAATGAGATATGCAGATATATTCAATATGGTCAAAATACCCTGATTTTCAAACAAGCCTCAACCAGCACGCAAAGATGTCACTGAGGGATATCAGTAACACTGATAACCAACAACATTTTTGCCAGTAACAACCTTTAATCATCTGTGTCTCGGTGTTTTGAAGTGATATATTTCAAAAATGTCAAAACTCAGTGAAATGTGGTACTAAAATTAATAGTCTGTTTGCTTTCCCTATTGATATACCCGGTTTCAGACTGTCAAAGTGCTTTTAGTTGTAAAAGAAAAAGTACAAAGTTGTTTTGACAACTACAAAAAGATTTATCAGTTACATGTACCTGCTCAAGTACCTAGATTCTCAAAGTGAAAATGTGTGTATGCAAGGTTCTAATACTAAAAGTTGTCACGTGAATATCAATACATTAATCTTGCAAACAAGATAAACTTTAAACTATTTTATCATATAGCATGTTACCTTGAGCTGAAGTGTGTTACTTAACAATACTAAATTAATTTTCTACCTCTGTTGTGCTTTCAGTAGGCTTTTTTGTCATGCTTACAAAACTTGAGTTCATCTGTGTGGAATTATTTCTCTCTAAGCCATATATATGTAATATATTCATACATATGAGTATGCACAAAATGCATCTAACACAGAGAGAATAATTCACATTTGTATTCTCTGTTCCTTATCTGACTCACTCAATCTAACATTAGCAGAATAAGCACAGACAAAAAAATTCCTGAAAATATTAGGTTTCAAATTCACTCCATGAGACCATCATTATTATTATTAAGGAAAAGAAAAGGGCTTTATTGCATCTCATCAAAATCCTTTGCAACCTGGAAAAGAGGAGCATTCACATCTGTTAAATTGCTGAGACAGCATATAAAGCAACAAAATCCTTTCACATACGATTGCTCAAATTTATTATTAGACTAAATAATGCCTACAGCTTTCCCTTCTTTTTGAGTCTAAATTAAGGAGTATCTGTTAGTCTTACTGGGATATTCCTTAAAGTTCCCAGTGTCTGCATGCTATCTTACATTTGCTTTAAGAAGCTCCGATAGAAAAAGGCTTCTATAACAAGTATTTGGCATTGATTGCAAAAATAGTAGAAGTGGGCAACAGTAAAAAAATTGCATTTGCAGTTTAAGCTTCACATTCCTAAAACACACCATGCAACCAGTAATGCTACTTTACGAAAGTTTGATGCGGTACTACAGTTATAAATTCGACCAGCTAAAGAGTTGTCACTGTATTAGAGTTCATTTCACAAGTTACACTGGATGTAATTATTATGAAATATGTTGTTTAAACTTCTAATATTTAAATTTACTACCTTACTTTATTATTGCATTAAAATATTCATTAAGAATTATCAAGCACTGCTCCATATAATTCTGTAAGATATCTCTGCTTTTCACATACAGCATCCCTAGAGAACATCAATGTTTTTAGCTCACATTTTCTCCCTTGTATATACTACAAAGAGAACTGAACTTTAGGGAAAGTTTTATTCTTCATATCAAATTGACATGACTGACAATTAGTGCTTCCTGCATTATATGATACAACCAGGACAGCTAAGAAAGCACTGGAAAACTACTGCAGGTTTGCTCTCTTCACTATCCCATGCAAAGCTTGAAAAGTGGTCTGTAATCTGGTGAATTCTGAACTCATGTCAAGCCCAATAGGAAGCTCATTCTTCCACCTGCACCTGGATCAGCAACTAAAATGGACCTCTTTTCCACCACACAATGTATGTTTCTCTTTTAAGCCTTAACACCCTTACTTCTAGAAACAATTAATAATATCGTCCTCATAACAACCTCATGAACAATTCTGCAGTCACTTTATACACATTTATTGCAAAATGAAACAAGGGGACTAATATGGCTTGATCATGAAGAGACCCCTGTGCTCGGCAAAGCTTAAATTATTCAATTCCACAAAACACATCATTATATACCTTTAAATATCAGCAAGAGTTAGGAACATATTTAGCTAATAAAAGCAAAAACTCTTTTTCCTTAGATGATGTCTTAATGCCTCAAAGAAGCTTACCACTCACAACAATCTAAGTTTTACTTGAAACTCTCACACAGTCTCAATAGGAAGACAAATTTTCTCAAATATGCCCAATAAACAAATGTTTCTCCAGAACCTGCAAGCATTATACAAAAAACATGCAGCAATTTAAAACACTGACTATGCAACAACTGCTAGTTCATCACCAATGAATCCCATGAAGTCTCCCTCATGAAGGCTTAAAAAAATCTTCAAGAAAGCCTCATGCATGCAAGTTCAGTCTCAAAAAAAAAAAAAAAAAAAAAAAAAAATCCAAAAGATAAACCAAAAACCTTTAATCTCCTATACTCAGAATACAACACTCCTAGCAAATAAGGTCGATGCAAAACATTTGTTTTTCAGGTACCATGAAATAGCAAGGCTATACCCAGCAAAAAGAAATCACACTTGAGTAACATCAAAGCTAGAATGCACAGCATTACCTCCTTTGATAGCGGCACACAGTCACAAGCTTCCCCAGTTCTTTCCTTTTAGGGACTGAAGATTATTTCCACCAGCAGAGCATCCCTGTTTTGGTTGAAAAATATTTTTTCTAAATTCTTTTTTGGAAGTGGCGAACTTCAGAGGAAGAAAACATCCTTCTTTCCACCAAGTCCTTGCAACTTAAAGTAGTAAATGGATTCTCCACATGAACTTAAAGAGACCCAGGTGGAAGCTATACGAGACTTAGAAACTGAAACACCTGGGACAGAAAAATCTTCTACAAGTGATTTCAGCTGTGGCAGAGTGATGGGGTGAGGGGTCCTCGTTTGCTACTAAAAAGCAAGGATTAATGACAATCTGTTTCAATAATTTGCTTTCTCTGAAGACTGTGCTATGTACTGAAAGCCAAAAGACAATGAGTTCAAAAAGATAACACTTCTCTCTCACATCCACCTTCGCTTTCTCCTGTCCTGTATAGTCACTACGGTCACTTTTTGAAGACTGGCTGATTTTTATTTTTTCCACAGTATTTATCACTACTTACAATTAAGGTAATTTTCATTATTTTGATAATGCATCATGATAATTATAGCACCAAGCTGGTAAATACAGCTAACCTTCTAGCTTAGCACAGTATAAAAGTGGATCAGAGGAGCAATGAGAAAGAGCAAGTGATCAAATTCCAACCAGCACCTTCATTTAAAATGCCAAGTAGAAGTACCTGTGAGTGTCTTGAGGCAGAGGATGGGTCAAGACTGTGTCTGATGTGGTTATTTTGGTAGAATTTAGACTGATAAGCTAAAAGAGCCACCCCAGCTCTCAAATTGCAGCCTCTCCCTCCAGCCTAATGAAGCCATATAATGGCTACCATTTGCTATGCTTAAAGCAGATATGCAGGAATACAAGAACACAGCATAATTGGAAGTATGACCATCTCTCTGCACAGCTGAGGACCACAAAATGTTTTGTTTCTTTGAAGCAGTTCCCCTTGAGGCCGTACGTCCTGACAGGTTCACTGCAATCCTGCGACTACACGTACCTGGACTAATCACTTCAGTTTTCCTGTGGAGTCACACCCTGCCTGCCTGGTGTCCAGAGAACAGCAGGTTTTCCTTGTAGCTCAGCCTCGCTCTCTCTGACACCACCAGACCCCTGAGGCAGTTCTCTCTCCGGCGTGGCACGGGGTCACCACGCTGCAGCCCCTGCACAGCCACGGGCGGGCAGGCCCTTCCTGCTGGCCAGAGCTGCTCCCCTCCACCAGCTTCATCCATTCCCCCACCACAGGTATTTGGGGAGATTATGCAACTGGCACTCCGTCTCCATAGGTAACAATCTAAAAATACATGCTTTATTTCCCCATAAGGAAAAGGAAAAGCCTCAGAGAAGTACACCATAATTATCTTAAAAGAGTTAGTACAATAGGTGTCTATATTCACAAAGCAAAGCTATTGTCAGAAGAAGAGATCTGCGCATAGCAGCAACGTGCTGTTCTTCAAAGATGTGTGATTCCTGCTAATACTGTAAATTATTTGTACATATTATTTGGACACAGGCTGGATTCACCTTGTGATCTATATGAAACCCAACAGTCCCTTCTATAGCTCAAAACACTCCTAGTCACTATCCAAATCCTTCTTCTGCTATGACAGAAAGAAATTAGGCTCTTCTACACCTATGCAGTTCAGAATAAGGTCAAAATGAATGCCTCTCCCTTCACAACTTTTAGATCAGTTGCAGATTCTTTTCTTAGGGAAATAGCTGTTGTTAATGTTGTCTCCAAGAAAGCCAAGTCAAGTCAGATTTACCAAAAGACTGTCAGAGATTTCTCAAAAGTGATTGAAAAATAAAAACTGAAGAAGCACAATTGAAAAGAGCACAAGGGCCAGGCCCCAGTCCTGAAGTAAAATAGTAGCGATGCCATGAACCAGACAGATACCAGCAGTACAGCAAGGCAGAAATGAAGGGGCAAAAAAAAAATATAGGATTAAGTAAAAAGATATAGGAACAGTAATGTCACATGAAGATTCAGTTCAAAATATTATGAGGGCTGTATCCAAACAAGCAAAAGTGAGGTCCAAACTGAGCAGACCTCCAGAGCAAACACTGAATGCTAGGGACCCAATGTCCAACTTTTGATGCTTTATAGAGGATTTTAATGGCTATTTTATGTAACCTGTTTCGAAAGTCTGGATGCTCAGCAGCAGATGGAACATATCAAACCCACCTCTGAGGAACATCCTCCAGTTCAACTGTGTTTGAAAAGAACTCAGACTCTGCAGATCCAAACACCTGGAAGAGCAAAAGTAGTGCCCCCAAAGCACAAGACTAATCCAGACTAAATGGGAGATGCAGACACATGCTAGAAGTCAGAGAGAGCAGGAGCACTACTAGCTCTCTGGACAGGACAAGGTTAAGGACCTAAATGAACAGTTTGGCCATGGAAGCAAAGTATAAACAACATACTTTGTTGAGAGACAGAACCAAAATTCTGCATGGAATTAAGGTGATGTTAAGGCTGCTTTTTATAATCTAATTTAGGTTTAGGTAACAGTTTAATACATGAAGCCATTCAAGAAGTAATATGATGGTAAAATAGAACTTCTTCACCCAGAGAAGTGTAGTATAGTTCAGAATTTAGTGCCTATTTTCACTCTGTTACAAAGTAATCCGGTAATTGGTACATTTTTGTTTTTACAAAGGCTTTTTAGTCACTGGTTTACACGTTCTGAATGGAACAATGAAGCTCAGTATGATAAAATCTACACACAGTAAATTGCATTAAGCTACTAATTAGCAGTTTCTTAAGCTATACCTGACAGATTGAATCTATGACACTATTAGGAAAATGATAAGTTCTGTGGAAACCAAAATTTATTTATATATTTCTTCCTTTTGCTAACAGTGAAAACCAAAGACTGGAGAGATTTCACCCATAACATTATTAGGAAAAAAGCTTAGGCCTAATTATTAAATAGGGAATTATCCTTGCTCATTTTGGTTAGATTGTATCCAGTGAATCAGTGTTCATGAGTCTAAGACTATACAAACTAGTGCTTATGCAGCAAAAGAAACGTGGCAAGATTCATGAACAGATTGTGTTCTTGAGGGCTGTCACGAGGAATTGGTAACGTGATTATTGGAGCCCTTGCAAGACCAAGACCAAGCTGAATCGAGTAAAACATCTAGCGAAATGGCTAAGTAAGCATTTTACAGGCTCCATTCAGTGCTGATATGGCTGTAGGCTGTCATACAGAATCTAAACTCTTCTCCATCTTCTATTCATTGGTGTGTCCTGAGCAGATGGAATTTGACAGTGATAATAGTGCTTTCTCTTAGCCAACTTTTTCAAAATCACTTCCTCCATCTTTATGAAAAATATGGTAATTTGCTCATGTTTCCATGGAGGAAAGTAAATATTTAAATGCAAGGCAGTGCAAACAAGCAAATGAAAGAATGGCAATAGCACTGACCACTCAGTCCCTCGCCTGCCCAAATATATCCCCAGACCTCTGCATTAGAGCAGAGACTGAAGTGATCCAGAATGTGCTACCTAGTCCTCTTATTAACCACAGCAGCTGAAGTATCACTGTCCAACTGAATTTTTCCGACAGCCGTTTTACTTTTTTTTCTCTTTTTTAAAATATATAATGACCTACTTACTTTGTATCTCCTTATACTTATTAGGAAAGTATTCCACATTTATCCTCTGCTTTTCCACTGAGTCTGCTACACGGGCAATCTGACAGCTGAATTATGCATGGCACTGCTGTCAGTCTCAGAGATACAAATGTCTTTCTCCTACAGCCAACAACATGAACCCATTTAGCACCAAGCTTACACAACAATAAGCAGAAGTAGCACCATACCTCTATGTCCCAAACACTCCAAACACTCCTACTAGCAACATTTATTTTATCTTGCAAGCTTTCAGATGGACAGATCTGCCTAAATTTCACTTAAAAATCACTATCCTTTCATACCACATTGCATAAGGCTAATGACATTAAAATTAACCTTCATCTTAAGACAAAAATCTCTGCAAGACAAAGCATCTTGTTTTTAAAAGCCATAAATATTTTCAGGAGAGCTATATTTATGCAAACACTGCTACCACAGGCAGTTGGACTTGGCAGTTCATGCATAGGTGGATTAAAAAGAAAGGGCAGGGAACGGGTCAGATGCAGAGGAAGAGCTGGTCACTTCATTTATTTACCTAATCTGCTTGGCTATTGCTGGCCAAGTTTGCTCTTGGAACAATGAGAAAGGCCAATTAATTTATCAATCTGTAGTCCTCTCTGCCATAACATATTTTCCCCTTGCCAACAAAAAACGTGTCCATTATCAGCCAGGTCCCTGTCCTCCCAGGCAGCTCGTGCAGCTGTATAATTACACTTCTTCCCTTGACAACTTGCATGATTGTTTTCCTAACAGTATATTACTTCGTTAGTACTTTCCAATATACGTTATTTTTAAACTGTCACTTTTGCCCAACTCATCCCAATTCGCACTCGTCTGTTTATCATAACAATCATTAATAACTGTCACTCCACGCCATCAATTTAACGAACTCACTCCCTCATTAGCATGTTCTAGCATTTGTTCCGTAGAAAGGCTGATTATTTTCTACAACAGGCCAAGCCAATTACTTTAGTGAAATGGAATCACATTAATCAAAACTTAACAAGGTGGCAAATTTAAAGATATCAGATTGCAAAAGACAGCATAACTAATATGTCAATGTCAGAGATACTACGTAGGTATGCAGCAGCTGTACTAAATATATCTCTTCATGAAGGCCACATGAATTTTGACATTTCATATGATCTGACAACTACCAAAGTGATATTAGAAGGCTGGAGGCTGGGCTGAGCTGCTCCCAATGGCTTCTGCACATTCTGGCAAGGGCAGCAAAGAAATGCAGAGTGAGGAGAAAAAGGAAACGGTGACTAGATATGTCCACAATGCCTGGTAGATGGCACTTTATCATGTCCCTCTATGCCAAGATACTTTCTTATACACTTTAAATGATGATGCTCATCAACTGTACCCTGACAGCTGCATCAGAACCAGCTGTAAACATGCAACTTCCAGCAGTGTGAAAATATGCTGACACAACAAACACATATTAGTTTTTACCTTTTGGTCTACATTGCAGGGAGGAAGGAAGATTCTTCCCACGGAATCTTTTTTTTTCCTTTTAATGAGTAAATTCACACTTTTATTTTTCTCTGTCACTTTTAAAGAAGGTTTAAAGTCAAAGAGACTGCATCCCAAATCTTCACACAATCCAACAATTCAACCATTTCTAAATATAGTTTATTTATGCAGCAGCAGAAGGTAAGCACTCACTATTAGTCCTTACCAGTGGACAGGAAATTACAGCTTTGTTAAACACATCTCAATGCTCTTTGGTTTTCCTTACAGAAAGAAGCAAATGCTCATGGCTCATTAGAAAAAAACAAAACAAAACAAAACAAAAAACACACAGGAAAAAATATCCCTAATATTTACAACAATAATACAATAATATACAACTTCTGTTGTATATTATTATTATTAGCTTGGTTATATCATACAGTTCAAGAAATTGCACAGTGATTCATTTTTTACAACTTAAATAGCTATTTGCTTCAGTTGCCAGGTTGAACATGATAAATGTATATGATAAAAAAGAACAAAGAGAAGGGCCAGTTCTTATAAACCTACAACATTAGTCAATGTATTAACCCGTTCCTTTCTAACTGTTGCCATTTTAGTGTTCATCATGCACGAGTCTGCTCACTTCAACCTGCGTTCTACTAAGTATTTGGATTTGGACAAATACATGATTATACAAAGAACTGCTCATTTTCCTTAACATCCAAACTGCCAGTACTTTTAAGATGCAATGGTAAGCCACCACCTGTCACCGTGAAACACAAAGCAATCACACGCAGACAAGAGATTTTTGCAGAGGTTCCTCTGATCCAGCTCCCAGGTGAAAGAGCGGAGAGAAGACACCCCTTTGTTTATTCTTTTACTTTTATACATTTGTGGGTCTAGCAGAAGATTGGCTTTTTGGGGTTTCCACCCCTCAGCCTCAGTGGCCAGACGAATTGTCAGTTACAATTGTTTTCAGGTTAGAAATATGCAAACAAAGGACAAAGAATGAAAAACAAAGGGTTTGTTTATATTACTTCTGTGGGAAAGGTAGAAAAACTGCTCTAATATTCTACAGTAACTAAAAGATCTGACTCCATTTATGAAAATCTAAAGGCTAATAAAAAACTCAGAAAAACCAGGGTAACAACCACCAAATCTAAAATCAGAGGAAAACCAGACTAAAACAGAGCTCAAAGATCACCTCATCCATCCCATTCTTGTTGATATAATCAAGTTTATGCAGTTTTTAGGCAAAACATAAAAAAAAAACCAAAAAAAACAACAACAACAACAAAAAAACACTTGTGAGAGGGTGCACTCATTTGCCCATTCTCATGTTTACCAGTACTTCTTGTGAGAAAACTTCGCCTTATAATCAGTCTATATTCCTTCCGCTGCACACGAGCATTATTTGTTATTCTTCCTCTAAAGATTCTGCAGAACAGTTGGTTACTAAGAGAAGGCAGTAGCCATTTTTCACATATTTGCAGGCTTATACGCTTCTTCCTCCCAACACCAACCTAATTTCAATTTCTTCCAATTTGCTTTTAGCAGTCAAAAATGCCATTTTAATTTCTAACATAATACTGTAATGTAGATAACCTAGTAATTAAATTTTTGCCAAGTTAAATTAGCTCACTAACACTCTTAGCCTGCTTAGAAATACTTGTCCCATATGATATCAACAAGTATCTTTTGGGTTCATTATTTCTAATTAAATTCAAATGACACATTAATAGATATTAAATCTTTACATGAGAGATGTCATAACCTAAGATTTAAATGTAGGATTAATTTATCTAGAAATACCAACTGTTAATATTAATACAAGCATTTCTGGAAAAAAAATTAGAAAGAGTAACAGGAACAAGATTTTTTACATTTGAGCACACAAGTGTGGGAGACAGGAAGTTCAGATTGCTTCGAGGCACGCTGGTGATACAACTAAAAGTGAAACTTCCTCTGCAAATGATGAAATGCTCTTCTCTTTTAACTTGCGTTTTCATTATTACAGGAAAGCGAGTAAGAAACTAAAACACCATCTCATTTCACATTTGAGGAACAGATTTACACTCCTCACTCTGGATTTCCTTCATCCAAGGCAAGAACTAAGCCTTCAACATCACCCAAATAACTAATTTCACTTTCAGTTGCTTCTACAGATGCCCTGTAGCACGCAGTCGGTGAAGAGGCAACATGAGGTTCACCAAGCCACTGACTGCCAAACTGCAGCTGAAGCAGACCCGAGGCCAGGAGTGAGCCCTGCTCCTGCCCGTCACGGACACTCCATTCCTCTGGGCACCGAGGCTGTAACAGGCAGCATTTCTACTTCCACCCAACCACCAGCCCGCTAAAAGAAATATTCCATTTTCCTCACAGCAATAGCTATCACCATGATAGTAACTAAATACGCATTTCCACCTTTTCTCCACTATTCAGCACAGAACTCTTTAAGATATTACTTTAAGGTTTAAAATGCATGTTAAAACAACAGCCTACATTAAAATAATGGATTAATGCATCAACTTATTACCACTAACTACTACTTTTGAACTGTATTTTATTAATTTAGTTATTACTTAGAAAACTCCCTCCAAAGCAATATATTCATATCTCTTTCCTTTTGCTATCTTATTCTTTCATATCAATTAATTTCCAAAGATGACAACTTGAGCAAGTCTTTGTAACGGTTCTCACTTTGTATGAATAAATTATGCATAACAATATAGCTCTGTTCACAATCATTCAAGGCAGAATATATTCTCATCTGATGTATAACAATTTGGAATTGACCTGCTAAATATAAAAGTAAATAACAAAGTTCTCTACCGTAAATTATGCTAAAAGCTCCATTGTCATCCATTCTTGTGCATCACTTAGTTAGAAATGCAGAGACGCTTGTCTTTTTTAAACCTTACACTATGAACTGTGGCATCTTTGAACTGCTTCCAGGAAGGATGTGGTGTACATATTAAATGTGCATCATGAGTAGGAACATTAAAGCAGTTGAAATGAAATTAAATTTCTGGATTTGGAATGATTCATTTCTTTCAAGATACATGTAAAAATTTAGCTGCTGCCTTTTCAGCGTGTGCTGCATGTTCTGTCTAAGATTAATCCCACAGGAGGTTTTTTTTATTTCCTACTCTGCCTATCTTTCATCTTCACCCCAGACTAAGCAGATGGATGTGAATTCAAAGTTTTCTGATCTTTAGCACAAGTTATGGAGGGTTATCTTTGGCTGTATATCTTTCTGCTGGCAGCACTCCCTTGGTGATGAAGGATTAACCACCACAGCTGTCTCTTCCCAGAATGATGCAGTGCAGCGCTCCTCAACACGACAGCATCACTTAATCTTAATGTCCGCTCTTCCAGCGCAGCCGCGCAGGACAAAGCCAATCAACATCAGATGCCACCAAGATGGACCTACTGCTTGGCCCTGGAGTCTTTCACCCTCACACACCTATTAATCAACATCATCCAGACCAATCCCAGTGTTCACTTCTTTCAAACCACAGTTAAACTAAGCTAGGTTTTATATTAACAGACTGAGAGATACAGAAATCTACCCACAGATAAAGCATGCATAGGCAGAACTGTAGAGCAAATTCAAATCAAGTTTTAAACCTCCTTATTTACAAAACAAAGGTGTTTATTTTGTTTTAAAGCGTAACTACCAGGATTTCTAGGTTTTACATATTGCAATTCACTAATATGAAAAGCTGCCTATTATGTTGTATGTCTCCAAAGACTTAAGGCATAAGTACAACATCTTGAGCTTGGTGTTTTTATGAGGAATTGTTCTATCCCACAAATACAGAATGCACATTACCAGAAGTTCCTTAGTCTTCTTCAGACACATTATCTTGCAAAGATTTATTTTCTCTGCTTTTACCTATTGCATGCAGACTGTTTAGTATTTTCCGCTCTTCTATCTGCTCCCCCCAGTTCCAGAGCAATTATAACATAGCTCCTTCCTTTATCCCTCCTCCCCTTTTCAAAGCTAGCAAGTCCTCAACAGCAAACGCAATAAAACAGTAAATTATTGCTAGAGTTTACTAAACAAATGCAACCTAGTTAAATTTAGAAAAATCTTCGCTTTTGCTTACATTTGCAATTTTACTGCTGAACTACTGGTATTTCTTACTTATGCAACATTAAAATGTATAAGAAATCCTCTTGTGTGCTATATGCAGCAACTACTCTTGATTTATAATACCCAATTTAGAAAAAAAACCCCACAACTAAACCTGATTTAAATCACAGATTACTCTGTAAAACACAAGCAAGGAACTATTCCAAATCCTAAATGTAATTTAAACATATTTATATTTTACAGTGATATATTTTCCCCCATTCCTTGTCTTACTACTGTAAACTTTCTGTAATTATATAAGCAATTTCCCTGAGGTCACAACATTGATCACAGTTATATATTGCTCAAGTATTACAAAACATAACTTGCAATAAAATATTGCTGGACATCACTACATAATTTCACACAAAGAACTGCACAACTGAAGTTCAAGAGTGCTGAATTTGGCAATGGGGTGTTTTCAATAGATTATTCATTTCCTCCTCATTCCACCATTAAAAGACTCGTTTAAATATTACCAAAAACATTTAAGTTTCCACATTTGGAAATGTGAAAGAGGGCAGAATGAGGGAGAAGAGCACAGGAAACAGTTTCCATGGGAAGCCAAGGCATACGATCCCTCTGCGTTATTCCTTCTCTTCATTGCAACGCCACCCAAGAAAGTGTCACAGCGGGGTAATACACTGGAAGTGCTCACAGTAGAAAAAGCCCACAGGAGCACAGCTCAATTTTTAGTGTTTCTGGTTGAGCGAGAGTTCTCACACACTTAATGAGAGGAGAGTTCACAGCTCTCAATGCGCTATGCAAATAGATGTTATTTAGGAGCAGTTAGTGTTGGCATGTTGCACAGCTGAGCTGACGCACCAGTCACTGAACACTAGTTAACAAATGCAAGGCTCCCCTTCGGTAAGTCGCTTACAAAAAAGGGAAATGAAGAATTGAAGATAAAGAGATGGATATTTTAGTTCACTGTGCAAAAGCAGTGGCAATAAAAGGCTGAAGACCAGTCATTCTCCATCTATGTTCTACAAACACAGCAAACAAACTGCAAGCATTTGCTTTGATACTGATCTCCGGTAGGTTTAAACAGGTTGGGTTCCTTACCTATATGGGGAGCTCTCAGAGAGTGTTCCAAATCATCCAAACTGATTAGCAACACTCACTTTCTCAACAAACCTCTCCGTTTCAAAATTATAAAATATGACCCCCTCATAAACCTGCCAGCCAAAACAGTCACCAGGCTGCAACCAAACCAAACCAGCTTGTTGATAGATGCAAAAAACCCCAGGGGTGCGTCTGCAGTCAGCCACTGTGGAGACTGACTGAGCTCCCCAAGGGGCAGGGTGGGCCTGCAGGCCCTGTCAGGGTCAGAGAGGAGCTGCCATCGCTGCTTGCAGGTCAGGTCACTGGAATGAATTAAACACCCAGCGACTGCTTCCAACAGCGCCTCGTGCGCTCTTCGGCAACGTTACGTCTCTCGCTACCGGGAGGCAAATGAGTCAGGAAATTCCACTTCCCCAAAAGGATCACTGAAAACAGTACTCCAAAAAAGGAACAAAGACGACAAACAAGCACAAGTTTCAAACTAAGCAGCTGGGAATTCCCTTCCTCTAGCTAACAGGAATGTAGGAACACCAAATTGCAAGAGAGTCAGCTTCTGCCTTCAAACAACAAAGGAGAAATCCTTGAAAATCTGAGAGTATTTAAGAACACTTACTTTTCCAAAAAGTTATCTCTTAAAAAAAAGCGGAATGCTAATATAATATATTAAAGGACATGACTTCCATGTCGCAGAAAGATTCCAAGAGCTGTGTTTAAGGATGGGTCAGTGCTGAACCTGTAAGCTTCATTAGCCAGCAAGGCTCCCCAAGGTTCACAAGAGTTGATGGAGAAATATCAGCTCCTTCCTTCGAGTATTGCCGTCACTGACTTCAGGTACTGTGTTGATCTTGTCTAATATCCTGCAGTACCTAAGTATCTTTAGAATACTCTGGAATAAAATAGTAATATTCCATTGACTGCCATGCCATGAATGAGCACTGACCCAAAAAGACTGTCTTTCAAATCACAGAACACCTTCTGCGAGAGTTTATGAAGGAAATAGGAAAATCTGTCAATGAAACATCAAATAATTAATCAGCATTTTATTTTTGAGGAGCAGTTTTCCTCTGAACAATTTAATAATACAAGATCATTTTTCTCCACAGGCCTCTTGACTCAACACAAAGCTACTGTACAGAAAACTCACTGATCTCTCCTAAAGCCATGTCTCAAAACCAACAGTACCAATTTAAGTTTTGGCAGACTTTAGCTGTCTCTACATATGCAAGTTCCAAAGCCTCTAAGTTTTTCTTCCTCTCTTAACAAATCACATCCCTAATGTTTTACATATCTATTATTGCCAGCAAAGATGACAATATAGGAATGGCAGCAACAAGGCAGCAGCTTTTTTGGATTGTCTCTCGACACAAAAGTAAACACATTTCAAATACTAAACAGAAACGCCTGCAGCCATCCTGCTTAGCAGATCCAGATCTCTTTTTAGGTAAAGTACACTATATTTTTCAAGCTATTCAATGGTTATGAGTACAGTATAATGTCTTTTCAGATATACTTCTCGCATAAATTTAGTATCTTAATTTCAAGTTCTGAAGTTAAACAGCTATTTACAAAAATACACTACACACTTAAACAGGCCTTCTGAAAAATGAAATGAATACAACAGAAAGAAAAGGACCTCAGGGAAAAAATTGGACTAAACCATTATAAATCAACCATAAAAATAAATAACAAATACCAGATAAACCATAACAATATAAAGGTCTGACAAAATTGTCTTGGCAAAAACAAACAGCCTTTTTCTTTTTAGAGACAAATTTTAAATCATTTGTCTTACCTTTATCAACAAACAGCAACTACTTAGAAGCACAGAGTTAAACCAGGACTTCAGCTACTGAAAACAAGAGTTTTCTGAGCATTTTTAGGAGGCCACACCAGAATCAAAATCTCACTTTCTTTCATGAAAACCATTAAGCGTATTTTTCATGCTTAAGAGAATAAAACTGCCACTTGTAAAACCTTGTGCTTCCCTGGCACAAGTCTCTCTTGCTGATGGTAGAAAGTGTTCCTAGTCTGAAGGACTGAAATTCAGGGCACATGGACAGTTTATAGATCCACTTGCTCCCTTAATTTGAGGAAGAACCCATGAAAGTTTCTTTTTCAATAACCACTGAGCAAATACTGAATAAAATTTTAAGGATTTCACAAGTTACTTTGAAAAAGGAGTTCAAAATCTGAAGTCCTAGATACCCTCAATTTTTTATTGACTACTTTCTTGTTAAAAAGGCTGGGTTAAAGAAAAAGATGTTGCCACTATAAGACAGCAAACTTCCCACAATAGCATCATCATGTGACAAAAGGGGTTAACTTATCAAATACCATTAAACTATAATCAAGGGCCTTTGTATTCAGCTTACACCCTTGCTTGCATTTGTCAAGGGATGAAAACAGACGGCTTACAAACTCTCTCCTCATTACTAATTCATTTTTTCACACACCTGTTAATTATTAGCAGCACATAATTATTAACAAAAACCATGCATCAAAGAGGTTATTTGGATATATTGTCACCTACATCTGATTTATGCCAGTGGAGAAAACCATGAATATATTTCACTGTTCACATAAATTGGGGGGGGGGGAGGGGGGAGGACAGAAGACAACGTGGGGGTAGGAGGGAGACATGGGGCAGAGTGGTGAAGGGTGAATGTGCTTTATGCAACTTTTCTTTTTTTAAAGTGCAAATTAAAATCATTAACAGCATTGTCTTGCTATGCCTCCTCACCCAACATTGTAAGAATGGAGTCACTAAATTTAGCGGAGGGAAAAAAGGCACAAATAACAACAAAAAACTCCAAACAAACAAAACCACGCCTAAACCAAAACAAACCACCAGTATGGATTTTAACTCCAAAGTTCTGGATAAACTCCAGTAGGGATGGTTAATATCCCTCTATTACCTTTATGAAGTTTCAAAGGCCAGTAATGTTGTCCGTGTCTTAACAGGCTGCTGCAATGATCTGTGCTTAACATTGTCTCAAACAAATACAGCAAAGATTAATTTTGAAAAACTAGTTAGAATTTCTATATGGATGCCCCATTACAGCTTAAGATCACAGTAATTTAGAAAATCGCTACAGAAAGAGAAAAGGCATTTTTAAATGTAACTGATGGCTATTATGTTGACATGCATCATCTTGTCAGGAACTTCAGAAAATACATAAAAGGGCAAACCACTGACAAAGGAAACATAATACAACATTTTGCCTATGTTCTTAGACTTCCACACTGTCTCCCTTCCAGCTTCAAAGGCCAACAAACTTTTGAAGGAGGCTTTCAGAAAAGAAAATAAATTCAAATCACCAACTCCATGCAAACCAGGTGGCCAAAGCATTTAATGGATGTGGACCAAAGTTCCATTGTTTGGGGAGCGAGAAACTTTGACTCAGAGGTGTATTGGGGGTGAGTGACTGTGGGCTGACACAGCTGGACATAGAATATCACCTTCCTGGAGCTCCAAAGAACAGATCAGACCTTCTTAGGAGGGAGAACACAACATCTAAGCAAGATGTACTGTCTACATGGACACGGGGATAAATTTGGATCTCAGTATATGGAACAGTGTTGGATCTGGTGGATCTTTTCTAAAACATGCACATATTAGTAGGTGCTCAGAACATTCACCATTCAAACCGTGCTCTCCTGGCCAGCCTTTTAAAGAGAGAAACCAGTATTTTCATGTAAGTCATTACCACCATGCAGCACAGTGCTGGTTAAAGACCGTAGCACACGTGTGAACTAGACACTTATTCTACCATGGTGTAAAATCAGAACAAAACTTTGCTAATTGTAGCGCAATTGGCAAGCAAGAATTGTCAGTAAGCAATGCACTTCCAGTGGCATTTTCCCAGAAACGCAAAGAGTTTTACTGATTAAATTCAAAATTTTAATACTACCAAAAAAAATTTTTAAAAAATTAAAAGAAACAAACAAAAAAACCACCACACACACACAAAACTCCCTCCTTTGTTTATATGGAATTTTTGGTAACAATAAACTATCATTGTAAGAAAACAAACAAAAATATTATTGTTTTCTTGTCATGGTTATCATCACCGTTGTGCAAAGAGAAGTCCTCAGAAATTTGATGTCTCTTGTAAAATTCAGATTTTTTCTCTTTACTGTGCTTTTAACTCCCTCCTAACAGAATGTTTAAGTTCGGGTTTGGTGCTATGGAGCCATTTTTATATGGTGTTTGTTCACATCAGACAGAGAACATCACTGCTGTCCACAAAATACTGCATGAATTCAGTAATGTAGAGAAAAGTTGTGCTTCAAAAAGGAGAAGCATTACAGTATTTTGTCACTCCCTTCTTTTCTGTCCTTAGAGCTACTCATACTAATCAGCAGTATTTCTCCACAGGAAAAGGCCATTCATTTTAAGGGCCTGATTTTTCCAAGGGATTGTAAGAAAACAAACATTTCAGACACTTAAGAATTTAATTTTTTGATTAAAATTGCCATCAGGGCATTAAATTGGCAGGCGAGTCTTCAATTGGATACTGCTAACATTAAGTTTTATCAGCAGCTGAATTGCTGCTCTAGTTTTTAGCACAAACAACACTTTTTATATAAGTGAAGAGCCCAAGAATTCAGCTGCAGGGAATGTAAACAACATTAAGAGAGAAGATACTTCTTAAAAATATATATATATCTATATATTCAAGACCTACATGCAAACTAAATCCAGTGCCTCCAAAGTCAGTTTCCTAAATATTTCCTCATTTAAAAGGGAACGTACAGAACATTATCTGCTGACAAAAGCTGAGCACTTTCCTTTCTAGACACTTGTAATGCAGTTTCGTAAGGTAGTGTGGTGCTGCATATTAGGACAGTTAATGTTCCTTGCTGAAAAAGGAACCAAAATCCAGTCTTAAATAGCACAAAGCACTCTTTTGCCAGTGTCCAAAAGGGAAAAAGGAAAGTAAGATTTTAAACTAGATTTGTTTTAACACCAAACAGTGATAGCAAAAACACAAATAGATGATAATCTAATTTCATTCTGAAGTAAGGAGTCAAAGTAACACATACCCCAAAATTATTAAAAACGTAAAACAACAGCAATAAAAAGAAAACCTCTACTGACCAAATATCTCTTTTCCACACAATATACCTAGCATATGTAGGAATTTTTAAAAAGATTTTGCTGTAAGTGTTAAGGAACTTGAAATGTGCATAGTTCTTTCCATTTTCTCCTTTACATGAAAGGAGTGTGTTCACTCTTTAACTTGCAAGGACAAAAAAAATTTAAGAAATTTCAGCCTCTTCTTTGTTCAAAAGCCTTGCCAGTTTCTGTTCTTAGTGATTTATTTTTAAAAAATGTTAAGTAGTAGGTGTTAAAATCACACATGTGATAAAATGACTATTTTTTTAAAATCTGATCTGCAATAAATTTTATAAATTCTGATTGCTAGTTATTCAAGCCGTCAAAGCTTTGCCAACAATAGCCAGCAGAGGTCTATTACTGAAGTAGTATTAATATAGACATCATCACCAATTCAAAGCAGATAATAAAGGACTGACACATTTATTATCATTATTAATTAACAGTTTTCTGAGATGGAATTAAATCAATATGCTGCTCTGATATCATTTTAACTAGTTATGCAAATCAAACATTTAGAGCCCATGAAAGGATATAAATGCCATTCAAAATTCACTTCACACTTATTACTGTAATATCAGAACTTTCAGGCTTTGCTAGTAAAAAAAGGACTTAATGCTCATTTAATTACACCCAGACATAAAGCTTATGGAATGAAAGTTGAAATAGCTGATTAGTTAGGAAGTCACAGTAAGGCTATAACACTAGGGATAGACAATGAGATAATAATGTGAAAATGCAGAGCTTTTGCTCAGAGTTGTTCTGGCAGATCCTATTAAAAAGAACAATGACATGTGTAGGAGAAAATGTTTTAAAATTACAAAGTTGAAGAATCTTTCCTAAAGCTAGGAGAAAAAAGAAACCATTAGTTGTCACTTACATAAATAGAAAAATGCTACGTTAAATCATGTAACGTTTTTTCTAATTATGCGATTACAATATTTAATCTTTTAGATGTGAAATTTTAACTATTTGTCTGCATAAACAACACCATTAAAGAACCTTCTTTGGCAGAATAAAATTTGATGCAGTTGCTAGGAGAGAATCAGCAGCGAGCAGCCTGGCAAAGGGCTCCTGGCTGATGCCATTGGAGATGACAGCCTGACAGATTAAAGAGTCTCGGGTGAGGTCAGAGTTGAGGCCGAGCTGGCTAGCAACAGCTGGCCCTTGGCTAACCACACTGGCCACTTAAGATCAGGTTCTAGGCCACCCCTCCAGCACCACGCAAACAGAGCATCTCTAAGAAACCCTTATCAAGAGGCCAACCAAAGGTGGCAGATAAAGGAAAAAGGACAAAGACCCAGGAGTCTTTTGATCTCATGGATCTTTGATCTTTGGACTTGTGCATTAAGCACAGGAGCTTTGTGTGCGGGTGTTGTTCCGACAGCACCAGGGGCTGTCCTTCACTTGATCCACAGGAGACTTTGACAGGGCTCCCAGCACCTCCCAGATCTCACAAGCTGTATGCAGTCTGCGCTGCAGAAGACGCTAACAAAATGTGGGTTTTGCCTAATCATTGTGAACATCCATCAAACCACCATGTTTTTCAAAATTATGGGATGTTTACCTAGATTATTCCCACACATGTTGAGCCTGCACCCCTGCCTGCTTTACGCACTTCATTGGGCTTGAAGCTTAATATGGAACTTACTATGATTGCAGGAGGGGAAGTGACAGACTTCTTACTTAGAGCAGTCACATGGTCACATCATGGTCACAAAATGAAAGCTTTGGCAGTGCAGGAAGATTTCTCCATTCAGTACTCCATACTTCAGGGACAAAGCTCAGCTTAAGTCTTAAAACAAGCAGTCAGAGAATAGATTTATTTGCTGGGCAAAAAGGAACTTTTGCCCACTCTGTCAAAGAAAGACTTAGAGGATGAGGTAATGTTCTTGGGATGCTAAGATGCTGGATCAGAAAGGTAATTAACTATTTACAGAGTAAGGTAACTCAGATCTCGTTGCTCAAAACTATTATCACTAATGAAGAAAAATACACACAGGCAAAAAGTTAAAATTCTATGAAAATTATTAGGAAAAAAAATCACTTCCAAGATTCCTATCACTAAATGAACTAACTTAATATCAAGGTAAGTGAAAATAGTAGGTTTGCTAAATTGTCTGGCATCAATCAATAAAGTGAGAACAGCCACATTCTGTCAAAGATAAGGGTAAAACTGAAGTCTCATCTCTACAATCTTTCCTGACTCATTTTATGAATACCAAGAAGCCTTGTTAGTAGCCAGAAGAAAATTTCAGACCTCTGAACTGAAGACAGGTGAGTTAACACTCTTCACAGAGCAGTCAACTCTGGCCAATATATAAGAGAATTTTGTAGTTGCCAGATGACTAACTTTCAAATATAATTGGGAAAAAAGTTCTCCTTTTTTGCACTGTCTGTACTGCAAAAACAGAATGTGGCATGCTGTGATGAATCACTTTTTGCACCCTGTCTCAAAACATGTATTTTAGGCATTAAATATCCAAAGTGCATGTCTGTAGAGCACTCACAAGCCTAAAAAACTGCTCACCAACCTTTTTACCTCTCCTCTTCAACAACACTGAATCAGAAGTCTATCAAACACCAAACTGATAATCTTGATCAGGTGGAAGGGTGTGCTACAGATGGGAATAAGAGGAAACAATCTAGCAGAGCTCCTTTGAGCACACAAAGCACTCCTGCCAATGGCCATTTTTATTCAATATAATTGGAGCATTTTACCTGCTGATTATCTGGGTTTTCAATGAGACCTTGACAAGGCATTCCCAAAAGCACTTCTACATCTGGAGAAGCCCCCAGAAAACCTGGGGGTTTAAATATTTGCTGACTTTATCTCTGGTATGGAACAGAAACAACTTTTTCAAAATTCACACCTTGTCAACCCTCTGAAAGTACAGTTATTATCATCTCAAAAGTTATTAAAAGGGGAAAGCTTTGCACCATACAAAGAACTGGAACAGCTTGGCAAAGTCTTATCTACCTATAAAAATGCCATCAAGCCTAAAACAGCGACAGTCAGGTGATAGCTCTTCTGTGAAAAATATTTTATTACCATCAGATGTCTAGTGCCACATAGCAGCTCAAGAGGAGGGAACAGTTTGTCACCAGAAAGGCTTATGCTAGGCACTACAATCGTTAGGTTGAGACCCAAGGACCTAAAAGACTTTTCTTCAGTAACTGTGGTAGGGAGATCTGGCAAAGGAGAAGAGCTCTGAACTGCAACCATTGCTCAGGAGCCAAAGGATGAAAAAGGGTGGGGAAGGATTTCGAAACACAAAGAATTTGAAGACTGGTCTGTAATAAGAGTAAAGTTGTGCCACTCCAGCCTAGAGGGGAAAAAATGTTGGCAAGTATGAGGAATATCTTCCCCAAAATTCTGTTTCATATAAAAGTGAAACATCCATTTCCTTTAACAGTCCAAAAGACAGAAAAGTTAAGGAAAACACAGTAGATTGCCAACACCTACTGTAAGAATCTCCTTGCAATTGTTTCCTTCTCCCACCTTCATGGCAGAAAAAGGGGGAAATGTTTTTATCTGGGCTCACTTTGTTCAAGACTTCCTTCTCACAGAATACTGGCATAGGCAACGTTGTATTCTCCACACAAGACGAAAACTTACATTTTTAGTTTTGAAGGTGTCAATCTTGCAAGTTCCCATTTCTAAAAGCAGTAAGCAATACCTTGGTGGAAAAAGCAGGTATTTAATTTTGCATTGAAAAAACAGCAGAGTGTAGCAATAATATGTAGAAAGAAATGCTACAGGTTTGGGAGGATTTAATAATAATGTCCCACTCAGTTCATACCTCTGCCCCCCTCAAACAAAACAAAACAAAACAAACAAACAAAAAATCAAAAAAAGGCAAACAAAAAAACCTCAAAGGACCACAGAGCTGTGCAGTTCGACTCTTAAGCATCCCATTCAACCAGCTCTCACTTCTGCAGACAACAGCAGACCCAAAACAAGTAAAAGAGTTTTAGTACAAAAGCTTCTGTAAACTAGAAGGTCAAGCTGAAACCCTGCTTAGGTCAAAAGACATAATGAAATGCCAGATCTCTTCTTATCATTCGGGTTTCATTATAAGACTACCATTCTTTGAATAATAATTCAGCTTATCTGAAATTCTTGGCAAATAAAAAACCCCAGACTGGAACAAATAGAGTACACTTTGGCTGACAGTCAAGTACTGGTAGAGCTGAGGCCAAACATGGCAATAACTTCTCAATACCTCTGGTCTAGGTTGCTTGTAAGTTTTCACTCATATAGTGTCTCCCAATTTAAAAACTGATACTTGCAATCTACTTAGAATGACATAGAAAAGTACACAACTCCATTTTATCATCTAAAACTGAATAAATACACTTTAAAATGTTCCAATGCCCAACTACCATATGCTGTGATGATGCGTCTGTAAAACAGAGAGCAGAATGCCTGAAAGGACTGCTCAGAGTGAGAGATCATCCACCAGCCAGTAAAACTGTCAGAATTTAAGGCATTACTTCTGAACTCCTAAAATTTGTCAAAGTAATTTTAAATAGAGACATTGAATTTCTTCAGTAACCATGTGTGTTTTCTAAAACTTCACTAAATATCAACTGCTTAGCATGCTTCCTACCCTTGTTAAAGTCTCATCACATCAAAGACTTTAGAAGAAATCAATGAAGTCTCATCCACACTCTCTTGAAATCTGAAAAACATTCACAATTAACTTGCCAAGCTCATTCTTCCCTAATGACAAAATTCTGCTTCCCCTGCTCAGACAAAGCAGTGACCTTTCAGAAAGCTTGAGTAAGGAACCAGTAACAAGAACAGGATTAATCAAAAAAAGAAGCCAAGAAATTATTTCTTTGTAAACCGATGAAGAGAAAGCCAGGAAGCAATAGAAACTAAGCTGACGTGGAGAGGGGAACCAGGGTGCCTTCAGTAACAACCCAGGGAGAAGGAATGGTGAAGAAGGGTTAGATGAAGGAAGGTAGAGAGGTACAGTGTAAAAGGAGAAATAAGTCTTCTACTTCACTGTGCCTACTACATTAAACTCCATTCCAGATTCTGACAGAAGGGTTCACAAGTTATCTGCTGTTAACGAATACCTGTGAATTGATCAGCACTACATGCCTCCTTTTGATCTTTTTCCTGCACCTACTGAACATGAAGGATGGCAAGGCATGCAGGCCCACCCTGCCCCTTGGGTGACATGTCCCTTACACAGCCTCCAATCCTGGTAGAGAAGCATGCAGTGATGCAATCTTTTTATTATTTACACTCTTTGAGTGAGAAAGAACAAGCACTTAGTCACCCATATATGTGTTTGCAACAGTGGCTGCAAAGACAGAATGACAGTTTTAATTAAACTACACGGAAGATTTCCAATAAGAAACAAATATTCAAAAGGCTGGGGGCTTGGTTTTTTTTAATGTAAACTATAAATGTACTTAAAATGTAACTATAGGTTACATTTACAGAAATGCAAGTTTGGCATTTCTTGTGACTGCTTAGCTTACCAACCTTATAGTTGTTTGCAACTTCAGAACAGGAATTATTTCCAAGCATGATCATCTGTCACGTCCACACTGCTTTCTGGAGAGCCTGGACATGAGAGAGACACTGCAACATCACTCAATGCTACATATTACCTGTCCACTCAGATGCCAGCCTGGAAACCACTGGCTAAAAGCTCCTTTAATGATAACAAGGTATTATTACCACTAAGCATTGGCCACTCGGCACACCAGCCCTGCATTAGCTATCACCTGGAACATCCTTTCCCTAAGCATTAACACATTTCTCCATTCTTTCTCAACTAAAACAAAAAATAACTGATTATTTAACTTATGTTTCATTATAAGTAACTATTTTGATATGACAATGTTACCTAAAATAATTCTCTTTAGAGTACTGCAATCCAAAGAAATAATGTCAGCAGATGTACTCATCAATAACCATGAAATAATAAATTGACCTGGATTCCTGTTCCTTACACTATCAAGCAACTTGAATGTTAATTTACTAAAGCCCCAAGGTCAATGTGAACGCCAGTACCATCATCCATGTTTCATAGCTAGGGAACTGAAGCATAGGCAGGTTAAGTAACAAGCCCAAGGTCAAAAAAAAGGGAATATATATGAAGACCCAGTATCAGTCTCCCATTTCTTGTGCTGTCATCACAAGAGGCCACTTTTACACAGAAGAATCAGATTTTTAATGTAATTCTAGGGAGTAGTTAGTCTTCTGATTCCTTACATAAATTTTAATGGTATAGGTACTTTCTGAGTCTGTGGCTCCAGCTACATTATTAGTCCTGCTTTAGTAAGGAAGCAGCAATATGATTCTTCCCTGACAAGAAATACCAGCATAATTTATTGCATTATTACTCCTCTGAACTGAAAGCAATTAATTACCTCCAGCAGGATGCACAAGTGAAAATTCATCAGAGAAATGTGATGAAAAATGTACCCACTGCTTTAAAATAATAGGTGCTTAATGTTTTTTTTGTTTCCTAGCTAATCTAGAGCATCTTATAAACAACTAAGGATTGGTTATCAGTTGCAACACTAGGTTTTCCTCCTTTACACTGTCCTATTACCCATAACCTTAGAGGAGAGGAAGAGACCACTGCCACATTCATAATAAAAAACCCAAAATCATAGCATTTTTTCTGGTTATAAAACTGATGGGATATTTGTATGCAGAATTCATGATAAATTAGGTATGGATTTGAGTTGGTGGCTCTTCTTTTCATTATACACCATCAAACTCAAACAATCAATCCCGTTGGAAAAGTTGGCAAAGCTATTCTGCACTTCCACAGCAGAGAACGTTCCTATGCGTTCTGTGGGAAGGAACTGCAAAGTGCGGTTGAAAGAAAAGATCATCTCACAAACACAACTCAGATTTGTATTTCAGAAGGTTAGTATAGTTCAGAATCTATAGTGCACCACTATAGTGTTCAAAGTAACAGGAAAATAACAAACAAAAGGCTGGTTTATGGTAATACACCGGGCGTGTGTATGTTTAAGATAGGCACAGAGCTAAATTCATTACATTTATTTCAGCTCTTCAGAATTATTCACATCTGTATGATTCAGTAATTGTTTTTTCTATAAAGTTATTGGAGTAATTTTACTCTGTATATTCCCGATCAATTCCTCCTCTCAAGGGCACAGTTGAAAAGTGATATTTGAAAACGGTCCCTGATAGATTGCATGGTTAGTCAGCAGCAGAGACAAACAACCTAATCCAGCGCAAATTAGTTCGGCTGCCAGCAATAGTTTTATACAAAGATGTAAATTATGTTGTCAAAATCGGTCGCTTTCTAGCTTGCTGCTCAGCTAACAAGAAACCACTTTGCCTGATAAAGATGAACACTAAGCTTTCCTCGCTTACAAATTTGCAAATCTGCCACTTCAGCATTCTCTTAGCCACAAACACAACAGGCCCATATAATTGCTTCCTTCTTTCTGCACCAGTATTTCTCTCAGTTCTATTTCTCCACACAGAAATAAAAATAAAAATCATAAATAGAATTTGAAAAGTGTAATGGTCTTGAAAATTTTCTTTAAAAACAATGGCAATCGGGACAGCCACAATCAGCCACTTTCAGCATTTCCAGCAAAATCATCAGATGTGATACTCCAATACAAATACCACCCAGTCATACCAATACTTTAGGATTTACTGTACAAATGTGGCATTCACAGAACTTCTGAACATAGTATAAATGTCTTGATCAAGAGAAAATACGCACATCTATTCTAACGTAAGCTAAAGTGTCTTTGGAACTGCTCTTGATGACAATGATCCATCTATTACTTTGCATCTTGTTGTGAAGAGTAGAAAAAATATATGCTATTATTACCCCGATCTGCCCACTTTAAATGTAAACTAGATAGATCTAACATTTGAATGAAAATAATAATGCATTATAACTGTAATTATATCCAGTATAAGTCAAATAAATAAATTATAAATTACAATTACCCTTTAAAGTTGCTAGTCCCACTGTTTGCTTTAAAATTAATTGCAGGTGCTCCTGAATGTTTTATTACAGCCCCAAAGTTGTATATTTCAAAGAACAGTACAGATGATTCCTGTTTATTTGTTAAATTAAAGCTTTGTTGGTAAAATTACAGCTTAATTAATATTATGGGTACTGTATAACGAAATAGTTTACCTTGTGCATAATTTATTTCCACATGCATATCTCAGTACAGACCCATTACAGCTCTAAGGCAGCTAAAATAAAATATTCCTCCTTTGCTGGCATTTTTCTAAATAGCAGTTCACTAAATCAATATTATTCACTTGGTATTTTTAAAAGCAGTGTATCTTAATAATTACACAGCATTAGAGTAGGCAATAATTTCACTTGCTAAGCATATTAAATTTAGTAAACCATCAGTCAAATAGTTTGTTCTTCTTCAGAATTTGTAAGCAAAGAGTGAGAGAGTTTGGAACCATGTTACTTTGGTATAAATGTCACATATCGTTTAAGAGTGTGTATGTGACTCCCTAAGCAAGCACAGTGCCATACATCTTTATTAGTTTCATTGGTCAGTGCAGTGACCAGTTGTTTATACTCATTACGCAAGACAAGGTGAACCATTTGGCACAGGCCACAATCACAGCAAAAAACATATGACTTTGCAGAAAATAAAAATTGTAGAAAAGGCTGCACACGATGCTGCGTATACATACCACAGAATAACATTACTTATTTATGCTGTTGCAGGCTTCCAGTTTCTCAGATACGTAACAGAAAATCTTTTTTTAGGCTTTTTTTTTTTTCTTGAATTATTTTTTTTATTATTATTATTGTGTTTGTCACTACAGATTTCTGAAAAAAAAAAAGTATTAATTAAGCCAATAGAATGATAAGCAAGCAAGGAGGGTGTTTGGTTGTTTGGTTTTTTTTTTTCCAGAGTACTACACTGTTACCGAGGGTTTTTCCTCACAGAACATACTTCCTTAATCAGTGATTACAATGTCATTAAATAGGTGATATATTAAAGCAAATGCATTAAAGCAAATTACAGATTCAGCATTTTTTTTTTTTTTGCATTATTTTGATTACTGTACCTTGCACTGCCATGCATATACACTTCTTTCATCACACAGAGAAAAAATAATTTGTCTCTAAAGAGAAAAAATATTTGGTTCTTTTTCCCCAACCCATCTTTATTGATATTTCAAGATAATCCAAAATATATTTTAAACTGGTCTTCCTGAACACACCTGTTCAGCATACCATACAGCATACCTGTGCCCAGGTGTTAAGAAGGTGGAGGGTCAACATCAAAATAAGGAATTAGGGACATATAAACAGAGTTTTCTCTCTAAAAATCCTTGATAAAGCAGCCTGGGAATTTAAAAGAATGTATCTTTTGTGCCAGATGACAGATGTTCACTGATAGTCACAAGGATAGAAGCAAATCCGGTAATAGTCATGTTTCAGGGGTTTTTTCTTCCTGATGTTGAAAACGAGAAGATTAACTCCAGGAAAGACTAAGAGCATAGAGTACATACTGCTGTGTCTGGGGTAATCTCCTTATGATACAGGAAGGTAGAGACAAGAGTCTGGAAAAGACAATAGGAGCTGGGGGAAAAAGAGAGAAAAATAAGCAAGGCTTGGAGAGGAAAAGTAACAGAACAAGATGGAGATGAAGATTTAAAAGTGCATCACAGCACTCAAGCACAAAGTTTGGGGCCAAACACTATGCAATACAGGGGATATCGCATTTTATACTACAGACACTTGCAATACAGTCAAAGGATTTGTGTTTTACAGGCTCGTAAGTAAAGGTTTTTCCAGGAATATTATAACACAATTTTCATCCCACAGTTACCTACAGAAAAACTAAAGTCTCATCTTGACAAGCTGTAATAGTTGAGCATGCAACAAAACTGAGAGGAAATAATTCACAAAGATCTGAATAAAAATACTCAGCATATTGGGAAGTTTGCAACTGCCTGCTCATTCTACACCACATGTTCAGGAAGGAAACACAAACTCTTATGTCAAAAGTGCAAATTTTGAGCCATCAAAGCCACCTCACTCAGCAAACCCTCTTTCAGGTATGAATAGACTACTGACACATGCATCTCAGTATTAAGTGTAGCGCTGCAAATCTTTTCTCAAAATCCCATATTGATACTGACTACAATCTCAACCAAAATATGCATTTGTTTACTAGACAAATAAAAATAAAACAAAACACAGAAAACAGATCAGAAACGAGCCCACTGAACCATGGAGAATGCCTTTGTATGCCCATTTTTTGGCTCCAGTGAAGGCACACAGAGTGATCCTACCCACAGCCTAGTACTTTCAGTGGAAACTTCAACTGAGCAAAATTTCCACTAATAACAACTAAAGTAAAATAATCTTTCTTCTAATTTCTCTAGTAAAATAATTAAATAAATTTCTTATTAATTTAAGGGCTTGGTAGCCACCAAGCCCACACCATTAGTGATAACATTCTTAAAGCATATTGGAAAAAGTTGGGCTTTTTCCTGAGGAGGAATTTTAATCATCCCATGTTAGCATAACTAAGCAACCACAGAAACCACGTTTTAAAACCAATCTCCCTAGAGACTGTATTCCTAGTGTACAATATTAACAGCTTTACAAGGCTCAAACTACATGAAAAGCTGCTCAAGATCCCAACTTCCCCTTCTATATTCACATGTAAATTGAGAAAATTAAGTTTTTTGGGCTTCTTGCAGGAATATATTCCCACAGTGATATTAGCAAAATAGGAGGGGGAGAAAAGAGAAATCAAATCACTTAAGCATAGCAGAAGTTTCACAAACAACTGTACCCCAGTTTACTACTACAGAGCAGGTCTACCAGAAGCAGAGTTGCCCTAAAAATCCAAGGATCTTGTTAAATAATAAAGATAATAAAACCAATTTTGCAAAAAAGAAAGATGTTTTTCATCAGAGATGCATTATGATTGCAAAAATGGTTTTCTTGCCATCCTGTAGCAGGAGCTTCATCTTCACCTGCAAGTTGAAAGTGCTTGGTGTAAAGTTTCAGGCACTAAGGCTCTCTAAAAACAGAGATGGAAAAAATTACTTTTTTGTATCCATTTCCTGAAGATGCATCTTCATTCCAGAGACATTAAACTTGGACTTTTATAATCATAAGGATCAATATATGTCATTTGATTCAAAGAGATACATATTTATAATAGTGAATATTTTAAAGAATTAGTGCCTTTCTCTCCAGCCACCGCTGCTTGTGAAATCTATAACTTTCAAGCCATTACTGCTTTATTATAGAGTAGAAACAGTAAACAGTAAGAGCATTTGCTTTAACATTTTGTTCCTTTTAATCTGCAGAAGTGTAATTAGATCATGCACCTATGTTCATATTGTAAATGTTCTAAAAACCAAAATTTAACAATTTTCCAATATGCTATTTTTCTCCATAATAAAATGTAAGCAAAATTTGTACCTCTGCAGGTTTTCCTTTGCCATTACAATAACATGTCTAAGTTTTCAAAATACAAATCCGTGCTGAACCTTGGCTGCCAATCTGTGAATGTATAAATGCTACTATCAGTCGTGCTGTTTATGAATTTTACACAGTACGTATTTGTGAAGGTTTTTAGAACAACAAACTCCATTATCTTTTGAAAGCCTATTCTAGACAGATGCTTGATTGACTACATTTTAATCTTTCTGCCACTATGAAAGTTTGGAGTTTTTTCTCCTCTTGCTTTTGTTTTCACTAGAAGGGCACTTTTAAGGGAAGATTTTCATTTCTGTCTTCCCAAGAAGCAGCTAAGGACATTGCAGCTGCAGAACAGTACCAACTTTAGACAAAAAACTGTCTTTTTAATTGAGGGAGAAAGAACACTGAGATTTTAAAATGCCTCTTTTAAAATGTATCATAGATAGGTCTTCACATCTTGCCAATGTCCACTGATTAGAAGGCGTCCAAGTAAAAGTCTCTTTCTTCAAAAAAATCACCTTAGGATGGCAGAGTGCATTCCAAAGCTACTAGTCAGTGAATATGTATTACAAATGTCTGACCTATGTTTATGTCACCAGATAAGTGCCTACACACAGGTACAAACAGCCAGCTGATGGTTTTTTTCCCCTTCAAGAGAGGGGCAGGAAAAGAAAAAAAAAAAAAAACAAAAAAAAAAAAAAGAAAAAAGAAAGAGAAAAGGGGAAAAAAAGGAAAAAAAAAGAAAAAAAAAAGAAGGAAAGAAAGAAAAAAAAAAAAAGAAGGAAAGAAAAAGAGGGAAAAAAAGGGTTCAGGCAAACAGGAGAAAGGAGTACTATAGACGGTCCCATCCATACCCCCACACACCCCCCACTGCTTTCCCTGGACTGTGGTATGAAAAAACAATGGCTTTTCTGAGGCACTGTGCAGACAAGGCAGCTCTGAAAAAACTAATAGCCATGATTAATGACAATGGGCTAGAGGAGAGTTGGGACACAGCCGCCACATATATCATCCTTTCCCATCAGTCTCTGCTCCTCCCTGCCCCTCTTCCTCCTACCAGCAAGGCATTATAAAAATGTCTTATCTGCTTTCGACTTTTTTTCTGAAATCACAGCACTGCTGAAAAAGAAGAGGGGGAAGAGAAAGAGAGAGAGAGAGAGAGACAAAAAGGCAATAGGATGAACAAGAAAATGGCATGTAAAATAACTATAAGATATTCCAGGGGAAAATGCACGAGCTGTAATCATTCAAGATTTCAGCAACTTGACTCTTCACATGCTGAAGCCACATTTTCAAGGTCTTATCTGCCATATGGTTCCCTGTTTGGATGATTTATTAGGTGTAGAAAGCACACTGATAAATTTTACTGCATTTCCCTGAATAGGCAACCTATGGTGTCAATAACAAAGCTCAGGCCGCTTTAATGAAAACTGTAAGCACCAAAGGGTAACCATTTATTTATGAGTCACTACAGTATTACTAGGGCAAAATTTATCTTCCCTTCTCACGCACGCTGCAGAAACCAAATCTGGTCAAAGAAACAGCGATCACATCCATATGTCAGTGACTTACTAACATGTCTCCTGCACACTCAGGGCTTGTAGCCAAATAAACAGTTTCCATTTAATGACTATTTTTTGTAATCTAAAAGATGCTCTTATGGTTTAAAACTTAAAAAAACCCCCCAACATTGGTGACAACTTGCATATCCACAAACACCATGTTAATTTTCTATGTTCAAAACAAAAAATAAAACCCATCAAAAATAAGAATAATAAGTTTTCAAAAATAAGAATAATTGTTTCAGCAGTATAAACTTTAGCTATATAGGAGCAGATCCTCCGAATCACTTTGGGTAATCTTAGAAAAAAGGAAGTTAAAAAAAAAGGCAGCTTATAGAGGCAAAAAGCAGTGTTTACTGTTCCATCAAAGATTTCAGAAAAATTAATAAACTGACACTTTGGCTTTAACTCAAAACCCGTAACTCTTGAAATTTATTTTGCGTATCTGTTTTTTCTCTTTTTTTTCCAAAGGCTTTAATTTAAAAGAACATATTGGAGTTCCTTTTCTGTCTCACACATTGATTGGTACTTGTCCCATGACCACAATCCAAGGCACTTAAGACACCCAAACAAAACTAAGAACTGCAGAAGATAACTGCTTATAACCACAGTTATAACCACAAAAGCAAAATAAAATCTTTGTTCTCTATCCTCTATCAGAAATGTAAATGACTCAGAACTAATCAAGACTGAAAAGACTGCTCCTCACACATACAGGCCCCATCTTCTCCCCTTTTAAAAACCAACCAGCAAACCAACTTGTGCACCCTCTGCATCATTTGGTATGAATATCAAGATTAGCATGAACACACATGGTGAGGTTTTGGCTTCAGACACTGAGTCCTGTGGGGTTTTTTTCCCTAAAGCTATGCAAAAGCATATATTAGCAATTTAATTATTTTCGATTTCATTATTACTTAATTCTAACAACTGTGTAAGTCTGAAGCAAAAGCTCCACTCTTTCAAAAGGTCAACTACATACTTTAAAAAGCCTTATACTCACCTAGATACTTCACTGGAACCTTCCAGAGAGCAAACTACTGAAAATCCTGCCCTCAACATCCACCTTTAACTCAGATACATAACAAGTTATTGGTACACACATGTCCTTTTTATTATAACTATAAACCTGTGGTGTCAATGAAGAGTTCTTGGCCGATGTCCAACTGCAAACACAAGACTTGAGTCCTTGGGGGCATGGAGCACTACGTGGTTAAGGAGCTGAGCAGTTAAAAGACTGGCTTTCTTCATGGGTTTTTAACCTTTGACTAGAGTTGCTCAAATAAGGCTTTCCACATAAGTAAGTGAATGCCATGGTGCAAGGGCCATGGCAAGAGGCCCATGGCAAGTGGAATGAGCCACCCCAGTGCTGAAGAGAGAGCCACTCCAGGCTGGGTCAGGCTCTTTTACAAAGCCTGACTCCAAAGTGACAGGGTACTTTGTCATGACCAATGTGCAAAACATCCAAAATGACAGACTCTAATTAGTAAGAAACATTTTCTGAATTACCAAGCACCTTCTTTCTTGCTACTGAAAATTTTCCTAAGGAAAGAAATGTCCAAATTACTGCATAAGCTTTTTTTTTTTTTTTTTTTCCCCTCAATTTAACACCCCAGCAGCAGCCAAACTCTGCATTTTGAAATCCTTGGTGGAAACCATAATATAAGACAGCTTACTGCAGATTGAGCATTTTTGCTCTTCTCTCACTTCTCCACCACAGAAGACTGTTATGAAAAGAAAAAGTACTTTAGTAAACCCTTTTTTGTAGGGGAAGGAGTAAAGAAAAATGGACCTGAAAAATCTCAGTATTAAAATAATCCATCCTACAAAGCCTCGCATAGGCTCTTCTCTATTTCCCCCCTGCCACCAAAACAGGGTTCAGCTCCACTGTTCTGATTAGGAGAAAAATGCTGGTAAATATACACCAGTGTAAAGTTTTGGAGGCTCAAAGTGAAGACTGGTATGTCTTCCACAGTCACTGCCAAGCTCTTCAGCACAGCTTTGAGTTCAAGGACTTTCATCCTCAGCATAAACCCACCAGTCGCCTTCACCCACATTCTGCCCATCTGAAAGAGCCTAACAGGTGTCTCCATAGGACATTCTTCTCAGAGCAGCTCTCTAACTGACCCTGTCCTTTATCCCATCCAGCACACAGCTCCCACCAGTCACACACACTGACCTAGGCAGCAGATTTATCTGTGAATGAAATAACTTTCTGTCACAGCCTTTTCATAAGTCAGTTTTATGGAGTAAGAAATGGACTCCAACTTTTTTAGCCAACAATCATTTTCATTTGGCTGTCCTCTGCTGATACTCTGGATTTTTCCTGAAAGTATTAAGAGAGAAAATGTATGCCAGACTATTAGATGTAAATTGGTGCCAGGGTAATAACCATCAGCTGCAACTGTCCACACATAAAATGTTTTGTCTTCTTTTTTTTAAAAACAACCCACAGTTTGCTCTTTGCTCCCCTAAAAAAAAAAAAAAAAAAAAAAAAAAAAGAAAAAAACCAAAAACCAAAACAACTCCACAATGAGCTACACTGTAATGTTCTCCAGGACAAGGAGAGCTTCATAGATAAGGGTGAAAAATCCTGTGTCTACACTGAATGCTCTTCAGATGGAGGAATTGTATTTTTACTGTGCATCTAGCCACTAGAAAGAGGAGTCCAAACGTAGGCAGAAATTCCTCAATACCACATCACTAACAGCCCATCTCTGCCTCTTCACAGCACCTGTAGTCAAGAGTGGAAGGGGGAGAGTTTCCTGGAAATGGATGCCACTCTTTTAAGTGCCTGCCCTTTAGATGTTGATTAAATTTATTTTTCCTTACAATACTACCACATACACATTTTCAGAGCAACTAAGCCCACGGCAACAGCTGTATAACCCATCATGGCTGCTGTAAGTACCATGAGCTTATCTGTGAGCCAGTTCTGTAAAGTCAGGCGGAAGAGAGCACAATGCCAAGGCTGCAAGTGGTCCCTTCACCACTGTTAGAGAACAGCTTGCTTCAGCTCCACTTGAATCAGAATTATGCCGAAACTGAATTATAGCTTTCTCCCCCCACATATATTTGTGCTTATTCCCCATGGACTGTTTGGGTGTCAAATCTGCATAATCACTGTATATTATTTTTCAATAACCATAAAGCAGGCAAATCACCACACTGCCTGACATCCATTAGCCAGTAAGTGCACAAAGTTCTTCACATTTTTCATTCAGTGGTTGTTTCCCAACAGCTCAACTATAAATACAAAATACACTTTCCTAACTGTTCGTATTTACTTAAAGCATGCAATACTCTTTCTCCCCTTCATTCTCAACTTACCATAACATACCTGATTACAGATATACCCAAAAATATTACAGTGATGAAAAGAAGTTTACACAGCCTCTACAAAGACTATGATTTTGACTCTGGTATTTGGGGCACATCAACTGCCCAAAGCACAGAATCTATAATGGAGACCATCTACAGGGAAGGAACCACACATCAGCACAGAGACCAAGATTTTAAAGTAGAGATGGAATGGGATGGATCGGACAAACTATTCAAATTTCTTTACACAGAACCATAACCAGTATGTGGTTCTTATTGCACAATTCAAAACACCGAGAACAACCAAAAGGGATTTGGAAAATGGGAAAAGAAAATTATAAGAGACTGTCTTCATTTAAATTGTGAGCTTTTGACAGTTTGTGTTTTCTTGATACTTTAAGTATAATTCTTTTAATCAGTTGACATTTAACTTCATGCCTCTTCATATTTTGATTCTGAAATGAAAAAATGTAACTCCAAATGCATTTCTCATACAAACACCTGGCCTTAGACCTTACATAAAACCAACCAGTTATAGCTGTATTCAAGCTGTCTTACTGTCACATTTAAAATTAGCAGCCACGCACACCAAAATACGTATTTGGTAATTCTTTAATGCTTTTACAAATTTTAATTGCATAAATTTTGACTACATAAACTTGTTATTAAGTTCTATGGCATACACAGTGGCACACTTTTGTAAAGAGCTAGAGTACAATACACTGAAATCTAACTACCCATCATTAACACCTTCACAGGTTTGAAATAACCTCCTGGACAACACTGTTCACACACTGACATCCTTTGCTGATTTAGGAAAGATCAAAGTTCCTAGTGGATAAGTATTAAGAGGTACATACAGTACGGGATGATTAACTTTTCTCATTTTCAGTATCTCTTCTGCTTTTTACAACAAATTGCCTGGCTCTCAAGAATAGTCTTGTAGAAAGAGTGAAAAAGCACTTCTAACCCAAGCCTTCTAAAGACTTCAAAACAGAAGCTGGAAACACTTTTGACAATATAAATTCAAATACTTCTAGAATTTTATGAGTTATACTAGTCTGAATTTCGATCATATACCTATTTATACTAAATGGTCAAAGACAACACAGAAACAAATAGGAGATAATTATTTGATGGAGAATTTCCTTTGATTTTAAGCCTTTAAATAAACAGAGGGCTCTGCAGTAAACACATTTTCCAGATGGTGTTGGCTCCGTGGCACACTAAGACCTTGGACGTTATACAGGCTAAAATATAATGAACTGTAGGAACTAAAATATAGTTGCTTTTGTCATTATCAATTCCCGTCTAAGTCTAACAGAATTCCTATTACAAAAGGAAAAGGCAGCTAGCCAGAGCAAAGGCTGGCCATAGTTAATGTTAACAGCTAATGGCAGCTCTGGCCACCACTGGCATTCTTCACCGCAGTGGTCTGCAGGCCAGGGACGCCAGAGAGAGCCTTCTGCTGCTCCGGCCCGACCACACCGCCGCTGGGACCGGCAGCACCACAGACACAAAGGAAAGGAAGGCGAACGCAGCTCCTTCCCCTCCCGTTCCACAGCTGGCTGATACTCACAACAAGATGTTTCTGCCCTATATACAGTAAAAATGTGTCTTCTCTGAGCTTCCATAGACACGTCACTGTAGCATGGAAGATAGCACCAGAGCTTCTGTTCTCCACTACATGGAAAGAGCTCTATTTCTGGAAAAACAGAGTGTGAGGGAAAGGAGCCACAGGTCTGTTTTGGATAGGCTGCCTTAAACAGGAGCCGGGAAAAATACAGGCAGATAAATCCGTATGTAGACAGCCAAGACACAAAAAGTCTTCCTCCTCTCAAATGAGGTAGACTAAATACCACATTATGCTACATCAGAACACACAAAAACATTGTCTAGCATTCACTTATGGGAAGCAGAAACTGGGTTTAAATAAAATATCTGAAAATTGAAGTGCAGCCCCCTTTAAGCACAACAAGTTGAGAAGATGCAACTGCTGGGGGTGGAGGCTGCAGTGTGACAGTATTTCAAAAGATTAATTACAGTTTCATGGGCTAGAATAAATAACAAATGAGAGTTAACTTTCTTCACACAAAGAATTTGCTCATACATCAGATATTCTTGAAATCTTTATGTTTTAAATTAAGACCACAGAATGACCTGATTGCAAATTATATAGATTTAAAACATGGATTGTGAATTCCAGGCATCAGAAAACACATGAACAGATAAATCTTGTTAATCATGGAATTTCCAATTTTCCTTGAATGTATTTGCTAACTAATTGTCTGATTTCTTGCAAACATAAGCATTGCTTTTGGTTACCTCTTCCTCAGCTTTTCAGATACTTAGATAGGAATAATCTTCAATTGGGAGGACAGAGGACAAATGCCAACAGAGAGACTTATTTATGGCAGTTTCAATAAAACTGAACAGTAGAGGTGCACACTGTTACCACATCTCCCTGCTGAAGGCAAGTTAGCAATTCTTAAGCTCCTCTATGAATGGTCTTTATGTTTCAGTTTTCCTGTTTGCTTAATTATTTGCTGACCACAGACCAAACTAGCCAGCATAACATAAGCAGTAAATGTCAGGACCATACAACAGACTTAATTACATGTCATTTTAACCACACCTCACTTTGTAAACTGGTAATTCAGAGCAATACTGTGCCTAATGTCAACAGGGAAGAAAAAAAAAAATTAAAGCAATTCCTCAGCAAGGGAAAGATGGAAGAGCTGGAAAGAGAAAAGCCAACATTTTCATAGAAAAGGAGCAGCTTCTATGCTACCTCTAGTTAAGTTCTAAGAAAAGACAAAATTAGACTCTGAATTACCAGACAACCCAACCTCAAAAGAAAAGACACCAGCTACCACCTACAATGACTTCCTTCACTGTTAAAACAAAGTGCTGCATACATACAAAAATACAAACAAGCCCATATTTTTGTAAAAGGATGAACATTCTGCAAAAAGATTCTACCTAGTTTTTTCCCCACTGGGTATTCCCCCTGGTATTGCAGTCTTGTTCCTGTAAATTTATAAAAGTCTTTTTTTTGGACACTGATAGGTTAAGAAACTCTGATATTAGGTCAATACATTAGTGGACTTATATTTGACCAAAGACATGTCTGCAAAAATAAAATAAAATAAAATAAAATAAAATAAAATAAAAATAATAAAAAAAATAAAAAAAAAAAATAAATAAAATAAAATAAAATTTAAAAAAAAAAAAAAACTACAAAACCACCCAACAATCATAAAACCCCCAGAAGGCTCCAAAATAAACTTCTGAAAACAAAACACTTGCATTTCTTTTTTATAATCTTTTCATAGTCACCCCACTTCCTTCATTTAAAAATAAATGGAAAAACAGTGCTTTTATATTAAGAATGTATTTTGTATTGTATCCATTACTATTGCATAGTTCTGTATTAATGCAGATTTTTTTCCATGTCTTATAAAGCAATTTACAACTGGTCAACTACTTTTCTTTTAGTTGCACTCATAATGGAAATACTTTAGGAGTTCCTCTTATGCCACTTAATTGCTCTTAAAAAAGGAGAAGACTCTCACCTTAACTAAACAGCATTGGGGGAAAAAAACAACTCTCTATATAGAGTCTGCCCTAGCCAGTATTATAAAATTTCTGAAAGTAAGACAAACAATTCCAAGTCACCAAAAAATAGCTGCAAGGATTCACTATAGTAGTATCTTCATTACATTTGTTCCCATTTGACAAGGTTTGTAATTAAAGCCTATTGGGACATGTAATACTTCATTTACCATGTATTCTTAAAACACTGTACACTAGTGGTTTACTCAAAAAATACTTCAAAAATAACTTCAACCAAGTACTATCAATGGCTGCAGAAATATGAATCTACATTTTCAAGAATGTTTGGAAACATTCGTTATAATTAGCAAAACAACTATTGTCCCCATGACAGCCTTTCTTTACAAACCTTTGAACGTTTGACAAGAAAAGGTCGTGTTTTGTAAAATCCTGGAAAGGTCATTCAATAACAAATCACATGAATGAAATCACAAGAGTTCAAGGAGGTTAACAGAAACACCACAGGCATTAAAGCATGTTTTCAAGGTAAACAAGGTAAAAAAAAAAAAACAGACTGCCTCAGCTCTGGAAAAAGAAAATAGCAAGCAGACTCTAATTTGCTACACACTGTAATTTTAAGACATTTTCTCTGCACTTGGTGGTTCAACAGTACGTATTATTTCTCACGTTCAACACATTTAGTAAAGGATTAACAGATAGCAGAACCAAAACATTTAAACATCTCTTCAAATAGTCTACACTGACCTTAGTAGATTTCCCCCCTTTAACCTTGTGACCAGACACTTTAAAAAAAAAAAAAAAAAAAAGAAGAAACAACAAAATTTAACTTCCATCTCAACTAAACCTCAATCTTAGATCTCAAAACTTCACTGCTTGAAACTCTGCCAGCCTTTCAGCTAAACACTTTGACCTGCTTGTGACCTTCTATTTCCAGGTCTATTTTCTTCTTTACCAAAAGAACACAACATTTTTCACAGGCAGGAATAACAAAGAGTTGTTTATATAGGGTAATTTAACTACAGGATCAGTGCAGGGAGCAGTGTGATGTATTTGATCCACAGACCAAGAAAAAAGCTCTGCTCACCAGTGTTAGAGAAAAGCCTATTGAATAGTTTTCCTGGGGCAAGCCAGCAAATTGGAGTTCTTTTCATGTATAGGCATAGAAAAAACTAATTCAGGAATGATCCTGGGTCTCTGTCTCCACAGGGTGTTAAAGCCCTGCCCTGCTGCAATTCTGAAGTTTTAAAGTTCCATTATCTTGGGGGAGAAAGGCAGTACTTATTTACATAAATTCAACATTATTCAATAGAATTTGCTACACAGGGGGAAATCTCTTGCAACACAAAGTATTTAGAATCACCAACTATGCTTAGTTATTCATCATTACACTTGTGTTTTCATTTATGACAGGCTATTTGCAAACTGTAATTTATTATGAACCTCTTTATGAGACTAATTTAACAGGATCAGACCTGTGGACCACCTAAAGTTTGCGTGTTGACTGGCAGCAGTGAGTCTCACAGAAGAGGAAAAAGTGCACTGTGGCAGCACAGTGAACTGTTTCCCAGAAAAGTTCTATTCTAATCCCTAGTACAGAGTTAGAATTTAAACTTAGCATTATCAGTTCAAAAAAGTCCAGAAAGCATTAAAATTTAAGACCAATTCTATTAGGTACTTCTCAGTCACCTGTCTCCCCCTTTCAAGTCTAAGTAACACCAATAGGTTTCCCACAGTAAATGCAGCAATGTAAAGATATGAGGTTGTAGGAGTGTTTTTTCCTACCAAATCAGCTCAACAGTAGAGCTGGCAAATCCAGGCAACTTGGCTCTTTCATCAGCCAAAGCTGAATAGCCAAGCTGAATACTGTATTTCATACTAAGAGAGGATCATGGTTACACTGGGTTCATCATTCCTTGGAATGAACAACAGACAGCATTAGCTACTCCAAGCACAAAGTCAAAAAACTTGACTTTATAGCAACATGCAGACAAAGAAAAGTTGGTTGTACCCTATGCACACAAGCATCAAGTTTTATGTAGCTAGTTACAGAAATGCTTACTTTTCAAAGTTTCTGTTTAGTCAATAGCGTGCTAAAATTATTTAGGAAAAGTGATCCAGCAGAAAACCAAAAATTCCAAGAAATAAAGGAGCAAACACTATCATTTTTCAATTAGAGCATTCCCCTCAACTGACTTATCATGCCACAACACCAAGAGTTTGCAAGAAAGCAAAAAGAAGAGCAAGACCAGTGCAGCCTGTGTGCAATTCAGACCATGGTGCTTTGGTCCTTCCAAGCAGGTACGCTCCCCTCAAATATCCTACTCCAATCCTTTTCCAGGAAAGGGGGCAGAATGGATGCTATAGGAAACATACAATTTCATCAGCTGCTTGATGGTCAAGGAGCTGGCTTCATGCTTAGACATCTGTGTGAGCCTAATAGCAAGAACAGACATCAGCAGACAGAGCATTACCAGTACAAAAACACAACCTTGCAAATTATTTCCAGGTGAAATCAAGGCAGTCACGCTGCAATTCTTCTTTTGCAAGAAACATGCACACCTTCAAAGGAATTAAGATGCAAAATACTGAACACTGAAAATAATCATGAGTATTTCAAAGACCCTACTAATTAGCATAACCATGTGCTGCCTAAGTTTTTGCATCCACGAATACATGGGCAGGGTATGTATATAAATACATCTCATCAGGAAGAAATGTAACATTATGTCCTAGACCACCATTAAAATAACATCTAGCTTATACCTGGTTCTGTCTATATCACACAATGTAGTTTTTTGTTTTATTTCAACACTATTCACATGCTATCAGAATGTCTTTCATTCTTCACTATAGAACAACTCCAGACATTTGATTCATGCAGTGCCAAATTTTCCTGGGTTTGTATGTGACTGTTTCACACTATGGGCCTTATGCTGTTCTTTAGAAGCTTTTTAGGAGCTATGCAGGAAGTATTCTCTGACATATGGTCCAGAACTTAGATGTTAAGAGTGTTGTCATTGCTTTGGCTTTCAGAGTTTGCACAATTACCTTTTCCTACAGGCTGAAGCTTTGCCTTTTTATTTTGAGGAATTCAAAAAGAACTCGTCTAGAAACGTTGCTTGTCCATTAGTGTTATTGTTTCTTTAAAAAGCTATACAAGTTTGTACTATGACTGATCAAAATGACTATCAGAAACAAGACACCTCATTTTGTCTTTCTTGCCAACTATTTTAGCTTATTTGCCATGAGCACAGGGTATAATTAATATCACACAGGAGCCAGCATTGTCATTTTTCAAATCATTTCCCTGGAAATGTTCTACACCTCTTAATGGCCCTGCTAATGCTGTAGCTGTCATGTTTTGGACAGCTGCGCTTTTACAAGACAAACTCAGCTGCGCCATGTGCCTCTCTGTAGACTTTTTAGCTCAACGGCTCAGAGGCCATGAATGCCAGCTGGTAACGGCTATATGGAAATCTTTGATTAATTTTTTTACCTCTAGACGCTGACTGTTGCTCAAATGTCACCTTCCCACTTTTCATCCCTAGCCAGTATTTTTCTCCCTCCCAGTACTGCTTGATGGATGAAGAATCAACTGAATGGGCCAAAAATCTTATGACTAATTAAAGCAAATACAGCCTGTCCAGATGTGGAGAGAACATAAAGTCTGGAGAGGGGCCAGGTCACACACAGGAAATGCTCCATCATTCAAGAGATGCAGCTCCTAATGATATTTACCAGGACAGAGTTCACATATACTGATACTGCCACCCTGAAGAGTAAAGTGACATGAGCTGTGCTGTGTGAGACTTTACCACCACAGCTTGCAGTCAAAGCAAGTGTGCAGTCTTCATCAAACGTAAACACTCCAGATGCAGGAGCTGCACGGATATTATGAAGCTCAGGTTTTATTCTGGTTTACTCAATGAATGGTAGGAAGATGACGATATGATCAAATTAGCGCTGCTCAGCAGTCATACGGTGGGGTAGGCTGGCTCTAGCATAACAACTGATCTTGCCTATGAGGCATCCTCTTACTGAATCCAAGGACCAGAGGATACGATCAGTAAACCAACCTAACATATTGTCTCTTCTAATAAATGCAAGTACATCAAATGTCCATTTCTGCCACATAAACGCCACTGATATTCTCCCATTTAAACCTCATGGTCACTAACAACCTTCAGACCTTAAAAAGAAGACTGCAGCACTTCTTTTCTGATCATGTCTGCAAAATTCTTCTTAAAGCTCTCCTCATCAGTTCAGCAGCAGCAGCTCTCCCAGCTGAAACCAGCCAGGCCAGGAAAGTGACACGAACAGGATGCTGCTAAACATGCACAACGCAGAAACGCACACTATATTCTCTTCTGCATGATTTGCTGCCATTTAAAAGACAATAAACAGCAACTTTAGATTGCTAACAACATGTCATTTAAGGTTTGCTGTTGCTCAACATCAAGAAAAATCAATGCCAGCTCTACAGGGGCAGAAAACCCAAAGAAGTGAGCTCCATTTCAGGTCTGTTTGAACTCATTTCCTTTCTCCATGGTTGCCCCCTTGTACACCCCCTCAGGCATCCCCTCACAGCAGGCACGACAGCTTGACACATTGACAGCTTGCACTGAATGACAACTGATTTGTACAAATTTCAAGCCTTATAAATCTACCTGTCACAACAACAACATAAAAGAGCTTGGACCCAGCAGGTAACTCAGAAAAAGCTTCCCCTGACAGCATTTTCTGAAAAGCAATGGCTTGCCTCCTGCCAAAAATTCCAACTATCATCCTTGTATAACTTTGAATAAAAATTCAGGGCCCATTTTCTTGCCAACAGGCTACCAATCGTCTTATTTAAAGATTAAAAAGAGTGAATAAGAAAAAAAAAAAGCCATCCACAGAATTTCATTTTATACTGATATGAAAGTAGTACCACCTGCTATGGTAGGATTACCACACCATTTTTCTCTACAGTGCTCAGACAGAGTAAATGAACAAGGCTTTTTACGGTATTTAAACAATATCCCAGATTGCAATGCTGTTATGCATCCATTACATTGGAGCTGTTAGTCAATGCCACTCTTGCTGATAGAAGTTCAAGAGTTTTTTTGTTTTACTTTGGGAGGTTGCTTTGTTTCAGTTTTTTTCCTCGCTGAGTTGTTAAAAAAGCAAAACTGTGATTTTAGAAACCAGCAAGGCATTTCAAGCTACATTTTGCTGTCCAGCTCTAGAGGAAATCCACACAGACATTAGCTAAGTGTTCAGTGTTTCCATAAGCAGCATTATGCAAGTGAAAAGCACAGCACTTACTGCTAGCCCTTACAAAGGGATCTAAAGGGAACACAGTAATTTCAAAAAGAGCTTTCTGAAAGGAGCTTATACCGAAAGATTTTGGAAGTTGGCAATAAGACTCCCCAAAGATGATGAAAGTGATATGATGTTTAAAATTATGCAATTTTAAATCATTCTGGGGGCTCCCCAAAAGATCACTTTGTAAGTAAAACAGGACATGCTATAGGAGGTATCAAATTAGGTGTCCTTAAGCCTGGAAAAAAGGTTCATTAAATTATGCATGATAAGGGACAGAAAAAGTTATTTGTGTGTTTTAGTTAAAAATAAAAGTGGCTTCCAATGATAGTTTATAAAGATTCAAAAGTAAGAGCTTTCTACTAAGCTGTTGGATAATAAGAGCAATTAGTAATACATGTATAATTTGTCTAAGCTATACATTCAGCCAATGAGACCTCAAAGAAATGGCTGTATTTCCTTTTAACCCAGTTATTACTGGAAAACTTAACTGTCCAAGTAAGCTGATGACCAGTGCAAATAACAGCACCGGTTGAGTGCCAATAATTGAGTGCTATTTTACATTTGTAGCTATAGTGTTCTCCCTATATTTGATACATAATCTAAGATACTGAAAATTCAAGTTTTTCTGTATTCAAGCTCGACTGACAAGTCCCTCATTTCATTTCTGTGCTTTAGTGCAGAAAGTAGGAAAGTAGGAATACTCTAATGCAAAATGTTCTAACAACAAAAAAGTCCAAAACCAGCAGCACAGCCCTACAGTCTCTTACAATTCATGTGGAGATTTTAAGGCTGCCTTACATTTGCTTCAGAGGAGGAAGGGGAAAAAAGAAAAGCAAACATTATTTTATAGTAGAAGAAATACACCGAATGTGTGAGCAATTTCTAGCACTTATAAAGTGTTTGAATTACAAAGTAATATTCAATTTTTTTTTTCCTAACGGGCAGCTTTTCAATAAAACTAACAACCTAGCTTCACTGTTGTTCCCATTGAAGCTGCAGCTCTGTTTCTGTAGACTGCCCTGACAGCACAAAATTTCAGGAAAGAAAGTTTAAGCAGACTGCTGAAGACTTTCCATTGAGGCATAAAGCCTACACCTACATAAAACAGAACTATCAAATATCATGGTATCTTCAAAACAAGTACCATCATCAAAACAAGGTGCCAAAGGTTAACCACACTGCTTCTTGAAAAAAACACCCAAGGTAAAATACTTCTGGCACAGAGCATGTGTCTCAAAACTCCTTTCACTGGCTCATTAAAAATCCCAGCCTTATGAAGGAGGAAAAGACAAATTACTTTCATAGTGCCTGTAGTCACCATCCCCCTGGAGAAAAAGGCCTAATGACCTGAAGATAACCAACAGTTAACTAGATGTCACAGGCAGTGAGTGAATAGTCTGGTTCAACCACCTTGGCTGGGATACAAAGGATGTACATTCTCCCTTTTCAGTCTTGGGAATATTTTTTTTAATCCGTTTCATCAAATTTTCCTTTATTTCTAACATTTCCAAGCATGGATCAACACCACCTCTATAGTCAAAAGTGACATAATACAAGTGGTAGGTGGGTTTAGAAAGCACTTCTCGTAAATTTACGTGCCCTGGAAGAGGAGGTCTAAGCAGCTGAAGCACTTCACCAACACCTGAGCCATCACTGAAGGACAAAACAAAGAACTTCTCTGTTAAAGACAGAAAGAAATTTTTTTATGTTGGAAGAGCAAAGGCTTAAATTTTAGCCTTGCTGGAGTTGCCTCTTCCCCAGATTTGGTAACCATAACTTCTACCACATTGATTTTTTTTTTTCCTATGCCAATACCACAGCATATAGAAGTCTTGCTTAACACACACAGCCACAATAGGGATCCCAAGTAAATAAATATTATTTCTCCAAAAATATGTTGAGGTAGAGAGGAGAAGAGAGACATATGTACACACACTGTCCTTGACTTCTCGATCCTTCCCAGGTACAGAAATACAACAAAGGTGTTATCTTAACTTTCTTGCATATAGGGACAGAAATTATTACTGACAGAAATCAACTGCAAAATAGCATACCACCTGGGAGGGGCAAGTTCTAGAATTTCTAGGATTTTGTCCCTTGAACCTGTGCAAGTCAGTATATTTTTGCCACTTAGAACCCTCTGTGTTATTTGTAACTGTCAGTGGAACGGAAATCTGTAATTGTTAAGACGGAAAGAGCCTGTGCAAATTCTTCCCGGTGCAAAGTGAACAGTCAATCACTTTTATAAGGACAGGAACAACCGAAACTATCCATTCGTATACTTTCCTTTAGTCAACAATATTACCTTTAGTAATCTGGGGAATGTGCATCCATAAATTACAGAAAGTGTTATTGCATTGCTGAATAAACAGCAACATTTCCATCAGCAGCAGTGGCAGCACCACAAAGGTATAACAAACAGACTCAATCATTTTCTTGTCAAGCTTTGCAATGACTGCAGAGTTTACTGCTGGAGATAATGTTGCTTTCCTCAGCATTGTGTGCCAAACTGCAAACTGCTTATTAAAACAAAACCTCTTTTTCTGAGCAGCATGAGTTGGATAATCACTTATTGCACTCAAGAAAAAACAGGTTTGATGCCCAGAGGTGGTTAGCAATCAAGCATATGCATTAACATTTGGTTTGTAAAAACTGGTTAAAAACATAAGTGAACTGAAAAGGAATTATGAGAACCAGTGCCTCAGGTTTATCGTTTTCCCTGTTAATATATTGTTACTGATAAAATATTCCAAACTACTCTAATGTGCCTCTAAGAGAGAAATTAGCAAAGAAAGACAGGAGTGAATTATAATTCAACTAATCCAAATCAGATGCCTTCCCTTTAAAGAACGTTTTTTAAAAGGAACAACTGGATCCCATCTTTCCATTCCAGGTAGAGGTGGCAACTTGCTTTTCAGAGAAGGGGGGGAAAGAAAAGTAAACTTAAAAACTAGTCAACTGTGCCAGAGATACTGCTGAAGCACAAATCTATTATTACCATCCAAAGAAACAGCTTGGCATAACTAAGCCGACCAATACTCCTGAAAAACCCAGTTCAATTTTCTTCGCTTAAAACAGATTGACAACCCTTTTACTTGGTTGAATAACAGGAAAGTCTGAGACACAAATGAGCAAGCTCTGCCATGTCAAGAAAACACTGCTGTAAAGCAAGCCATTATTCTTGACTTCAGAATTGCTCCCTTTTTTCTTCTTTCCATTTTCTTAATGATTAGAGATATATTAATATAAAGGTAAGCAGACAGCCTTCTCTCTGCTATGTTGGCACTGCTGATTTCCTTCTAACACTGAGCTATCAGCTGCTCACGAAAACAGAACATCCAAATAATGGAGATTTCAAGATTATTTTAAGTTTGAGGAGGGTACTCTGGGACTCTCAAAGCCACACACAAAAGAGAATTTTAAGAGGATGACAGTGCCATGCATCGCTGATCTTTAACAAGCACATGAACACAATTAAAGCCCATGTTTTCTTCAAAAAAGAAGAAAGTGATGGCAGCCAAGTTCTGGGATCCAACACGTGAAGCATTTACGATATCCTCAGGGTGGGAAGTTCCAAACTTACAAAACCTCCTTTGATTCCACAGAAGTTTGAGTAGCTTTTTCAAGAGTACTTAGGTGACCTGAACCTAAACACTAATGAATTGTTTACTGTGGAGACCAGTCATCCTGACTGTAATTAGACATAAAAAGTAAGCATTTGTATCAGTTATATCTTTAAATTAATTTGATCTAAAGATCAAGCCAATCTGCACATCTGTGCTTCCTTTCACATTCACACAACCTGGGCAATTGCACCAACGTAAGCCCCTAGGAAAGAGCCTCCAAGCCAGCTCAGAGTAGGATGATAAATATTCAGCTGTTTCAACTTGGTCAAATGCAAAATCAGGGCAACATTCTTATCAGATTTCCATGTCAAATGGAATTAATGTTGATGAAACAGTCAATTAAATGCATTCATAAAATACCTTTGTAGCTATTAATATTTGAAAATATCAATTAATTTCCTTCTCCCACCCATCAAGAAAATTAAAACTTCTATGCAGTGATACTATCTGGAAGAACAGCAAAACAAGAAAAACACCCAACCGTCTCCTAAAGACAGCCTAACTCATCAGGTTCATGCTTATTCTTTTCCTTTCTTATTTTTAAATTTTTAGTCTCCTTAGGACTTTGTCTTCTTTCTCATACTCTTCTGCCACAATCACACCTACAGATCCATTTCTTTTTACAGGTGTAAATACAGGTATTTCCTGGAAACAAATGCACTACCTCCCAGACCCAAAATAAAATCTTCAATATGTTTGCGTTCATTCTCTTTCACATCTGCTTACTCTTACAGTCTTGTACTTCTTGTCACTCTCTAGTCCTCTCAAGTATTCACATATTGAAATTATCTATAGCTTTCTCCATTTTTCTTATTCCTGTAACTCTCAAATGCCTCCTTCCAGTCATCATAATTCCCCCCACTCTTACCCCAAAAGCCATTGGTTTTACATATCAACACCAAGACAAGCATCTCAATAATGAAAAATGCTGAGAAAACAGTAACTCCAAGTCATCTGCCATAACTCCATGAAAAAGCTCCATTTAAAAAAAAGAAATTTTTCATGTGGTACAAGTACTGGGGACCATACTTTTCAAAGTGACCAAGCGCTCCATGCCTGAATGACTAACATTCATAAAAGTTAGTCATTCAGTAATACATCCACTCTTTTTATATTTAACTAATACCATCATATTCAGTGACTACATTTGCAGCTGGAGATGATTCAGTTAATCTGCAAGTTACCCTTCAGAGCACTAGGTGTATGATGTGCTACCCAAAGGTTCCAGAGTGTCCCTTAATTTCCATCATTATCTACTGACATGCCCAAATGATTCTTTGGCTACTTGTTAATAAAAGAATCAGAAGGTGCTAATCTCATTATCGCCTTGTCAGCAGTTCCTGTCAGAGCGTTGTTGCCCATTAATCGCCTGCTGCTGCAGTCAATCAGGATCCTGCCTCCCACTCCCCCAACATGTTTATTGTTTTACCTGCAAGGATAGCAGCTAACCAAAGTGTCACAATGCACTACACTGTCTAGCACCATGTTATGGAAGCAATTATTTACCTTCCTCTATAGCATCACAGGTATGACTGCATAGTTCAGAAGAGTTTACCTAGGCTGAGGCTCTACGTCTTCTACCTCACCTTCCTAATTTATTACTCGGTTTACTTTACAGTCATGCTAACGCAGCCAGGGAAATAATTGCCACCATATGAAAAATCCCAAGAGGATTCCTATGCCCAGACAGAAAACTGCCACTCACTGTTCTAACTGAAGAGTGCATATTTATTCCTACTACTTCAAACAGTAGGCATAATTTATTCGACAATATACATTGTGAACCTAACTCAAGAGTTTGTATATCGCAAAACCACTTTTCTCACTATGTGCTGACAGAAATTTCAGAGATACATATCAATGATCATTCAAAACTTCTCTCAGACTGTTGTACTTTAAGAAAATATAATTATTTATCCAACCTTAGAAGTAGGTTGATATATGAAATTCATATTAATGAGGCTAGTATTTCCAATTAATGAAAATGAAGATAAACAAAGACAAACAGTAAATAGCAACAAAATAAAGGCAATGAAAATAAAAAATGCAGACAAAGTAGGTGGGAGGAAGAATCAAGATAGCATGCCGAAGGATAGAAAAACAACCTGTCAAACATATCCCTGTCTTACTAGGAATACTTACATACCACAGTTTTAAAAAACAGCCTAAAATTTAGGTATGTAACAATAGATCAGGCCTGGATCAGCACACCATGTTACCATTAGAACAGAAAACTCAAAATATCCCCTTCTGTGTCCACCCAGTAACAGCTTTTTCAGTAGAACTGTATAGAATATTTCTTGAAAATCCATTACACTCTCCAAATAGTCACCCAAAGACCTTGTGGCTCCATCCAGCCTCTACAAGTCTTAGAAAGGGAAAAGTTAATGCTCTGAGACTGAAATTTGCTCTCTACACAAGGAAAATTTAGGGTAGAAAAAGCATAAAAGCAGCCCAGATCAAAGATTTGAAAAAACAGATCAGTCAACGATTTGCCTTACTCAAAACCGATCAGAACTCTTTGTTCTTCCCAAAAACCATATACTAGTCTTCAAATAAATACATAGCAACAAAAAGCCATAAAACAGACTTGAGATGGGGTTTGAAGAGAAGGTGAGGTATCCAATTTCCCAACAGGCTGAGATTCAAATGTTGCTCTAGCAGCTATGCCCAGCATATTAACAAAAACTGATCTGTGTCTTCTGACCGCATAATTCCACTTCTGTGATCCGAATTTTTCCTTGCACTATGCAATAGACACTACAAAAAGATAGTTCTGGGTTTGAGAGATCAACATCCTTTAAAACTGCCACCCTAGGAACCATGAAATCACCTCAGCTCTAACAGAGGTGTGAGACATCATCTGTGTAGATGATACAGATTCAGCTGCCATTCATGGTATTGGCTCTGACTCCAGCTTGTAAAGCCTTCTCTAAAATATGATTCATGGGAAAGGCTCTCAGGAACATGGGTATCCTAAACAGTTTGTAAGCACCTTCACAGCTTATCCCCAACCAGATCAGCATACAAAGAATATGGCAGCAGAGGCAGAAACAAATCCTCTGTGGATCACAAAATGGCACCTGCCATCAGCAAAGCTCTGCAGTATCATAATCTCAGCCAGAGATGACTTTCAACAATTTCCTCTCTCTATTAGTTTAGACAATTTCAACTAGACAATCAGCATAATCTGTTTGGATGTCAAAAAGCAAAGCATATAGCAAGGTTTGGGGGTTTGGGTGTGTTTTTCCCCACCAAAATCTCTTTTAGTCCATTATTTAGGACTAAATAATGTGCAAGCTTATGCACTTTTCCTATTGAACATTACTGGAATATTTTGTCTAAGGCCTCCACCAAATCTAAATGAAAAACCAACTGAAAAACAGGCTATGTGAAAAAGGGAGGAAAAATGTTATTGAGAAAGATGAAAAATAGCTGCATCCCAATCCAGACATCCCATGTTTGCCATAACACCACTACATAGTTGAGTGGCACAAGTGAAAGTGAAATTGTTTTGGCTGAGCTGACAGTAATAAGGTTGATATGAATCACGGAATCATTTAGCATGAACTATATTATAACATTCAGTTTAATCATGTTAAGTGTAAGGGAAGAAAAAATAGAGTAAAAGGAATATACAAGCAATTTACTTGCAGGCATTTTTAACAACTTTATTTAAGCTTGTTTTATCTGCATAAAGAATATCCCAATATGCCTGTTAAGTGAAATGAAAATGGAAAGTGTTTCAAGTAACATAAAGACATTAAAGAATGCCTTAAAGTGTATGAAAATTTTACATCAGCTCTTATTACAGTTGATTGCTGAACTGACAAGGGAAAAAATATATCTCAGGTTTCCCTCCACTTGTACATTAATAAGCACTTTTTAAGCACCATTCTGCAAAGAAACTGAAATACTTCAATTCTGAAAGAACAGCTTTGATGTTATCTCTACTAATAATGAATAATATCAAGATACATTTTATTTTGGAGGAAGAAAAGACCTCTTCTTTTGTAAATCCAGTTTATTTTGCAGAAGTAGATCAGTGCACACCAGTTGATTTTATGCTAGACACCCAAGGATACTGACTGTAAATTTTATGTCTCATGTAGGCATTATCAGTGGTAATTCATTAATCAAGTTAAAAGCACCCTAGAACTCTCCCAATTTGGACGGTAGTTTGCTTTTTCATTCACTTTCCCAGTGAAAAAGAAGAGTTTTCACTTAGAATCTTAACCATCCACATGTGACCAGGTTTTTCAGATACCACATTTTTCAGTGAGGAAGATTTCATCAGTTTTTTACCTTATAAAACTATAAATTCAGATGTATTGTTCAGTACTAAATGACTAAGAGGACTGAACAGATCCAGACACCTATCATAAGCAGTTTCTGACAGAAAATCAGATGTACTGCATTTATAGTCTCTGAAACACACTCTTAAATCAATGTGTTCAAAGAGAATGCAAGCCTTCATGACTAAGTAAAGTTTTTACATAAACTTACATTTTCAGAGTACACAATAAAAGTACCATATTATTTAATTTAAAAAAAAAAAAAAAAAAAATAGACCCAAAAGAACTTCCTCAGCCTACAACCCATCTCCCAGCTCCTCTTAGCTCCTCTTCTTCCCTGTTTGATTAGGATTTAGCCTATGCTGACAGATTATCTTTGGGAAGGCCCCTGGCTGTGCCAAAAAGAACAAGTTAAGCAAAGGATTAACCAATGCACTCTCACTAATGCAGTCAAACTGTCACTGGGATCAAAGACTTCCACAAGAGACAGAAAGTGATTTAGGCAAGTGTCCCTCCATGAATTAATGCAAAATATACTATAACAGCCACTTTGTGCCTGACTGAAAGAATATACTGCTCTGCTTTCACTTCTCAGAAGGAAAAGAAAAAAAAAATTCTTTAAGCAAATACTTCCATCTTCCCAGCACTTCTACAAGACAAAAGATGCTGTAAAAAGTCCAAATACAGAATTCTTGCTTTGGGAAACCATTCACACAAGAAAATTCGACTCAAACAATGGAACTGAACAGTCTTCAGAGCTCATTGCTAATTTTACTTAGACACTTGATAGTGAAATATAGTGTAAGGTTAAGTAAGCTGAGGGCCCTGTTACTAGTTACATAACAGTCGTGGTTCAGGAGACAAGGAGGCCCAGGAACCTCACAGAGATTTTGCTCAAACCATGTCATTTTTATTAGTTGTTGTGTGATGGACATTACATAAGAATGAAACTGAAAAATTTTTATGTCAAAAATTGCACAAGCTTCCCTAATACAAGAAAAAGGAAATTGCCAGCTGTATTTTTAACCAGCATGTTAACGTCAACACTGTTCAAAAACATCAAGGGAAACAAATAATTCCACAGACATAAGGCAACTAATGTCATTAGTGTTCTCACTAAAAATGTATTAATATATCAATATAAGGATAATTCTGATCAATATACTGATCTCAACTGTATCTCCTAACAAAGTGACCCATATTAAAACCAGTGATGTTCTGTGTGTGCCACTGAGGGGAGTATAAAGACTGAGAATTAGTGCCAAATTCTAAGAGCCAACATGTTTTAAAAAAAAAAAAAAAAACACCACCACAACTATTTCAGCATCATCAAACTCTCCATCTTACATAAAACTAAAGGGAACAATAATACCTCAATCTAATGTCTTCTTCAGCAGCAGATGCAATTTCTTCCCTTTGTGGCAAGAGGTTACTTCAAACAAGCTATTTAATTGTGGATTAAAGCAACGAGAGAAGATGCATAACAATTTAGCAAATAGACTGGTGCTACATTTGTATGACAACAAAAATACTGGAAAAAGTGTGGAAAGAGAGCATTGTCAGCACCTTTAATAACATTAGGAAGAAGAACTACTCATTATACATCCATTTTTTTTGTCTTACAGGTAATAGCTCATTCTGGTCGCTGAAAGTGTCTATATGTGAAACAACTAATTTGCCCCCACAGAACTCAGAAATTTTAGAATAATGTGTATACATGAATTCATCTTAATTTAGCACTCCCATTTTCCTCAAGCATTTGAGCTCTGTTATTTGGTAACAGACACACAAAGACAGTATAAATTATCATCATCTTCAGGTCTTCTCCAAACTCCTATTATTTAACCTTTAGATGTTCAGATTAACAGGAGAGCTATGTTTATTTTGCACAGTTCAGAACATATAGTTTACATATAAAGAGGGTTGTATCAAAATAAACAAACAAACAAACAACTGAAAACTCCAAATCAATCTCAGTTTCATAAGTAAATTGTCACCTTAAATTTATTTTAAACAATGAAAGGGCTATAAGTTTTGCATTTTTACTTTTGTTAAAACGGTTACTCTTTCCTCACTCTTTATTGTCCTGTAAACCTGTAATCACTAGCTAGTCTGCAAAATTGTGAAACTCAATTGTGATCTGAGAAGAATTTTTGAAAGTTCATAATATGGCAACACACACACAAAACCTCAACAAATAATTTCATTAATTAAAGGTAAGAGCTCACGACAGCTGCTCTCTAGAGAAGCATTTGTCGTCAGAATGCTTTAAGAAAAGCATACAGTATTTCATCACTGTGTTTAGACTTCTTATGAGATACAGTGTGATTAATGGAGAAAAAATAAATATTAAAAGTCTGAGCATGTGCCAAATTAAGAAGAGCACTTGATAAAATAGGCACCACTTCTCGTGAGTAATTTGAAAGAATAACTGTTTTTCATTACAACCTCAGTTCCCAGCAGGTCGTACATAAACCAAGCCAGCTGCAGTTCAAACAAAGGTCTGTCCAAAGGATGGGCTCAAGGTGCAGATAAATCATTATTGCAGAACCAGTGCCAAGCTTCACTCTCCCTTCTGCTTCTTTCATTTTAATAAATTGGGCTTGACCCCAAAAATCAGTTACTTTAAATATCCTAGCTTCATTTTTGTCCCATATTTTTCCACCTTATCACAAATAAAGATTTATTTGTAACGACCAAAGCAAGTCAAAGCTTTAGCAATATCCTCTAAAAGTGTTCACATGATCCCTAAAGTTTATAGAAGCTTATGACTAAGCTACATGACCCATCAGGTATATGGTGAATGATTCATCTCATTTTAAAGCTACATACTTGAAGTTATTTCTTGAGGGCCACAGCAGTATGTTCACAGATTGAAGTTTTCCATTAATCATTTTCAAGCTGTTCTTTACAGTTTCAAAAAAATGTGAGGGTAACTCAGCTCAAGTGAGACAAAGGGATAAAAACAAAAATAAAATAAAAAAGAAGAACATTTATATGGCTCAATACTTCCTAGGTAAAACAAATGTCAGGTCTTGCCAGGCTATGCCAAGACCACAGGATGACTCTGCACAAGAACCTCTTCACTGGTACCAATGGCGGCATTTATGGGCAGATCACCTGAATTTTTCTGCACTCTCTCACAGATTTGGGTGTTAATGAGCAATAACCACACGACTTCACCTTCCAGTCTTCCCACCTTTGCTAAAGAGTCTAAGACTGCCCTTGGAGGGTTTTTTCCAGAGTACCACAGAGTAACTAACCAGATGCCACACAGTCACCGTAAGCATTCTACCATGTGCACACCATCTATTCTCACAGCTAAGAACCTTGCATTCTTACCACTTTTTATTTGCAATTCAGAGTTATAAAATCATCCCCTTTCTTCAGAAACATACCTTAAGCTTTCTTAAATATTAGCACACATCAGTGGAAGTGGCAGTCATTGTGGAAGTTCAGGTTTTATAAACTTGATACTGTAGTTGCAATTTCCCATAGTCTTAGCTTACCGTAGTTCTTTTGAAGTGAGTGCCTGGTGAGAAACCTTGTTTAGACAGCTATAGGGTGGAGCTGCCAGGCTTTTAACTGTGCCAGAGAACACAGACCACCGTAGAGTAGCACACAGGAGTCCTTATATCAGAATTAGTAAAATCCTGTCACCAAAAGGAGTATAAACCCAGAACTGATATCTATCACCCATGACATTACAGCTCCCAATCATAGTTTACAGAAAAAAATATATATTCCAGAAGAAACAAAAAGTTTAAAATAGGAGGAACAAACACAACACGTGGAAGTACCAAAATATAACAGGGACCTAACATGGGGTGGCTTAAAAAACTCAAATAAAATAGGTCTCATTTCAACCTATGCAGAATAAATAATAGTTTTAAGTTCCCCTTTGGGGACTTGGATTCATCCAAGATATAAATCTGAATACAAGTCAGCACTCACTTTATAAAAATCAGGGAGAGATGAAAGCAATTAAACATAAAATGTGGCATTTGGGGTCTCTTTTAAGAGCAAGAAGGAGGACACCCCCCCCACCCCCACATTATTTTCAAAATATTTGAAATCCTATAGAAATTGTGAAACATTACATTGTGGTATTCTAAAGTAATAGCTCTTGTTTATAACCATATAAATTTAGTCCCCTGGCACTACTGGGCTTATATAATAGAAGGGAGTTATTTTAACAGTGCCCTGTTAAAAAAAGAAGCAACTCATTTTCAACTCATTTTCTCCAGTGGGAGGGATGTGTGGCCTCATGTGAGAAACGGAACATGCCTAAGTTATTACTGTAGGAAAGCAATCTGTCAAAGCCTGGTCGTTTTGGCATGGTGAATACCACTGGTGAGATCAGAGAGTCAGATCCTGCTTGCAATTACTGCTAAAGGACCTTGGATACAGGCAGTCTGCTATCAATTATTCCCCTGGCCTCAGACACTTGGACTTGTCAAGTTCCCAGTGTCTTCTGTTTTGTAACAGTAAGAAAAAGGGCTTCCCATGATCAGTTCTTGGAAGTTTCTCACATGTTGTGTCACTCCAAAGCGTCATTAACAATTCAATTAAAATTTCACAGCACATGTCAGCATATTCAGGTTTTTGCTAAAATAAGGTCCAAGACAGATAAAGCAGATTCTGTCTCAACATCTTGACTTTAGAAGTTATGCTTTCATATGTAGATTATCAAACATGACACTGCCTGCCACCTCAGTGAAACACTGTGTTTGATGTCCCTACTCTACTAATAGAACAAAGAAAAAATTGTTTAACTAGAAAACCAAACAGCAGCATCACTTTCAAGACGTTAAAACTTGTATCATTTGTTTAATTTGGCATAATAGCAATTTTCTGTTTACTGTTTTTTGGTTTGTTGGGTTTTTATAAATTCTCCCCAGTCTATTTCTGATGTTAATTTTATTTTTAGAAATGCTTAAGTATTAAATTATAGGGTTTTTCATCGGTTTACTTTCCTGTGTGGGATTTTGTAAAAATATTAGCTCCAGATGCAAAGTGTAAATGGAAATTAAACTCATCTAAAAGGTATATTACACATGAGTTTTACTAGATATGGCCACAAAAAGAAGACATACCATTCATTCACATAGTTTATTCATCGTTCAAGGGCCCCTCTGCAATTTTTCTCCAATTATACAATGTAAAAAAATTTAACATCTTAAGGTTTTCAGTGGAATTGGAAAGAAGGTTCAGTCTTAAGCCTTCTAAGGCAGCTTTTTCTCTAAACCATCAATAGGTTTAGTCATGCAAGGAGAAGATTCTTTAAACTTACCAAAGACTTTGTTTAAAGCCCAGGAAAATGTGGACTGTCAGCCTCCTTTGTGTTGTTTTGCAGCTTAAACCCATTCCCCAGTACACTGGTGACCCTCTACCCCAGTTCTCTAGTTTCTCTCTGACATCAAACTCAGGATTATTGTTAGATTTTCTTCTAGGCAAAAAGGAGATTAGAAGCCCAGCTGCAACAGCTGACTGACAGGAAAGGGAGTAGAAAAAAATACATAGATAGATATAAAATGTTTAACCACCATATTACAAGAATAATTTTCTTCCACGCACCAACTAAGAGCATTGATCAACATACCCATGGCTTGAGAAGCAAAAACTCCAAGAAATGTGGGCATCTCCCCTCAGAGTGTCAAGACAGGAGTTGACAGTTGAAGGCAAAAATGATTTGCATGTAAATCCCGATCAAAAGCAAGCTTGCACCCTGAAGTTGTCAAGTTTTGCTACCAGTCTGACACTTAAATGGGCTATAGCAAAACTTGATTTAAACTGAGGAGAAAAAAAACATGGCAACTCAATTACCCCCTTGTAGATCAGATCTGGCAGTTCAGGTCAAACTTTTCACCCTGCCATTTCTCAATACCTGATGCCTTAAAGAAACAATATGTATTCCTCCTACAACCCTAGATGAAAATACATTTCCCATGGCTCCCTACTGTGCCTTTAAAAGTGAATGGGGGTGGGAGGCAAGATGGGTTTAGAAATATCTTACAAAGTTGAATTTTGGTTTTGTTTTGTTAAATTTTCCCCTGATCAAACAGCTTAAATTATATGGTAGGAAAAACTCTTTTATGCAAACATATTTTCCCTAGAGGGATGTCTAGTGTATATTGACTTCTAGAAGAATTCATTCACTTTTAAAAAACGCCCATCCTGTTATACTTTACAAGCCATATTTCATTGAAATAATGTTTGCCTGGAGCACCACAGAACAGAGAACTACTTTGCCCAAAGGATGTGAAAAAAACCCCAAACTCTAAAGTGTGAAATTTCATGAAAATTGGAGCAATGTTTGTATGGTGCAGTCAGTTTGTACAGTAACAAGGACTGCTCTAGTGTTACAAAAATTAAAGCCAAATATTTCCTAGGACTCGACTCTTAGAGCAGTTCCATCCTTCATTTGGTCAATTCATGCAATGCCCTCAGCTTCAGAAATATAACAGGTTTCTGTAGCGGCACTCCACAGTTGTGACACCTGCTACTGATTCATTTTGTGTCCACAGACCATCCACCTCAGCTATTTACAAAATAATTTTCCTCTGTCCATTGCCATGAAAATGAGGTATCTGAGATCCACTTCAGACACTGCTTTACAAGCAAAAGAATAATCCACAAGGGAGAAACCAGTGGATTGCCTAGCGATAACTTAGGTTCTTTAAACATTAGAATTAGGGAAGGATTTAATGAGGTTCTATATGTCACAAAAATTTGTTCACTTTACCAGTAAAAATTAGGGTAATTTCAAAGATACCTTCAGTGCACTATCGCAGAGTGTCCAGAACTAAAGCCTGTACACACAACCCCCTCAGCCTCTCCATCTCAGCTCTATCACTGATATCAGTTACAACAAGAGGACAATATAAAATACCAAAATGCCTCCTTTTTGCTGACTGGAAAACACTATCAGTATTCATGATGACCTCATAACTGGTGCTCTTTCCTCGAATTCTCACATCTCACTACAACACAATCCCATGCTGTGCCCTGCCTGAGCGAAGGGACAAAACCTGGCCTCTTACTTTAAGCAATAGGAACATTCCGGGGCAACTTTCCTAATACTAATCTTTCATTTGCGCAATTACTGCATGTGTACAAATAATAAGCTTTTATCTTAGACATGTCATAAGCTAGTTATGCAAAATTTAGCAAACTCCATTGCTAGCACCACTATTGACCCCTGGAGAATGTTCAGAGAAGTTGAGTGCACACAGTAAGAAGTCTGTTACTTACTACAGGCCACTCAGTTCACTACTACTACATTTCTAAATAAACCATACACTCAGATAGCAGTTGGCACAGTGACTCTAATGCTAACATTCCTATATTTCTATATTTTCTAGATTAACACCAAAAATAAAGTCAGCAAAAAGCTAGTAGTAAGTAAGAGGATTCAGCTTAGGACAGCTGTCTTTATTATTTCATGACGAGTCACTATAATAATTAGACACAATATAGTTTTCTGCTTCTACTCAAGAGACAAAAAAAAAAATAAAAATTCAGTTACATTTATGAAGAGACTGCTATTTTTCTATGTTACTATGAACAGCTCTGACCATGACACAGTATCAATGAAGGATTTTAAAGCTTCATGTGATTAGGAAGCTGGCAAGCATTTACAGCCTTATTGCTTATATTGTAAAATCTTTGCAGCAAAGATTTTTTTTTTTTTTTTTTTTGTTCTGAGTTGTACAAAGCACTGTCAAAACAATGTCCTGCTGCAACAGTGACAATTTTATACACTCCCAGAGAAAGTGCAGACATTATTTCAGGGTACTTTGAAATGCTGCCATTTTTACTTCTACAAATCTAACTCAGACTACACCTGAAATTAAAATCAGATCTGTTGTGAATCAAGCTGAAGTATTCAAAAGAATAAATTACCTCATGATTTTGGTCTCAGACTCTAACTTCAGTTACATAATGCCATCTTCACTTACCTTCATCTTTATTTCTGTAGTTGTAATAAAACCTTGAAAAACTCAAGCTTGCATTCTGAAACAAACTTCAATTACAGAAGTCTAAGTTACTCTATCTCATTATCATTGGAGGGGAAAAAAAAAAAATCAAAACTTCCTAAAAGAAATCCTAAAAACCAACTTTGGGTGTAACACTAAGCCATTGAGAATCCACAGAGTCCAAGCAACTAATTTGTCATAAATCTATTTAAACTTTAATATTTCAACAACTACTTTAACTTTCACACCTGAAAAACTGGGGGTTTGGGTTTTTAAATCATTTCCACCTTAACAGTCATTTCCACTGCTAGAGAAGACAGCAGGACAACTCTACCTCACTTTTTTTTTTTTTGTAGAAGTTTCAAAACATAGGGACATAAATTATTTTATACTTTTTTTGTGCTAACTCACCCATTCAGTGTGCTAACACTCACTCATTCAGCTACTTAATCAACAGTGTGAGGATACACACCTTCTTATTTCATTAAAAGTCGGAGTAGATCCCTCTTGAACTACTTGTAAAGCAAGCAACAGCAGGGTGGTTGACCCTCCACTGAAATGGATTCTGCAACTCATCCAGAAGGAAAAGACCACACTGACACAGGCAACCAGCTCCCTTATGGAAATTCTGGACTGAGCTAACACCCCTGCAATTTGCAGAGTAAAACAGACCAACTATGGCTGAAAGCTTGAAACAGGGTGATGTCCCTGACTCACTGCCAGCTTTACAAAACCAGATGTGAGATCCCAAATTAGCAGGTGATGTGGTAGGAAGTAAAGAAGTGGGAAAGGAGCTCATTAGTATTCAGTCCTGTCGAGGAAGAAGAGTGGTTTTTCACCATGGCTCACTTCTAGCCCAACAGAGAAGCAGTTCACACCCAGGTCACCTCCTCATCACCATCACCAAGAAAAGGCAGAGTTCCCAGCTTACTGGTGGATAGAAATCATGTACTTCACTGCAATCTAGTTCTGCAGAGTACTGATATGCATTTGGAGACCTCAGCTATATGTAAACATGCTACAAGCAGGCTTTCCTAAGTTTTTATATAGTCTGAATTCAGCATAAATTGACTGGCTTCCACAAAGATTAAAGGCTTTTTCTCACTGAACAGTTACAGCAGACACCACAGTACTGGCAGACGCCCTTATACTAACCTCCCAAAACAGCACCAGGGAGCTCAGATTTTAGAAATGTTACATATTTCTTTTCAATTTTTTGATATGAAAGTGAGAATCAAATTTCCACAGCTATTATACTATGTTTAATTTGCAGCATGTGGAATGAGGAAGAAGACACTTTCTACTGTTCAGTTCCCACAGTGCACAAAATAGTAGCAGAGCAGCACTAATCAGAAAAACTTTTCCTGGCTTTAATGACCTGTTCTGATTCCACACACAAATGCTCCTACTTCAAGACAACAGCCCATCTCCATTGAACTCATGACTATCAAAATTTTCATTCAGATTTTACAAATGTACTATCATAAATGTATAAAATCTGCACACAGCATCATTCCATAATAAATCAGTCTGACAAGCCTTATTAATTTCCATAAAGGTAAAAAATATCTTCTGTGAAGTTTAAAACATCAGAAAAGGAAAACTCCTAAAAAAGTGCCAACATATTTTCAATGAAAGCCCACGCACTTGGCTTATGGAGTTGTCTGCTACCACTGATCAATAAACAGTCTGGTTTCTCCTTCTATTCACCAGAGAGAGTTCCAGTGGACTACCACACTAGTGCAGACTGCCTGTGGAATGTGAGCCTTGCCCACTTTTTTTTTGGTTTTTTATGCCAAAAGATTACTTAAGATCTCATTGAGTCTAAGTACATTTTATTTCTTCAAGGCTCACAGAGCCTAGGTTAGATTTTCTTAGTATCACCCTTATAAATTCAAAGGTCCCCCTATTTCTGCTCAGAGCTAAATCAGATTTACAACAACTGTCAAAGCATAGGATGACAGATAAATTAATCTTCCCTTCATGAGTTTACATTCAAGGCATCTGGGCTGCTGATCTGGCCCTAACAAGCACAGGGTCTCTACAAGCTGTCGTTTAAAGCTGATGCTTTCATGACTGGAGATGAATTATTCTGTCATGAGAATCTATTTATTCAGGAGTTAGAAGGTGGGGTTTTGGCTGCAGGATAGGATGATTTCATGGGTTAAGGTCCCCTTGAAATGTCTGTTTAAATCTTGTCCTGGAGTTGACTCTAATACATTTGGAATTTTTAGGACATTTACAGAATAGAGAAATGCCTTTTTCTTCCACAAAGTTTTACCTTTTCCTCAAACCTAGCACCAGTAGAGGACCATTCTCAGTACAGCAGCTGATTATTAATTTCTTTCCTCCAAATAAGGTTGATTATCCAGACATACAATAATAAATTGACTTTTTTTTAAAAAAAGGCATGATTCATCTCACAACATTGCCTGCTATGCAGCAGTCTGCTACAAAACAACAGCCTGCTACAATCTGCCAGGCTGTTTTCTTATGGAGAAAGGAAGAGTTTGCCGGAGGAGCTGGGAAACCAGTGCTCTGCCTGTGGAAAAGAGATTTGTTTCAGGCCCAGCTGCTGGACACCAAGGCAGCAGAAACAATGACAGGCCTTGAGCAAAGCAGCCAGGGAGAAGTTTCTGTATATTCTATCTCAGGTCAGCAACATACAGGGAAAATGAGGCCATCAAGAAGTCAATTGAGGATCTATAAACTAAACGAGAGGATAAGCTATTGAATACTGCGAGACACTGAGTGACAAGCTTCAGTCCATTGTAAAAGATAAATTCCACAATAAACCTTATGCATATTTAACCAGTTCCTCAATAGTTAAAAAGATGCCTATGCCTCGTTATCTAATAATTACCTGGCTGGTGTTCACCATTCAAATATGGAATGCCACTGGGGCCTTGGGAGAAGGGATGGGCTTAGTCTGCTAGAATAGCCACAGTTCAATGGCACGTTCCTCAGCTCAGCTTAGAGCATGGATCCAAGCCAGGAGACCATAACATTGTTAAAAGAAACCATTAAGTGGTGAAAGAAAATAAGCACTATATGAAATAGATCCATATCTATCTAGGTTCCAAAATAATTTGGGGCAATATTATAGTGTAAGAACAGGGGAAATTATTGCATTTAAAGAAAAAAAAATAGTAGCATTTTTCCATCAAAGCAGCAATAAGAAATATTCATGGCGGGAAGAATGATAAACCAAAATAACTTTCTTTTCCAAGGAATAATTTTCAAGAGCATAGAAGTAATAAAGAAAAATCCAACCCTCTTCTCAGAAGATAACCCAGTTGCAGGCAAGAAATAGCAGATTTTCAGTGAGCAGTGAGAAGTGGTATTAAAATGCTAACATAGAAATGAGGCACTCTCAGAGCAGCTCAGTTTTACTGTTGATACTTGATTTGTCACTTTCTCCATGCTCCTTTCTAAAGCACAAGCCTTCTTTACACAAGCTTTTTTTTTTTTTTTTTTTTTTTTTCTTTAGGGTGACAATACCCTTTTGGCTATATTCCCTTTTACACATAAATTCATCATTAAAATGTCACTATCACTCTTTTATTATTCAGAAAAGAGAGCATTCTTTAAAAGGCTTGAAAAATACACCCAGAAGCTGATCTATGCTAAACCTATCACTCTTCCAAGAAGACATCTAGTCTTTCTTTTCAAGCTGTCATTATCAGCCATGAAACCCGCAGAGGAGTCCAAATTCACACTGTGTCCTCCCTTGAAATTTCCTTAAGACTGGCACTCTCAACTGCACAATGTTTTCTCAAACCTCCCTTCTGTCTTTTTAAGGAATTGCAGGGGTGTGGGAGGGTGAATTCCACAGAATTTGAAAGCAAAAGTCATAAACAATGCAGAAACTACATCTCTTGTTTAGGCTATAACTAATTTAACCACAGGACAATTTAAAAACATTTAAAACACAAAATGCAAATGTACATTTATAACAGAATTGATCTTCCAGTAAGCACCGCTTACAATTCCCATTGACCTAAATGATCTCATCTCACTATCCAAATCCCACTGGCACTTTCAGGTCTAGGAATTCAGCCATCCCAGGTGTCTGTTATCACTTCAAGAGAGATTTCAGCAAAGCTATGCACAGTAGCAGGACAAAACATTTCGAAAACGTCTCTTCTGTCTACAGACATTGCAATGTTTTTTGAAGTGTTAATTGAAAATTTAGCATTGGGAGCTGTAAAGTTGATCAACTTGCCTTTGAAAAAAAGAAGTCTCATATCACTCAAATCAGACCTCTGAACTTAATTTGCTTCCAAATGCATCAGACAAAGCATCCTGGTGTTCTGAAGGTTTAAATATAAGCCAATATAAAAATCAAAGGGCCATTCCTTTAGGATTAGCATTAAAACAAGTTGACACTTACAAACCCACAAAGTACAATATGTAGATCTCAGCAAAAACCATGCAGCTTCCTAATTATTTTTAATATACATCTACTAAGCACTGCAAACTATTGCAAGACCTATAAGATGTTAAGGAAAGAGAGATCAGTCTGTGGTATTTATGACTTTAGTCATTCTTTCTCAAAACAACAGATGAAATAAAATGTATGACATTCCCAAAGAGGGAGTTTCTACTGTAATTCATCTTAAAATGCAATGTTCTGTCATCTCCAGTAACACTTACTGAAAGCAACCATCAATACTTTTTGTCAAAAACCTGCACTCTGTGTAAAATGTTCCATCAATCTCTATTTACATAAAATAAAAAACTTTCAGTGTGATTCTAAAGCAGAACCATTCAGATTCTCAGTCTTCCATTTTCATGCTCTGTTGAAAAATTATTTTGACTGACACAAAAAAAAATCCCCATGCCTAACAATTTATGGTAAGGGTTGATTTTTTTTTTTTAATGTAAGACAAAACCACAGAGTTGTTCTTTTCCATTGATCAGCTAAGCAAAACAAAGCATTTTTGTGTACTTTGAACCCTATCCAGTTTTCCTTCTATGTTTAAACAGTCTAGATAGTCTTACTTAATAATTGGTGACCAATTTTGCAAAGTAAGCAATTTATTGTAGTTCACTTAATCACGTTCCTGTATCCCACATGCTTCTCCAGACATAAAAAGCACTGAGAGTCACCATCCTACAATTTTACTCACATGACTAGTACCATTAATTTCAATCAGAATCAAATCACAAGGAGAAGAATATGTATGTATTCAATGCTTTTGGGTTTAGAGGCATAGCTTTCTAATCCTCATATCACATTCTCAGTGTTTCTAAGCTATTAGGCACTAGCAGATCAATACTCAAATAGTTGTTGTTAAAGAGCATGGAGGAAAATTGCAGCAGAAATATATAGCCACAAAGCAGTCATTCATTTTCCGAGCACCAAGCTCACAGCCCCACTACTGGCCACAGCCAGAAATGACCTAGTTGACTTGGAGAGCGTAGAGAGCTTTCCAAGTTCTTTCCTTCAGTGTTTTCTCAAGAATAGAAATGTTCTTTTGCTTTATCACCTTCTCAAAGGAAACTGTGCACCCCACTGTGAAACCAAACCATGTCTTTAGGCCTGGAAGAAGCAAGACTTGGACAATGGCAAAGTACGGCAGAGCTACCATGGACAGATCGCAAAAACCTCAACACCGCTGGGCTCCAGAACTGTGCTGCAGGGCACAGAGCAGGACCCGGGCCCTCCCTGAACCCACAGCTGGAACCCATCCTACAACTACTGCACCCTATTTCCTTCTCACTGAACAGATTTGATCAAGGATTTACCACACTTTATGTCCTCTTTCTACAACTACTTGTAGAAAACTATTCTGAACAATGGTCATTAGTTCGTAAGTTTTATTTTAAAAGATAAGATGAACTAAACATTTTTTTTTCCCCCTTTTTGATAGAGTTTTTATTCAGCTAATCCCTAAAGTGACTTTCAGCTGGGGATATGAGGCAACATTTACTGTCCCACTCCACCCTTATTTGTTAGTTTATCAGCAGATCCTTTGCCATTTAAATATGAAAACACTCTGAAAACAAGTAACTTTTCAGAAAATATTGCTGAAACAATGTAGTCGGCTTCTCTGAACTGTAGAAAACAGAGAGTCTACAAACAAAGCAAACAAATCCTAAGGAAAATAGGGGAATGCCTAACAATAAAAAAATACCTAAAGGAGAAAAAGAAAAAAATAATTAAGGAAAAAAAAAAAAGCCTACACTTAAGTAGGGATCTACAACTTTAAACAATCAGAAGATAACAGACTAAATTACAGGATTAAAATCTAATGGACAATCAGATAGAGAATCAGAAAGGTCTTGTAAAAAATTCTAATTTTCATATCCACTTATTTGGGATAGACAGTAAGACCCAGCTTCATCTCCACCCCACAGAGGCGGGGGAAAAAAAAGAAAATTCTTGCCAAATGCCACCTGTTAATAAAGAAATAATTAATAAATAAATAAAATAATATAATAAATAAATAAATATAAGAAAGAAAGAAAGAAAATAAATTTTAAGAAGACTACAACCCATTTTCTGCAAGTTCTCACTTCCACGCACTCTATATGGAGCCACAGCTGAGCTCCCCATCACATAAAGCACGTGCTAAATTTGCTGGCTGAGTACAATCACTTGACGATACAATCCATAGCTCAAAAAACAAGATATTTATTGCTCCCTTTTCTAACAGATCAGAGACCCAAGCTAGGACTCCTCCTCTACACAAGTTTTATGGATTAATTAACTTTCCTAAGTCCTAAAATTCAACAGTTGATAAGCCAGTAAGTAAAACTATTTCAACTTCACCTCACAGTCCTGAAATTAGCAGTGTCTTTGTTGTAAAAAACCTACCATTTGACTTCTCCTACTTTTATATGTATTTTATTTATAAATTACTAATGTCTTTCCTGGGGAGAAATGGATGAAATAATATCTACACAAAACCATCTTTCATCCGAAGGGAAAAAAAAAACCCAGTACAAATCGACCCAAGGATGGGGAGCTATTAGCAATGAATACACAAGCAGTGCTCAATTCTGCACAATCATCATTACCTACACAGCTGAACACTTAATGTGCTACTTCTAGAGCAGTTACAAAGCGGCTGCCTGCATTGTTTTATAGACAGTCAACAAAAGTAAGAATATGATGTATGGCTAGGAAGAAAGAAAAATGTTGCAATTTTTTCCCTTTCACATAAAATAATGTCCTGTTACACAAAAACCTCAGCTGAACATCTCTTGCTTTCTTTCAAATCATATAACAAAATCAGGTACAGTATAAATGCATCCCTTTAAGTGAACCTAGCAATCATTTGATTATAGCAGACGTATAAGAACTACGGATTTTAAAGCTATTAAATAATAAAAAGGTAACACCTCCCAATCACTATAACATACATGACAGAAATAACAGGTGAACAATGGCAAACAATGTTACTACAGATGTAGTAATGTTACTTTTATTTTTTTTCTTATCAACACATTGCATGCCAGGAAAGTTAAAAGTGAGTTTTAAAAGAAGACAAAACTTTTATCGACACCGTGAATCTGTGTACATCATCTCAGATGCTACTGGGACAGAGAAGGTGGAGAGAACCCATTAAATAGATGCATCCTTTCCCCGCATATCTAAGAGTCTCTGCTCACATTATAAATTCATGGTTCGCTTCTATCACTGTACAGTTGGCCTCCACCACTCTTCCCTTGGGAGGGAATAAAATGAAAAAAAAAAAAGAAAAGGTCCGTCTACCCTAGGAACATCTAGGGAGAAGAGAAATCTGTTCAAACACAACCAAATGTGTTCTGGAACAGTTTTCACTTGCTTCAGTAGACAAGCCGTTATTAAACTTCTGGTTTTTAATCATCACTGTTACAAAACAAATTAAAAAGAAAGAAAAGAAAAAAAAATAAGAAAAGAAAAAAGTTAATCATGCAAATAGGAGTACAGAAGTTGACTGTGAAATGTTTTTCTTCCTTTCAGCAAGTACTGATTAAAATGACTGTAAGGGTCTTTAAAAAGCTGACAAAATAAAATTGTAATAGCACAGTGCAGTAGTGTGTTTATACTTAGTTCACTGTTCCCCAGTTGTTTTTGCAAAACACAACCTTAAATTTTTCAGGAGTAAATAAGGCTTCAGCCTTTTATGCTCGTGGATAACAAGAAGTTCAGTAGTGCATTGGGAAGTCTTTGGGTTGCAAAGAAAAAATGGCCAGTTTAGCTTAATTTTTTCTTTTTAGGAGAGTGACACAACTAGAATTTGACTCAAAAATTCTAAGAAACATAATTCCACGGAGCACACAATCAATCTAATCTGGCCATCATAGCTGTCAACACCCATTCTCAACCTGCCTGAATCTTAACAGAAGCTTCTATTTATTCTGGCTTAAGCCTGGCTGTTCCCCCCAAAAAAAGAAGGGCTACAGTACCAGCAAACACTAATTTATTCCAGTTCTTCCTGGAATAAAAAGTAAGCACTCCAAAATGTAGAAAGACAGAACAGGACACCTTAGAAAGACCCCTAAAATACAGACAAATTTCTCCTGAAAACTGGGCAAGGCCCACCTAAAAGATTCACTGTTTATGAGGTCTGTTTCTAGGCTTGGATTAAATCCGGAAGTTTCCTCACTCTAACTCCCAAGAGGATGCAATAAACCCCCAAGTTCCTTACCAATCCATTCTCTGGAATATCTCTCAAAGTCATTCCTGGTCTATCCCCATTATTCAATAGAGTGCTTTCGTGCAATTTTGTGAACACAGCAACACACTAGATCATCCTGGCAACATAAAAGGAGCACAACTTAAACTGGCGAAGTGTCAGTGGAAAAAAGATGGGTTGGCTGTAGGAAGAGGAGAGAAGGTGAAAGAACAAAGACAAAGCTGAAAGCAAAAGACTCCTTCTGGAGAGCTACCCTAGAGGTATAAAGAGGGAGAGATTATTTTCTCAGCTCTGACTGCTCTAAAATATGCATCAAGTGTAGAATTAACAAAGTTCTCAAGCATGTACCATCTCTAATCTAGTTCTATTGACACAAAAAGCCTTTCACCAGTCTGGTTAACCCACTGATTTTCCACATGAGTCAACAGCTTTTACTGGGATCTCCTAGTGCCTTTCCACAGATTCATACTCAATGCTCCAAGAAGCAGTTCACCAGCAGTTCCATGGGAAAGGCACAGGACTCTACCCTCAGCAGCCAAGAACTGAGGGAGACATCTTCCAGCACATGCAGGGACCAGTGAGGGCATCACTGGTGTGGGCACATCAATTCACACATGATTTTTCAGTTTGTTCCCAGATTGTTACCAATAAAACCAGGTGAATCCAAAGCCCAAATCATTCATGCTGACTGTACAATGAAAAACCTACTGAATAAAGGTTTGTTTTGCTAATACAGCAACACTTTATACATTCACCTGTATAACACGATTAATTTCAGAGGGGAAATGTTTATAGCAAAACTGGGCACAAAACAGCACTTACTGCCCAAAATTTAAATATCACTCAAGAAATACTTGTACTCAAATCCCCACAATTTGGAGTATGTCTGTGATGGCCAGACAGTGAATTGGGGTCAAAAGGAAATTTACACATCTTACATAAAAATACCAATTGGCATCACTCAAGAAGGGATCACAAAAGTACGTAAAATTTATCAACTGATGCATATTAATGAGAATTACCGGTGTAAAATTGTTTCAGCCACTGCAGGAGTGCTAACTTCTACTTAAAGAAAAAGAAATGGATACAGGAAACTGATGTACTGGCAAACTTGAACAACAACAAAAAAAAGCTCATGCAGAGCAGCTCCAAAACACAAATATCTATCATTCTTTTGTCCCAGTCCTGTCACTGTCCAGGGGCCAGCATAAAAGTACAAGATGAAAACCATTAATTTTAGGCATCATGCAAAAATAATCCAAATCAATTGCCTCCAAGCTCCCCAAAATAAAAAGTGAGCAAGTCTGATCAATGACTTTCCATTAAGATGATGAAAAACGGCTGCTGAATTTGCTTAAGGGAACACAGAAGCTCCGCACACACTGCGCTGCTCTTTGTTATCTCTAGTTGAAAGACAGTACAGATAAAGAAATCTGCCACATGAAATTTTAAGACTCATCCCAGGTGGCCATAAAAATAACAGAATTTCAAAAATTTAGAGGCCAAGCCTATTACAATGTTAGATTTCCCACTTAACATTTCCCAAATTAAAAGTCCTTCCAATAATAACAGAAATTTAAATCTAAAAGCCTGCATTAGCTCCTTCCAACTGTTTGTTCAGAGACTCTCCAACAAGCATACAGCACACTGTAAGAATTCAATTTGGAAACCATCATCTAAAGCACAGAGGAGAACAGGAAAGTCATATTGCTATAATGCTTAGATTATCAATCATCTTGACAGTTTATTGGCTTTATCACCACACATACCATTAAAATGATGTCTGGCCTAGAATGTCAGGAGGCAAACATTAAACAGACCAGGATTAAAAAGCAGATCCCAAACAGCACTCCAGTAAAGTTTCCCTTCCACTCTGAAATTAGTTAGAGCTGACTAAGTAACTGGCACTAGACTTTGAAGAAATATACAGCCTAAAAGGCGCAGAGTCAACACAGACTTGACGAGCTGATAGGTAATGTCATGTTATGGCAACTCTAAAGCTCCTGCCGTTGATTTATCACGTACTGTGTGCAACAGAATGATTGCTAATGGAGGGAGGGGGGAAGCAAAACAACAGCAGCTTAATTTGATGCTTCTTAGAGCCAAGGGCTTGAGCCAAAAGGGTCAAATGAACTCTTTGAAGTCAAGAAGCAACATGGCTTTTTATCAATTCTGTAATTATCAAGCACACACATTAAAAATAACATTTTTACAGAAAAGTAATTTTACAGATGAGGAAAATATAACAGTGACAAAATATATTCAGAATTCAGTTGTAACAGGTAACTAAAGAGATAGAAATCCTGAGCTTTTAAAGCATAGCTCTGTGTGTTAGTCTGCTAACTAAACCCTGACACAATTAAAATCGTGTATCAACAGGGTGCAACTGGGAGCTGTGTCATTTGTTCAGAACCATACCTCCATGTACCCAGGAACACGCAAGCAGGCAGTTACAGATAATTAAGTGCAACTCCCCTTTTCTGCAAAAAAGGTTTATTTTCTTACTTCCAAAAAAATCTGACATTTCTAAGGATTATTTTAGTTCCTGTTTCCTTCTTTTTGTCTTTATTTTCCCACAAAATGTATTGGCATTTGCGTTGTCCTCCTATTTTATTTAGAATAAATATGTCAGTTTAAAATTACAAGTAAGCTAATGGCATGTCCAACCAAGATAACCAGTCAAATAATTGGGTCACAGCATTTGCTGAAAATAAGACTGTTTATGTGCTTTCTTATGTCAGTCAAGACCAACATGCACATACCCATCTCAGTTTTAAACAGATTAACCCAATAGCAACTCCAGACTTCTATACTGATTTATCTCTCATCATGAACATTCTTAAAGAGTACTTTTTACCTCTGAGAAGAGTGTTGGGACGTTTACTATTTGCCAAATACTGATAAATCTTGTTGCTTGAGCACTGAAGCTTTAATATTTAGATCCCCTTGCAAGACTCAAGTCTGTAATTACTTTTTTACAGTCCACACTCATATTTTGAGGGACTGAAGCAGTCTTTTTCAGTACATGTTGTTCTTTCTTAATTAAGACAGCTAAATGGAATTCTAACTTAAGAAAAAGTGCTGACTTCATACTTGATAAACCATGGCAGCAATTTGTAGTAAAAATCACTCTTATTCTTAACTGTGACATTTACTATGTATTGGCTCACACAAGAATTTCATTAAGGTCAGAGCCACAGTAGAAGTCTCTCTGAGCTAAATTTTAAAATACAGGTAAAGATATCTAGAACTTATCTGGCACAACCATAGAAAACACACACAATTCCATTAAAAAAATGAAGAGGAAGAAGACCAAATATTTAGCTATCTCCTAAGACCCGAACACTTCTCGGCAATCTGGCATCACCTCTCACCAAGCTCTGAATAGCCCAAGTGGAAATCCTAATCGACCAGGAGGATATTCTTAATTAGAAACCTTAAGAGGAACCCTTTGTTGCCTCCAACTATCACAATGAGGCTGAGAAGCAAGGCTTGGGACTGATCTCACCATGGAACCATCTCCAACAAAGGGAAGTTTAGATGCTAAATGTACTGTTGGAAGGCCAGGAATAGAAGAAGGAGGCTCAGAAAAGAGCAGATTACCAAAAAACACACACAGATATGAACTCCCCTTTCATCAGGTGCTCTTCATACATTGCTAGCTCCCTGCATTTATTTGAAGGAGAGCTGGGAGGAAGCATTCACAGCAGAAAAATCTGGGGGGAGAAAACACATATAACCCACCTGTAACTGTTACTGTGTAGTCTTCAAAGCTAGTGAGGAGAATAAGAACTATTTTCTCCAGAAGGCAATGAATACCTACCAAAAAAGCAGTATCAAGATCAGCATCTTGAACAAAGGAGAGAAGAGTGGCGTGTGCCTCAGGACTGTCCACTTCATCAACATCTGCCTGCTCCCAGCACGTAAAACACACTGCACTTGTAGCAACAAAGTGTTATAGCAAACCCCAAGATATTGTGAGGACAGAGTAATTTCATTACACAGCGCACCAGGGTGCACTAAATTCAGATTTCTTCCCTATGAGCTTTACTTCTCATACCACAGTGCTGTATCCCGCAAGCCCCCGCGGACCCGGGCCTCACCGGCAGTTAATGACCCATTAGACAGCCACCTTGATGCAAACCAGAAGGTGGCTAATGCTCTAACAAAGTGGTCCTAAACTACAATAACAGACAACATTCAAGGATTACAGCCACTATAAACCAGTAGCCATAGTTAATAACTGCAATATTTCATTAAAATGGCTAGGAATAATGCACACCAGATACCCAAACAATTACGGATGACCGCAGTGGTATTAGAAAAGTTGCAATATAACACTGAACGAAAACAAGTTAGACGTTTGCCACAGCACACTGAATGCGTCTTCTCAGCGCAAACTCTTCCTAGTTGTTTGACCATCACAGACACAAAAGAATTCAATAACAAATAGACATTCAGAGAAGTAGCTGGTGGTATTATTAACAGTCAAAATAAACAAGCAGCATCTCTAAGAGTATCAAGAAGACTTTTACTCTGTTTCTATGCAGCTCAGCCAATAAAACTACCTTTATAACTTCCATTTGCTTATATTTTTCCTGAAGACTAGCACACCAGCAGCTATGTCATAAAATATACATCAAACTTTGCATGGTTTAAAAATGTACCACAATCACTTAATTATCCCTTCATGCTCCTTGCAAATTAATTTACAGGACCAGAATAGTTTAAAAAAATTATAATCTTATTTTAAATATCAAAACAAATTATATTACTGGCAAAGAAGATACTTAAAATTACAAAGCTACCTCTAATATACTGCTATTGCAAAAGGTGTATAGAAAAGTAAGGGGGGAAAAGGCAAAATCTAATGTATTAGCTACTTAATTTATATTAAAAATTCACTGTATAGCAATTTAAATTTAGTATTAATAACACAAAATAGAATTCTTCACAAAGCTTTATGTCTTGATAAACTAAAAGTGTACCATGAGTAGTGCTAATGCCCATTTATCAGAAGTAGATTGTATTTTTATTGTTTTGTTGGATAGATTGTAGGAAAGCATCCACTGAAAGCATAAAAAAAAAAAAAAAAAAAAAAAAAAAAAAAAAAAAAAAAAAAAAAAAAAAAAAGGAGGCCAAATAAGGAAAATCTAGTTGGAATAAAAGAGTGAAAGAGTGGAAGTGTGATTTCCACCAAAGTTCTATAAAGCACTATTTTACTGGCAATATAGTTAGCCTCTGGCAATGTGCCACACACCCAGAGAAACACAGACCCTATAAAAAGCCTGTGACTTGGTGCAAAAGAAGCATTTTAACACACCCTAAAACACACAGATGGCAATGACAAAGATATTTACATTTTGAGAGAATGCTCCTGTAGTTTTGTAAAAACTGCAATCAATTTCATCACTGAAGGAGAAAGCTTGAGAAGATGAAGTTAAATTAATTTGGTTTCTTTTCTAGCTGGTTTAGAATTTTTAATTGGTTTGCTGCTTTTCAGAGGTGCATGAATTGACAACAGATGAAGTGACTGCTAGCTAGAAAATGTCTCAAGATCTTGTGGCATGGCAGGCACTATCATCTCCCTGGGCAGCCTGTTCCACTGCTCTGCCACCCTCAATGTAAAGGAGTTCTTCCCAATGTTGAGGTGGAACTTCTCGTGTTTTAGTTTACAGCTGTTGCTCCTTGCCCTGGTTTTGGGCACCATGAATAGGGTCTGGCAGCATCCCCTGACACCCACCTTTGAGATGCTTGTATGGATTGATGAGATCCCCTCCCAGTTTTCTCTTCTCCAGACTAAACAGGCCCAGCTCCGACAGGCTCTCCTCATCAGAGAGATGCTCCAGTCTCTTCTCTGTAGCCTCCGCTGGACCCTCTCCAGAAGCTCCTTAACTTTTTTGTACTGAGGAGCCCAAAACTGGACACAGTACTCCAGATGTGGCCTCACCAGGGCTGAGAATAAATACATTTATATACGTATACTTGTAGCAGTTATTGAACAAGCTGCAGCATGCTGCCCAGCACAGTAACAAAGCAATTCTGGCCTAAATACAACCTAAGTGTCAGAAACAGAAAGCTGTCATTGTCTTTACAAAGCTGTCCAATAATCTGTCAAGATACTTACTCCTTTATTCATGTCCTATTAAATCATCTCCCCAAAAAGCGTAGTAAGAGTATCAAGGCCATTACCCACATGGTTTGAAGATATTCAGAGGTCTCAATCATTATGACTTCACTGGAAGTTAACACTTCTTTTGTGCAAACCTAGAATACAGCTTTCAGTTTAGTCTAGTTTTCTCCAAAAAGAGTCTAGTCTGCATGTGCTTAAATATGTAGTTTGTGGAACAAATCAGTGATCAGCAAGCAGGGACTTCTGGGGGATGTGCTTTCAAATTTCATTGCTGCCAAATAAAACCACTAACGTAGATGCATCTCAGTTATATCTGATCTACCCTAGGGAAAATCACCAGCAGTTCCAGCAGGACACAGGAAGGCATCAGATATCCTGCTGAAATAACACATGGTGAAGTTTACCACTACAACACCCTACAAGCAGTGTTTACTGAGTCAAACCAGATCCCACAGCTCCTGAAGAATCCCAAGCCTTCCCTTCCAGGGGATACCCTTTCACATACCCCATTATTCTCATCCAACTGTTTACTACAATTACAGCACCCAGCCTCCAGGGTACAGAGTGTTAGGGAAGCAACAAGATCCTGGGTTGTGTCCTCCAACCGTGTTGGGGCAGGTGGGCCAAAAACCAGTAATCACATCCTGCTTCAGAGTGTGAAAAGAAAGATAATTTTTTCCCACTTATCCATGGAAAAATATTCCTTCTTAACTTAGAAAATAAGAATAAATAATTACATTTCAATAGTTATTTGTAGGACTGATAACTCTCCTACCCATCACTGCAAACCACTGTGAACTTCAGAGATACTTTGAAAAATCCAGTGGTGTTAATTTCTGGGGGAAGATTTTAATCCCCCAGTTTAAGATACTGCTGTACCGTTTGCACTGAAGCTGTACCCAGAACTGGAAATTCTTATCATTTAAGAAAACCATATAAACTACTGTTGTAGCAATCACTTCCATAAATTATCACCCGAATTATTACTTCATACTAAAAGCCCATATATAATTTAAAATCTCAGAATGAAAATCATACCTTTACAACAAGGTATACTACATGTCTTTCTATACAGTGTACTAGATAAAGAAAAATGCTGCCAATGCAGCAACATTAAGTACCTCTATACCAACCATAAAATTAAGTAAGTATTTTGAAATCAATGAGTGTATAGGATCAAAACTAAGTTTCAGCAACAAAGCCCTTATGCATTTTTTCAGTGACTGCCAGGACACTGCAGGTGTGTGTGCTGCCTAATTCTGATCTACAGAGATCCAAATCCCAAGCTTGCCAAAGCTGCTTTTCTGAAGCAAGTGTTCTTCAGTCAATTAAAATGCAGTATTTTAGGGCATGCAGCTCTCTTACCTGGTGTTATTTTCTCCTAAACAATAAAGAGAATAGAGCAGTTTGGAATTGAAGTCAAAAGGGTCCCAGGACTGTCTCTATTTCCTAAAGCTTCACTGAGAGGAACTCCTTACTTGGTCCCAAATACTGAATGATTATGAACACTTAGTCACAGAGTTAAAATAAAATAAAATTTTAAAAATTAATAAAGAAATAATACATAAATTTAAAAATTTTAAAAATCCACAACCAAACATGTGTTCAGCTCAATCTTCTTTTCACCATCTTCAAACAGTATCTGAATGCTACTTTGACCTGTCTGAATCTAAAGCTTTCCGAGGCTGGATAACATATCCTGTAACCATACAGCTATTCAAAGAAATTAATGGCAGGTGCCAAAACATTCCATTATAAGCTGCTCAAATTTGATTAATTTGTTTTCAGACCTCAGAACAACAATCAGTAGATACAAAAAAACTACTTCCAAATTAAGGATTTTGCAACTCCAAATTGCTAAGGGGAAAACTATTTTACTTATCCTCAGTCCTTAAAACAGCTTCACTTGAGGTGAGGGGAGAAGAACAAGCAGAGAGTAAAGGAAAATTTGTTGCTGAATTTTGGAAAGATAACACATCCTCGTATTTTATTTCAGAAGTTAAAATATTTCAGCGCCCAATTTCTCAAATTACTTTAAAAAAATCAAACAAAAAAGAAAACCTGCAACTAGTCAGAACCAGACCCTGTGAGCAACACCTCACTATTAACTTCCGAGACTCCATGCAGCTGACTTTCTTGATCCCACAACCTGTATCACACCTACACACCCACCACATACACATTCCCCCCTCCCTTAGGATTGTATACTCACGCTGGATTTCTTCCTGCATCCTTCTTCTGTTAAAGTTTAGCAAAACAAAGCCACCTTTTAGTGGTTCCACTGAGGAAATGCCAAGTTCTAAAGTTACAGAGACCTCTAGAATGTGACAGGTCTCACAGAAAAAAAAAATTCCCTAAAAGTAGTTGTCGGCTGATAGGGGAGGAACAGTTTAACCAGAAGAAACATCTCTGTGCAAACTTGGTTGCATATACAATGAAGTCACGAAAAGCTGGGGCTCTGGAATAAGAGCTTTGGAAGACATTTCATTCAAGCTAGCAAACACCAGTAGGTTTTGGTTAAAAAAACCAAGTGCTGCAAAGAGATGATGCATATTTCCTCATTTTCCATGCCAGAAATATAATATCAAATTTAAAAAATTAAACATTATTGCACACAGGCCACAAAAAGCAGTGTCCTTTTGATCAAAGTAGAAAGTCTCCAGACGTCCTTTATATTCTTTCCATGAGCACTGCTCAATAAATGTTATAACCCTGAAGCTTTTAAATGTAGTAGTGATGATATCATCATTTTAAAAGCACTTTAACAGAACATTAGGAGAAAAAATTTCTTTTCTCAAAATCAAAATAACAGTAACCAAGTTGATTAGAAGTGGTTTATACTAAAAATATTCACAACATCTGCACTCAGACTTCTTTAGGTAAGAGTAGCAAACAATATATAGAATTCTGAAATAACAAAAGAGCCCCATGAACTAATGTGGCACTATAAACATTTCATTTAAGTTCCAAGAGATGCATGCTAGGAAAGCACAATTTTTACATTATAGCGGGTAAGAATAAATACTAAATAATAAATATTTGGAAGAATATAGTATTTCCACCTATAGTACTTAAAAGCTCAAAAATGTTTTCAATTCCATGCATAGAGCTGCTCTGAAAGCCACATTGAATATACTGCCTTTGTTTGCTTAGGTTATGCACAAATAAATATTGGGATGACAGTTAAAGACACATCCTTGAAGTAGTCTACCCAATAAATTTGGAAAGAGAAAGAAGAAGAGGAGGAATAAAAAAATCCAGCTGTATAAGATTCTCTTTGTTGCTGCTTGTTAAGGAATCCTTCTGGCACAACTGAGGGGATTATGAATTCACATGTGAATTTATCCCCTATTAAACTTTTAGTGAAAGGGTCAGTTAGCAGGAATGATAAAGCTCAAACACACCAGTCACATGCTGGCATAGCATCTGTGACTGGCTCTACTCAGGCATATCCCTGGTTTATAGCTTTAACATGGAGAGGAAGCTACAGGGGCGGGCAGAAAACAGTCCACTTCTGAAAGGATTGGAAATAGTGGAAAGTACAGTTCCACACGAGACAAAGGCACTGTGACTTCACAACTTCAGGTCACACCTTTTTTTTTTTTTTTTTTTTTAGAAAGAGTACTAAGGAGGACAGAGTAGGTTAAAATCTCCAATTTCACTGGGCAGGGTTCTCACCATCTCTTAATACTTATGTAGCACTTCAGCCACCCAGATCTTCCTGTTTTCCACTCCAACTCCTTTTGCTGGGCTACCTTAGCTTCCAAGCGGCACTCCTGGTCCCACACATATCACTACTGTACAGGTGGTAGTTAGAAATATACAGTAACTGTGCCAATGATGAAGCCTGGTCAAAATTTACATTTACACATCACCTCAATACCTTATACTTTCTTTTTAAATTTATACCTCTATTGTTATAATGCAATGTAACAGGGAGGACAATCCTGTTTGCACCTTCCTGTGGTTGTGTTATTTCGACAAGAGATTTGGTTCAAGTTTTGGGGTGAAGAAAAAGGAAAGGCACAAAGGCCAGCAACAACTCAACAGCTACAGTCACGATGCAAGACTCACCTTTGTTATGACAAGAGGTTCTGTGGAACCAGTCTGCGCACTCTCGCCAGTCACCACGTCCACTGTCCAGCTGCCCCGTCACCTAACTTGTCTTCCCAGGCTCTTCTTCAAAACTCAAGGGGATTGAGCATTCTCTAGAGTCAAATGAATCTGACCTTTCCCTAATAATCCCCAGCTGCAACCCATACACGGTGCTTGAGCACACACCTGGGCCCCTAAGCCGTCCTGTGACAGACCTGCAGGCTGAGCCCGGCACAGGGAGGGCTGTGCCTGCCTGTCCCCAGCACCATCTTGGGAAACGTCTGCCCCCTTCCCCAGTCTGGGACTCCAAGACCCAGCAGCGCACTCCCCACTCACCTGTGCTTGCAGGACCTAATGGGTGCAGTATTTTATATTGAGACTTTCTGAAGTCTTGTTATTTTAGGAGTCAGTGGTCATAACACAAACACATTACTTGGCAATCCATTTTAAATGTCCTATGAGTGAATTATTTTAGATTAAGTGACACAAATAAAAAGATAATAACAAAATCCTGACCTTCAGAAAAATTTTATCAGGCTTGGAAGGAAGCATATTGTAGAACAGCCCTCTAGATATATTGTATAGAAAAGTGAAGAGTTCCAAAAAATCTGATATAATGCTTTATTTACCCATAAAGATAATGTGAAACTATTTTTCACAGTTATCCATGAAAGCTAGATAGTGAAAACTGAATAATACATATTGAAATTGCTTTGAGGTAAAAGAGAACAACCAGTTTGGATTAAACATGCTTTCTAGTCACTTCCCACTCCAAGTAACCCAACTTTCTATAGTTAACATATAGTTTCTATATGTTTTTCCTGCCCATTGTGGTTTCATCAAAAATATCCCTGAAAAAAGCTTCTTTATACTACTGGGACAGTTTCAGTCTGCAGCACAATTTACATAGCAACTATTTCTACTTCCTGCAAGGATGAATAGCCCAGTGCTTCTGCCAAATATTTGTCTATGTAAGTTCAGACTTGACTTTTGTACCATTTTTAGCCATCATTCAAATTGCTTCCACTGTTAATGGAAAGAAAAAATTAATTTAGTAACAACCAAATGGGTTATTAACTTATTTAGTTAACTTTTTTCATATTAAACAGGAAGAGATTTTCTCATGTTTGACAGAACAGGCTTATTTAGTCATGTTTTTCTCAACTTTTGTTTTTAATCTCTTCCAAATGGTCGATTTGACTGAGCTGTTGATGCAACTGCAATTCCATATGATGCAACTGCCTTGCACAGCATAACATATGAAAACAACCAAAGATCAGAACATTTAGCACCTGCAAAACAATCTTCAATTACTGTCTTAAGCAGATAATCAAGTAGGTAAATGACAGCCATGTGCCATGCTAATAAACTAACACAAGAGAACTGAAAAATGTGAAAACAATTTAAAAAAAGATGTGGTTATTTAGAATAGTTTTAGGCTCTGTAAGATGGGACTCTTTTATATTATTTTAAAGGACGGTGTGCAATCTGTAAGACAATGAAATTTTGTACCAACTAATCATCAGATGACAATATTTTTGTATCATAATGAGGATAAAACTAAAAAGTGCCTTCACCATTCCACACACTGCTCAACTGCTGTTTTTTTCACCCACACAAAAAGAAAGCAAATAGCCATTCAAATAATTTAAATATCTTCTTTTATAAAATATAAATAAATAAAGCAAGCTTTCTATTATACAGTTTGGAGAATTTTTGTTGTCAGAATTTGTCCTTTTTTTTAATATTTAGAAAGAAGAGTACAATGAAGAAAAGCAAGTGGGTTTGCCATCAAAAGCATTCATTGCTCTGACACACAAACACCTGTCAGTGGAAAAAGTCTTCAACTTCTTCACTTCTCTTTACTATGAAGCAAATGCACATGAAGCTTTCAGACTATTTTCTTCCAGTGTTTTGAAGTACCTTTCAGTTCACATGAAGGCTAACAATTGCAAAGAAGCACAAGAGAAGGAAAAACTGGCATAACGGAAAGACTGAGGAGCAGTGAAAGCCTCCCTGCTTATAGCTGTTCCTTTGTTGAACACTCTTATGGCACACCCATTTTAAGTGCAGCCAAAACTGCATTTAAAAAAAAAAAAAAAAGGAAAAATATTTCTAAAATTTAATCTCTAATGTAATTTTCTTCCCATGCAAATATTTTCTTCTGAGATTTATGCATTAACAACAGAAATCATGAAATATTTAATGAGCAACAGTAATAGAACACTATTTATATAAATTTACAATTTACATGCAGGGTTTTTTGCATTTATATAGCAATCCCTTATTACCTTATTCAGTGTGCAACTGCAAAAGAACTATAGCGGACAAAATCGGTTTCATAGCTAACGCTACTACTGAAACAACAACCAACATTTTTAGGAAGTGTATGAAAAATGTTACAGATTATTTTGAAACTACTGTTGCACGTGGCCACATAAATGGAATTAAGCTTGTTAATTTTGCAAGAAAAAAATTCCAAAATATCTGTGTTTTTCACTGACATAAATTAAAATCTTTACAAATTTCACATTAAAAAAAAAAAAAAAAAAAAAAAAAGAAGAAGCAGCATCAAGCCAGCAATCTTGTAACAGCAAAGACTATCCTTCTTGTAATAGCAAAGCCTATCCTTCTTGTGGATTAGTAAACCCTCACCTATATCTGATAAAGTAGTTCTTCCTCCAGCTCTCATTGCTTAGCCTCCCCTATCAATCCAGGGATACCTTTTCTCTGAAACAATTACACTTGAGGAGTTTTGAACTTCTGGTGCAGACTAATCCATTTAACTACAGAAGCACCTTTCAAGCTTCCATTTGACACAAGTCCATCGTTCATCATTTGCTGGTGCATATGCTTTTTGCTGACAGAGCTCCATTACTAGAAAAAGCTCAGTAAGTAAAGCTGATTTGAAACAACTATATATTATAGATAGCCTGCAAGAGACATGCTGATTTTGAGTCTAGAAAATCACCACATAAAAAAGGAAGGGGGGAGGGGTGGCTGAAAAGAACTATTTAATTATTAATATACTTTCACTTCTTACCAACTGCTGCAATGTGATTTATTAGTGTTAATTTGCAATTTACTTGGGGCATCGGAAGAGAAATTTAACTCCATATAGCAAAGTACATAGCATGCTTTGGGATTCTTGGACCAGAAATGTTTTTGTCTTTGATTAATAATAAAACACCGCACCAATGCTATCACAGATCCCTACCAACTTTAACATGTTGTAAGATCATAAAGCTAGAAATCAATATGCTAAACCATAAATTCTGCAGCACAAGCAAGAACATGTTCAATTCTATTTTTTGACCAGTGGTATAATTTAGGTAACATTAACAAGGCATTTCTGTAGTCTGTTTGGCAATAGTACATGATTTACCAACATGCATTAAAGTTCAGCATTTGGTGTGGTCTAGTATTGCAGCCTCTATTTCATAAATGCAAGTATAAGGTAAAGAGGGGCTAAGTAATGTACTCAACATCCACATTTTCTTATTCATCACTTTGGCTAATAAACCCTTATGGCTACCCGGGGTGGGTATAAGAATGTTTCACCAGTTTGGCTATGCTCCCTCAACCAACAGATTTATTTTTTTGTGAGAGTCAAACCATAAAAAAAATAAAATCAAGAAATAGGGAGTACGGTAATGAGAGCTCGTAGCAAAGTAAAGGGTCTATCAGTGAAGTACAATTAGCCTTCACAAAGTTCCTTTTAGGCTCCATGAAAAAAAAGCACTTCCATGAAACCAAGGAGGTACTTGCTCAGCCTGAATGTCAAGTAATAGTTATATCCCTGCTTTTCCAAGTGCCTTGCTTTAAAAAGGGATAGAGAGTCACCTCCCCTAACATTCAGAAACGTTGGACCAATCTTTTGGGGAAAGAGTGAGACAGAAAAGAAGGAGAAAAGAAGCAGCTGAAATAATAAGATTTTCGGATCTATCTTTAAGGTATAACCAGATAAGGCCTTTTCCAGCAACCAATATTCTTTTCACTGACTGGAATGAAAAAAGAAGTTAAAAATGTGAACAGAGATGCAGAGTTTGTTATACCCTTGAACAGGAATTAACTTCCATGCTTCAGTTTGAGAATGGGACTTGTAAGTCCTACTAGATTACATTTTTTTGTACATTATAGAGAAAGTTTTTTCTTTTCAATTTGTAAGCACAGTACAAAGAGCAACACATGGAAGTAAGAGCAACACATGGAAGTAACAGTCAGAAAACATCATTGGTATAAAAATCAGTATCTTGATACTCCATGATTTCTTAGACATTTCACTTCTTTGTTCCAACAGATTTGTTTGTGACACCAGTTACTTTAATCAATAGGAAGTATTCAAGCTGCTTATGATGAGTTCCTCATGTAGACATTGTGAACACTTCTCCCAGAAGACTCCATAGGAAGCCAAGACTGGAACATGGTGTCCTCTTTGCACTCTTCAGCCTAGATGTTAAAGAAGCTACCTCAGACTGCTTAACATGTCATACAAGCAGCACAAACATGTCTGAGGTATCTCAGTTTGCAAAAAAACAGGGCCAATTTTTCTGATTTTACAGTATGCTCGATCCACCACAATAGCAAAGCTGGAACATTCTTGAATACCTTAAGGAAATTCACATTTATGCACACAAAAACGATCTCCAAATTCAGGACAAGAAATTTGTTTCATTACCTCCCATACTGGAACTCCTGGTAACCATGCTCAATTTTAGAGTATTAAGTTCAGAATCAAATGAGAGTCATGTTCTACACATTTTGTCCCTGTTATCACCTAAGGAAATGAAGAGACAGGGAAAGTGCAATGTGCATTTTACTGATGCGCTTTTTAATAGCTAATGTGATAACCTAACTTAACTAAAACAATCCAATTATCTTCAATTATAAGGAAATATAATCCCCTTCTCCTCTATTTCCCCTACCCAACCACAAACACAATCATTCTGTTTAAAGAGAAAAGCTGGTACACTGACATGTGGAAAATGGTGTTTACTAATTTACATTTACTGATGTATATTTAGAAAAATTCAAACTTTTTAGTATATTTTAATGAGAGGTAGAAAGCATATAAGCTGCATATGGAAAAAAAAAATCAACAGCAACAAAAAACTGAATAGAACTCAGATGATCAGACTAGCATAGGGACAGACAGTAGTATTTCTGAGGCAATTAGAAGGGAAAACACCCCACTTCAACAGGGACAAAACCAGTGTTTTCCAAAGCCATAGTGACTGCCCAATTATCCCTCTCCTCTTCTCTATTTGAGCATCAATTTCAGACTAGTACAGGAAAGCAAAGTTAACATGATCTGTGAAAGCTTAAGAAGTGTTTTAAACGTTCACTCTTATAAATCTTTATTTCAGTGAACATGAAATGTCAGCAAGACAATAGCCGATACCAAAGTTCATTCTATTTCCAAAGATACAGTAAATGCTTAAGAGTTTAACACCTGTTTTGATCCTATCATTTTTGCATTTTTTCATGGATCTAGAACACAAGCACTTAAAATCTGATCAATGTTATTCTAATTATATATTCCATATATAGGTGGGATATTAAGTTTATAAAATATGGTTCCATTAAGGATGTATCTGTACTTACTGGAAAACATAATGAAGAAAAATAATACAGAAAGTCAACCCAGACAAGTTATAAAAAGTACCATAGCACTCAGTAAATGAAAGGGTGGTTTCTTGCTTCTGCGCTCTTAGAACTTTGAATGAGCTACACATCCTATAGCAGCTGTTCAACTCTGATATTCACATTCTCTTACAAAAAATAAACTCTTCACCAAGCTATTGACTATATACATATTTACCTTCCGAAGAATCTGTTTATCTGTAAAATCTCTAAGAACTATATACTATTTCAGAAAATACATCTATTTCCAAAGAATAAAAATGAGTTTTCAAAACTTTTCTGTGTGCATATTTGATGTCATGTTTGGCTAAGAAAACAATTCTCCTCACTGAACAATCCTTCAAGTGACACAAGAAATGCTTGCCATACACATCTTTGCCAGAATTGAACTCTGAAGTTCTAAAATGCTAAATATTGATCCTTTATTAAAGCAAACAAGCTTTAGAACTCCAGGAGACAACCTAGAGATGATCCATCCTGCATTTCACCTCTTATACCTACTAAAATGGGAGAGTGAAGTACAACACCCTTGCACCTGATGAAGATTGGACCTAAACCTACAGCCTGTTGATTTATACAGCCATCAAAATCCTTGCTTAAACAAAGGTTCCTTCTGTTGGCATTCATTTCAAGTTAATTTTAAAAATGAAATTATTACAGGCCCCATTCTGCTACAAACTGAGAACGTGCAGATTTCTCATGAGCATGGTCAGGAGTAATGCATGTAAAATGGCTAATGGCAATGTTACTCATTTTTTATTTACTACACAAATAGAACAGACTAAAAATGAACATAAGGTCCTGCAGGGCAAACTCTGTGTTCTGTAGATAAAAAAACCACATTGCTCATTAAGAAAAAAAATCAGATGCAGTGGCTACATTAGAGATCAGTTAAGTGTGTAAAGAATGGAAACATATATCAAAATACAACAATTCCATATTTTCTAGGAAAAATCAACAGTGATACTGAAGTTATGAGTCTTCTATTTATCATTTAGTAGGTCTCAACGCTAAATTATTAATAGTGGACCACTCTACATCAGTCAAAAAGACTGAACACGAGACCTTTTGCCTGAGGTTAGACTCTGAGACACTCCAATCAGCATATTTAAAATCTTAAATATGATGTTGCCTTCAGTATTTTTTCTGTCTAGCTTCAAGAGCAATTTATGAGCTTATGAGAGACAGATGCCCAAAGAGAAAAAATTGACCTTTTTCACAGGACGCACAAACTTCAAGAACCTTGAATCTTTCTAATCCATCAACAAAATACTTGTCTTCAGTTGCCAGATGGGTATTTGCAAAATACAAATAAAAGCCACACACACAATATTGAGACTAACAGATCAACAATGAGACAGAATTCCATCAGAATACCTATACGAATCAGAATACTCTATGTGCATATACCTGCATGTGCATATTCACACAAGCAACAGAGGGAGAACACATGTAACAAAACCAGCATCAGCATTACAATTAAACCACTCCAATGGAGAGTTTACAGAGTTTGTTACAATAACAAAGTAGCGCAGGTGGGATAAGCAACTGAAAATAATTTTTAAAAATATTTTCAAAAATGTAATGTTTGCTTCAAGGAAGATATCAGAGACTACAATGCGAAAGATTTTGATCAAAGTTAACTTTTTGCAATGGCTGTTTACATGCTAATTTAAATGCCTTTCTTAAGAATTATACTGCTCATTATGAAGATACAGGGTCTCTAATTTAGCTCTGCCAGAATATCTAGAAATGTGGAATACAGATTTTAAGTTTTACCTTCTAAATAGGAACAATGGTAAAATATATTTGCATATTTCAAAAGCCTACTTTTATTACAAACTGTACATATTGATAAATCCCAGCTCCAGTCAGAGGTCAGCAAAGCATGTTTGACTGACTTCTACATACTTTGTCTCCCTGTGTACCCACGAACGGAACACTGGAGTGTATGCACATCGACAAAGTAACAGTGATCCACCAGACTTCAACATTTTTTACCTAGGAGAAAGCAATCCCTGAAGTAGAGATGCAGTATGTACTCTAAGCATCAGAGCTCTCTATCTGATGAAGAGGTTGTCAAGACTGAAGGAAAATTTATATGTTTAAATTACCACAACCACAATAGAATTATCCTATCTTTTAATCCTTAACACTAGACCGTTCACACAATATCAAATGGTTTTTCAGAGAGTTGCTCTCTTTTCTTCTCATGTACTTTCCCCGATAGCAGGTCACTCAAGAACATGCCAACCCCAAATATCTAATTCATGCTGGCAAATTACAAGGAGAAATACACCTTGACTGCTTGCAGTTATAATACTTACTTAAGAAGCAAAATAAGTGGAGAAGACAAGATCACACTGAGTTACACCTTTGTAGTTTAAACAGCAGTTCATGTAAGTCCCAAAATACTCAGAGCATCATAAATACATGCTATGAAAAGACTGTCACAGTTTAGCATATGAAGATCATTACGCCTTTTCTAGTTTAATACAAGTTACACTTACATTCAAAGATAATTGAAAAGCTTAAAATCTAAGCTTTGCTAGACTGAAAGGCTGAGTTGGTTCAAATGAGCAGTTGTGTTTCTATCTCAGATTTTAATCTTGTTTGAAAATCTTTTGGTCTAAGAGAGAGATAGAAGATATTTCTTTACACTGAAGTGAGCTCCCCTCTGAACCAACAGCAATTTGGCAAGGAAGATGAGCTGGCACATCAGAACACTATTACTTCATGAAGACCAATAGCTTCTCTCTTAAAATATGCAAGGCCCTAATGCACTTTGACAAATGACAAAGGTTATTAAAGGACAGCTTGTGGGAGTATAATTGCTTTGTGACTTGATCACTATTAACAGAAAGAACATCGGCAGAGAGTTAACAGCTTGAAACATGAGTACAGGAATCCAGCAAGATCTTGACTCAGCAAAGCACATGAGGACATTAACTCCACTCCTGTATTACAAAACAATTAAGAACATGGTTAAGTGCATGCTATATGACTGTCACTTAACTGGAGAAAAAAACAGCCATCTTTTCAGGGGCCATGACATTCTACATCATAGGATACATAGATATACACTATATGAGTACAGCTATGCTAGTATATGTTTTCTACAGATAACAAAAGAATCCTTACCAACTTCACTGCAGTCTTTATACAGATCACGTTGAATAACTTAGAAGATGACTCAAAGTTTGCAAGGACTCCATCTTCACAGCTCTTGCCAGAATATTCAGGGTCCCTCTCCCCCACCCCAAAAAACCCAACATTTTCTGCATGCATCAGTTTCACCATGTTTCTCAAAAATACTTACCAAAGCTGAGGTGTAAGTCAATTTATATTACAAGAGTTTAATGGTTTCAAAATAGAAGAAGGAGGAATACCAGAGAGAAATCTGACAAGGTTAAAAGGAAACTGGGGAAAGGTTGAGGCCTAACACATATTAAATAAAAATCAATCACAACAACATCTCAAGAATTACAAAGTAAGATAGAGTATACCACTACTCAAAGTGAAGGGAAATGAGGGATAGGACTCCAAATCACATGGCAGCACTTGCTTTGTACAGAAGTAAGATGCATTAATGCTTAACTCCTGCAAAGCACTGACTCATGGCAAAGGCAGGGCAAGAGATTCAATGCATTGCACTGAACAAGCTCAGAATTCACCATGAGCCAGAAACCCCTGCCTTGCTCAGGGGTAACACTTCCACATATCAGTAAGGCTCCAGATTTTGCTTTTGTGGGGACAGCTGCACCTTCCTTCTTATGTTTTTGCAGTGGCAAAGCACTTCATACAAACCCATGGGAAGCATCTTGCCTGGCACAATACAGAACTCCCAAGTTTAAAACTATCTTCTGAAAAGGCTGTGTGCCCCTACAAATCTTGCCCCTCCTCCACACAACAGCATTAGCTGGAAAGGAAAACGCACACACGGTATATTCAGAAGGGCATATAAGAGGAAAAAAGGTTTAAATACTTACTTTATATCAAAGGTCCAATCTACACAAACAAAAATTCAAAAAACAAAAGAATTGGTCATTTGGAACAGTTATCACAGTCAGCTTCATACTGTTGGCACAATGGTGTACCATTGGTTTGAGGGGGTTTTAGCACAGATGTGTTGTATAAACAGCTATTTTTATGCTACTTTTATTTTAGTAAAAAAGGATGCACTTGGTCCTCAGACACTTGGCATAGCGCAACTGGCTAACTATTATCCACTATGGAAGGATCAAGCAGCATTTATTAAGTGCCAATTTAGACATCACCACAATTGGTCCTGTGTAATTTGTATTTCCTTGGAGTTAAGAATTACAACAAAATGAAAGAACTTAATTAGACAGTGGTAGAAATCCATATTTTACCTAACTTCAACGGAAAAGGTTTTACAAGGTTTATATCCTTTGCTCTGGAATCATCGGTATCCCCAGCAGCCAAGAGATGCTCAGTGTCCCAGTTCCCCCAGTGTTTCAGCTAAGATACTGGTTTTTGGACTGGGAATTTTGCTGAAGTAACAGTCTAAGACTTAGTGTAAGTCATCAAATCTTTCCAGACACTCATATTAACTAACCTCACCTCCTTTTCTGCCTTACTGCCCAGAATTATCTGTAAAACCAGTGTAATGTACCTAACTTACCCAGTTAGGTTTCTTTTTGACCAACTCAATGTTGGAATATTGTCTGTGCTTTATTCACCTGCTTTCTCTTCTGCTGCTGCAGATAAAATCATCGCAACAAATACTGTGCCTGGTCATATCCACAGCATTTGATAGTCAAAGTTCAGTTTAACTAAATCAGATGTCCACAAACAGGATATTGTTTGAAAACAGACCAACTTTTAAGTAGACCCAACCGAACTTAGTAGATGCTGCTGCTACAGTTTCTGAGCAAAGGAAACTTACTACCTCTAAACAGAATTTGCAATGAAATGTTGTGGGAGGCAGAAAAACTCTAGGCTCACAGTAGAGATTATTCTTCCATTACATCAACCCACATAAGGAAACTATGCTTAAGGACTGAACAAAATTTGTTGAACAACCATTTGTAGCATCTGTACTAAGATCCCCAAAGACAGACAAAGCAGAAAAGGAAAAGCAGAGGTGAGGCAGTGCTGACAGAGGCAAGAAAAGTCTGAACCAATACTCCTTCAAGAACGATTCACTGATTCTTTATTCCAACACCATAAAAAAAACATCTTTCACAAAACAGGTTTGCTTGGGTAATACATGATGTCAGCATAGATCATATTTTCATCTTCTGACAGTGCCAGCAGCTTTCCTGGACTTCTCTAAAGGAGGGCAGAAAGAAAAAAATTTAAAAATAATAATAATCAAAAAAGAAGAGCCAAAACCATCTTCCAGCTTTGACAGAAAAGGATCTTTTTGTTCCTAAGACATTTGTCTTCACGTAACCCACCAGCACCCTCCTGTAGGAGTCATGCAATGAGAAAGCATCACAAAGGGTTATCAAAATGCAAAGCCAGTATCAATATCAACTTTCTACTGTTTCCAAACATGAACTTCCTTTGGTGTAATCTTATTTCCTCGTCAGTGAAGTAAATTAATACTTGTTCATATTTAAAACAAGAATTAATGTTATCTATGCCAGGACATTGAGACCATTCAATAGAAGGACAGCACTGTGTGACAGAAGTCATGAACTGAAAGTAAGCCACGTGTTAATAACAAAGACAAGCACTCAACCTTCTCTACTTCTGACCTTTCCTTTTGGCTTTTATGAAATTGTCTACTGCTTTTTGCTTCTTCTTAGTCAACTAATTATTATTTGCCCACTAAATAAAAAATTTTCCCTCCCTAGTTTTCAAGTATGACTCTTCTGACACAACAAGCAGACAGAAGATGCACCATCTACAACAGACACACAATAAAGAATAACACATCTTTGTAAAGAGGTTCCACCCTGTTGTACTGAAAGCAGTAACTGTCCCATTGAATTAAAGAAAAGGCAAAAGTACAGTTATGTGCTGTAGAAACATATGGCTGGTAGGCACTACGTTAACATGTGAGATAAAATACCTGGGAGCAGAGGAAACATTTTTGCAGTCACAAAGAACAGAAGAATTTGCAGAAATAAAGTGGAAGCCAACATAACTTTCCATCACTGGGTCATCCAAGGTAGCAGTCAAGCAGCACAGGAGTGATTTGAGAAGAACTGAGTACAGAGCAATCAGAAAGGTTAGCAAAGCATAGCAGTACAGAAGTTCCCTGTATTTGCAAACCAATATACTATGAAGAAAACATATCAAACCAAACAAGTTAAATCCCCACCCTGCACACTTCCAGTATCCCAGCATTCTTGTAGGAGAAATAAAGCCTGTTAAAAATGAGGGACCAGGACAGAAGCTATACATCAGGAGATCTCAAACTACTAAAGAAATATATAACAGAGCAAAACCAGTTCTGCAAGCTACTCAAAACTTAAAACTGTTGTTAGTTTATGATTGAAATTTACATGTTGAAATTTCTCAGGTTTCATTTTTGAAACATCCAAGGAAAAAGAAAAACAACATTAGGCTCACATTAAATGGATCCTCCAGTAAGAAAAACATCCCTATGAAAGGAAGATAAATATAGATTATACATAGGCTTGACGTAATAAAGTTACATGGGCAATTTTTGTGACTTGTGATCAATTATGAGTTTTAGGCTTATACTGGACAAGCTTAAATCAGAATAGTAAATATGGCTCCTTTTAAATGGTAACTTTGATAACACCATGAAGCTACTGGGTAGATCCCTTTCAACTACTGGATGCATCCGCGCATCTGCATCCATGCTTGGCTCAGAGAATTTCTAAACAATCATAGACAATTTCCACACCAAAACCAAAAGAAAATCCACTGAGAATAAGCATAAGAGGAAACTATCCTGAAACTTACCGTCCAAGACACTTCTGGAAATTCTGCAAGTGCAAATCATTAGTAGGGCTGTACATTCTTACACATTTCATCAGAAGGCAGACATTCAATTTTACTGATATTCCATCTTCAAGATCTGTTTCCCCTCCTCGTAGGAATGTTTTCAAAACCCAAATTGAAAGCTTCTGCTATTGTATTTCAGAGATAGCATGCTCAGGGTTTTTTTAATAGTTATTTCAGTTTTAAACAACTTTGAGATTCTCAACAAGACATCATCTAAAGGATGTCTGGAAGCATTAGGCAGGAAAAGAACCTGCTAACCACCACTGAGAATACTACTGAAAAATATACTCTCAGAAATAAGAAATCACAACAAAGCAAAATCAGTATAAGCAGGAGGATCTTGCTTTAAAGTAGATTTATTCTTACAAAATTCCCCAGGTTTCTTTGTGCAGTTATCGAGATGTGGACAATGAACTTATTCAAAGCAGCCTACATATATTTGGAGACTACTTTATTTTTTATATTAGTTGCATGCAGATGTGGATGTAACTTTAAAAGCTTGTAATATTTTCACAAAAACAGGGAGACATAAACTAAAAACTGTGATGATTAGCACTCCTGACAACTATCAAACAAATTACTTCAACAGTTACTATTGAAATAGTTAGAAGGCAGGTTGAGAGTTGCCAACATCAGCATATAAATTTAATAAATATGCATGAGGAAGATGGATATGGAAAGATTACAAAATCAGAAGACAGAAAACTGTGTTGCAGCACTCCAATGAAGTACTGCAGTACTTGGAAAAAGAAACTTTTGTTTTTAAATAATCCCCCTCAATAGTCCTAAAAAACAGCACATAAAATGTTTGCAAAGTAAGAAAAGCAGAACTCACTACTTTGGATTTTAACATTAATCTCTGCTAATATAACAAAAGAAAAGATGTATAATCTGATTCCACCTGAAATCACACTCAGATACAGAAAAATACTGACTACAGGTAATTTGTTATTAAAATAGCTTTAAGAACACCCAAGTAACCAAGGATTTTCAATGCAAAATTAAAGCCAAACAATAGGAATAAAGCTTAAAATACTGTTTACACACTGATTGTACAGGAGGGGGGGGGAAAAGGGTAAATTACAGGTCTCAGAGCAGTGTTTCACTGAAGTACCTGTAGTCTCAAACTACAATTCTACTGTCTTCTCCTCTGCTGAAGTAGAATCTGAAGAAGAAAAAGAAACTCAAACTAGCACAACTGAAGTTTTTATAGGTCACATGGGATGCCTGCTGCCATGCACCAGATGTGAGTAGGAAAAAGAAAGTGGTCAACATATGATATTAAAAACCAGTGCAGTTTCAAATATTTTAAACATGATGTCAAGTGCATTCAACAGGTCTACAAATGCACTACATTAGCCTAAATTTAGTAGGTGATAATTGAAATCAGAGATCCAGTCATTACCACTGACATGTTTCTAAATAATACCCAATAAATTTTTGTCTGCTTCAGATTCTGTGACAGCTGGCAGTTGGGAGGGAAATCACCCAGAGGGTATGAGCACACACACGTACAACATTTCTGAAGTCAAGTTCCTGTATCTTCCCTTTCTAGAGCTAATTTAACAGTGACAATACTGTCATACAAGCACATGCTCCTAAAGCAGAATTCCACAAGCTGAATGTTTTCTCCAGTCTCTTCATGGCATCTTCCTGCACTGGGTATGAAACAGGACAGTAACTTAACTAACTCCAACTCTATATCCTGCATATGAATTTTCATGAGGAAATTAATTCAGTTCTGTTAGAGAGACCAGATCTGGTATTCCTACTCATCCTTCTGATCATCTCTTAATTTTTAATTGGAGAAGCAAGAAAGTCAATCAGCAATAGAAGATACAGTCCTAGTCCGCATCTTTTTTGCTGTTACCTTCGTTATAATTATGTACCCTTTAACCAAAAGGAAACAAAAATTTCTTCAAAGTCTGTAACACATCTTTCTGTTTAGTCTGTGCTGTAACAGCACCCTTTGATACATCCACTGTCCAATAATAAAAAGTGCAGCCAAGTAACACATGAGAATAAACTATCTCTGGGATCACTTCAGATTTGGTAAGTGGACAGGTGTCAGCCATCACTTGTCCCCCCCAGGCAGAAGGGGTTTATGCAAGTTGGTAGGAAGAGCTGGTAATTATATTTGGCACATATAGTTAATCAACAAGGCCTCCTCACAACTCCGTTCTGCCATCTGTAAAATGGAGGCAGTGCCGTCTCTCCACTTCTCAAAGGAAACTGAACTTCAAAGCACATGATAAAAAACTGCCTGAGAAGACTTGCCTGGCCATTTAGATACCAACAGCATGGCTTTTGACTGGAAATTTAAACAACTACTTAGAACAAATGAAGGCTGGAAATGAAAGAACAAAGCTTTCACTAAAAACTTACAGGTATCCAAGGCTCACAAACCTTCGTATACAAGCAGCAAACACTTCTCAGTTTTCATGGATTATAATACTTTAAAATATTGTCTAGCAAAATTAATTCCAAAGAAGTTCAAAAAGACTATCTTTTCTAATGAAAATAAAACAAGTAGGCCTTCAAGACAAAAAACATCTTCCCTCTTAGTGTTCTTTCTATAGGAAACCTATTTACAGAGCAGCAGTATTTCTATCCAAATACTTAAAACAAAAGAAAGTTGCATGCTACTCATTCCTAGATTTTTAGACCCTAAGACTCAGAAGACTCATAAAATTACTAGCACCTATTAGAAATATTAAACTCTGTTACTGGTCTCAATAATTAAAACTTAATTTACAATCAATAGTAACCATGGACTGAAGCGAAAGAGCCAGGAGATATCTGGGGATAAAGAGAGCAGCCAAAGCCAAAAAAAAACATTTGAGAGCCCCACATTAGATGGTGAGAAGAAAAAAGAGTATCAGTTTGTATCAGACATTTTTTCCTGCTACTCCACTGATAGAAGCAAGTTTAAAAAAATAAAGAAAACACAAATCCTACAAAGTTATGAATGACAATTCTACCTATATTAAGTAGTATCATAATTCAGAATGTCTCAGATTTACTATACTGACACCTCTATTTCAAATGCAAAAGTAACCTTAAAATTAAGACTCTTAATAAATTGCTGTTCAGAGACATCCACCTTGAAACTTCAACTCAGACAGCCCACAGATCTTGAGTTAGTCCTTCACCAGATTGTGTCAACATAGCCCTCAAAATGCCTGAAGTTCAGACAAGGTCATTTAGAACCCAAGTGACAGGTCATTTGGGCAGGAGAGGGTTACACAGCAAGTGTCCTGTACAGCACAGGGCTGATTGCAAGAGCTGCTGAAGATAAAAGTGCCGATCTGCCTTTCTTATGACTTTTGATATAAAGTAAAAAGTAAAATGGCAGCCTTTTATGACATTTTAATTCTATTCCCCCTTTCTACCACCTCCATTAAAACATTTTCCTCCTCTCTTTTGTGCTATTCAAGATTAAAAAGTCATTTATTGCAATAAAGGGATTTAGTGATTTGGGAGTAACTTTTATATACTGTACACCCTCTAGACACCCTGAAACTATGTTAATAATTTTCTTCCTATTAATTGTCTCATCAACTCACAGCTGGCTATGCTTTTTATTTCATTATGTTATTCATCAATCTAAAATAGAACTATAACAGAAAAAGAAATTGGAATGGAGCAATTTCAATATTTCAAAACAGATGCAAATCAACACTAGAGATGCTACACAGCATATTTTTATTGAGACAATTCTATACATGTTTGAAAAATGAACTTGTAATAAACTCATATCCTGTGAAGATATGTTTTTCTTTCCATCTTATGAGCTAATTATGCCAACACAACATAACATTTTCCTAAATGCCTTATAAACTGACCCAGTTACTCAGAAAGTATTATTTTTAAATTGATGTGATAGATGCAAACTGGAACGTTCGGATTTCAATTCTGGCACCAATTCCCAGATCCCCTTCCCAAGTAATTTAAGGACTTCCTCCCAATAGTTTTTCATATTCTTTTAACTGACATTTTATCTTTATACAGTATCTCAGCAGAATGAACATGCACTAAAACAATGACAGCCCTTCTCTGGCTGTCATCTCTCATTCTGGCAAAGACAGATGTCTTACACTGGCTTATGCCAATAATAGAGCCGACAAAAAACAACAGAGACTACCTGCCTCTGATGTAAAGGCACCAATTCACATTTGTGACACTCATTTGTCAATTAACAGATTTCTTCCATTGTTGACACATGGGACTTAAAAGATGTGGGCTAGAATGTGATGAATTAAAAAAGACAGATGAGTAAGCTATGAGCTGCAAAGTAATACTATAATGTGCTTTAGATAGGAATATCAACTGACACCCCTGACAGGCCATACAAGGTTTTATTTCATTTTGCTCTGTATCTAGGCTTCATACTTTGTCTTCTTTGTTCTCTTTTCATCAAGCTCCTAACATCTCATTCTGACAGCCAGAGACATTTAAGGCACTTTCGTTTCAAATGCAAGTTAGCATACTTGATTTGTCATTAAAATGCAAAACGATTGCCATTGCAGGTAAATGTAGGTATGCTTAAAAGGTTGTATCTGAAAAGTAAAAGCTGAAAACCGTTTCTGGCTGCTTTGCTTAACTCTTTCACAAGCCTCGGAGTTTTTACGACGTAAGTGCTACTGTGCTGCAATAGAAGCGCAGCAGCACCTGCAGTTTGATACAGAGTACATTTTAGTATATTTTAATAACATAAAATCTTAAAGTTACAATGTCAAGCACAAAGAGGCACTGTCAAGTTTGCCTCTAGCATTACTCACACAAGAATATGAAGAGAGTCTATCAATCATGTAAATCTTTACATGGGGTCAAAGCTCTCTACTATATAGACACCAACAAGGAAAAGAGGGGGAGATTTGTTTACTCTTTTTAATTCACTAGTTGTGGTTGAATTAGCTGAAATCACCAGAGAGGGAATTTCAACAGCAATTTGCTTTCTATTCAAATGTTCACTTTAAGAGAGATGAGGCCCTTAACATAAACAATTAATTAAATAAATATATACATACATATATACATAAAGTGCTCTGTAGCATAAGACAAGGACCTATTTTAAAATTTTGCGGAGAAAAGGGACCTGCAGAGGATGTAACACTTAGCTTTCCACATAATATGCATGGATTGAATGCACTCCATAATATGAATAAGGTTATTTCTAGTCAATGAGATAGATTTGAACATCAAGAATCTCATTTGTGTTCAGCATACAAACTCTAATGAAAATAAGTATCTATTATTTTCTGAAAGTGGTTTGAAAAATGGAAGTATATAATTTAATTGAGCAAATTTCTTGACACAGAGATTAAGTTCAGATATTTGATTTTAGGAACTTACAGAGAAACCTTTATCCTAAGTATGTCCCTACATATCTTTTTTGCAGACTTTCTTGTGCTTTTTTACTAGGGAAAAAAGAGGTGTGAATAAAATTTCACTCCTCTCACTTGGGTGCCGAAGTCTTTTTCCCTAGTTTTGTTTTTCCCTTAAGAATGAGAATTGTATGGAAACACGCAGTCAGGAAATAATTCAGAAAACAGATTACGAGTGCTTTGATAAGGTAGAGAACCTGAAACATTTGATGCTTCGGTGTATAGAATGAAGCTCACTGACCATTTCTGATGCTATTCTGCCTACTAAGGTGGACCTGCCACAACATAGGAGTTATTTATTCATTCCATGTTTTAGGATAGTAATAACTATGCTGTAAATACAAATAACAACTTTACAACTAATAGCTATCTTGATGGGTTTCTAGTGCTGCTTTTTCTACCCACACTAGCCTTAAATGCTTCCAGTGTACTTATGTCCCCACACAGAAGGAAAACAGGAAAAAAAAGTGCAAGATGATTACCTTAAAGCTGACTTCACCATTTCACTAGGTTTTAAAATACTAGGACTACAGCAACGAAGACTTGGATATGTGATACTAAAACACACAAAGAAACACTTGCCCATTCATTTTTAGCTCAATACAGACATTTGTTCTCTCTTCCTCCATTGACCAATTACTAGGAAGTGAGACAAAATCTACAGTAATGCATTAGTCTCCTTAGTTCTAGGAACTTCTTTTCTTCTGCTCAACCATTTAAATGCAGGTGAACCTCTTGTTTCAAACCACCTCTGGTTGCAGAGTCTATAATTCAGTCACAAAGTAGCGGCCCACGTTAAATGGGTTGAGATAGATTCTCATTAGAGGTACGTCCAAATTTCAAAAGCCCTTTTATTAGTGGTAGTAAGAGACTATTTGATACAACTTATTTAAAGGAAGCCAAAGAATTGACAGTGAAAGAAACTGAACTGCCCTCTGACATTCCCCACTTAGACTTGGCAGACAATTTACTAATTGTGCACCTGGCAGAACTAGAACCAATACTGCACATGAACAGAGCTAACGGCTGGCTCCCATTACAAGCAACACAGGAACAAAACAGAGACCACTGGCAAGAAAGCAGGAACCTCTTGTTGCACCTGCACCCAAATCTCTCAGCAGCACCTTCAGGAGCCTTCTGCTGATTTAAGGAGCTGAAGGCAGAGGGGAAAAAAAGCGGCACAGAGTGAGGGAAGTAAACTGGACACATACAGAGCCTCTCGCTTAGTTGGCTTAGTTTCCATTCCTAGCAAACATAGTACTTGACAATTTTCCCCATGGCAATTCCAGTATTATCACCTTCACATATGACTGTTTCTACGCTATTCCAAAGCACTTCACTGTCCAAGATAGAGAGTGTATTAAATGCAAGATAAGACATAGAAAGTGTTCAGATCCTAGAGCAGCTGTGATTTGGACATTCACACAACGGACTGTCAAATTATCTTAACATAACTATGCTGGAAGCAGAGTTTTACAAATATTCAATATACTGTTAATCCTTGGCCTGTCTAGAACATTTTTCCTTCAGCCTTTAAGTGCTTTAGAATAATCGCTGCACTTTATCACTTAAGTAACTAGGTCAACTATGATAAGTTTTTCTTATCACTTCAACTAAAATGTCTTTAAAGTCCTGGGAGTCTAAAATACAGCATCTTCATCCAGTGCTTTTGTGGCCACAGACCTTGAAGAGCCATGGCACTTCAGCAAGTCTTGGACCTTACACATCTCAAATGGTCCAAGCACAGTTCTGCTGCATTTCCTTGCACTTAAAAGATATTTTATGCTCAAGAAACTGAATGTTTTCTGCAAGCAACCTCCAAGTAATATGCTCCTTTCTTCAAGGTTATAAGTGAAAAGGTTAACATTGACAAAGTCCTACCACAAGTGCTGAAACAAAGTAGAAAAATACTTGAGCATCATCCTCAAGTTTATATAGATTAAAAATATAATTCACATACCATACTTACATATAAAGGAAATATGCATCAATTCTAAGGATCTTTATTTTAAGATATTATTTTGTGTGTGTGTCTGTGTGTGCATTAAATGCCAGTAAGCTGTCAGCAGCAGCCAACACACACTACACTTTCTATAAAAAAAAAAAAAGAGCTGGCCTTGTGCATACATCTAAGTATTGCTATCTGCCAATACAGCTCATATGCCAACTGCATAGGAAAAACAGCAGACTTAAGCAGCTGAACAGAAGTATTGGCCCAATCTGTAAACCTCCTTGACTTTTGGACCAATTAAACTACACCCCTAATATTACATATTATGCACAAGAACTTGTGTTCTTTTAAAACTTATTTCTACCATTGTAGTCTCTCACCATAGGAAGGTTTCCTACAAACAGGAGCAATGAGAATAGCTGTACTATACAAACAACATTCACCACTTCCATTCATAGACTCAGCAGGCAAATTAAATTAAAAAGGCAAAATAAAGTATTAAGAAAGGAAATAATCTTCCAGCTCTACCAGTGAGCAACTCACTCAGGCAAGCATCATCAAAAGGGAAGACCAGGAGAAATAAAACAAAAATATAAATAAAAATTATAAAATGTCACATAATTGCAAGCATCAGTTCATGGGTAAAGCCTGCAACTGAGCTGTAACACTGCATTAACCATGACCCTGAAGACAGTATAATTATTGTATAGCATGTCTGGTTTGACATGCTGAATCCAGAGCCTGAGAAAAACACATGGCCCTTTTGCACTTCTATGCTCCTCACTCTTCACGCTTGCACAAGCTAAGGGTTTGGAGATGGTCTTTTTAACTTGAAAAATCATCTCCAATATCATTTATGTAAAGATGATTTATGTAAAATGCAAGATCTCAAAAATGGCACAAACCATGCAAGACCACATAAAACCAACAAGTGATGCATGAAAAGAAACTCCATAAGGATTTTATTGCCAAATGCCAAGTAGCATTCTGTACCATGACCACCAGCGGGTTTACTGAACACTGGAGGACCAAGGCCCTCCTTAGTGATTGGAATCAGCAAAACTAGTCAAGTTCTTTACATCTGCAACTATATGCTGAGAATCTTTTAAATTGCATGAAGGTGAGAAGAAGAGAGCTTTCAACAAAACAGAGAGGAAAACACAGACACAATAATTCCAGAGTTAATGCAGGTTCTTCCCCTCAGCCAAGCTCCTTGTCCCCTGACAACAGTTATTTCTGCAGTCCTCCGCTCCTGTTTCACAACACCAGTGATGAGGAAATACTGTTTTAGAGTGGGACAGATTAAGGAAGTCAGAAAGTAAAAATAATCCATCTTATTGCTGAACTTAACACATGCTCTTTATCATGCCCTTTTCTTTAACCCCTGATGCTCTTGGAAAAAGTACTTTTCAGTCTTAAAATCCAGATAATAATGGACTATGCAGGAGGAGTCACCAAGATATTATTTTCAATCTACTCACATTCTTTGAAAACTAAAACAAGTACATCAAACTAATTCTCTTCCAAATGCCAATACTTTCCATAGACAGTGACAGTCTTCCGTTTATTAACTGATATTCTCTCAATCTAACATAGATTCCTATTGATCAGAACAGAATTCTACACAAAAACTGATTTTAGTTTAAGACAGGTTACAGTTTTCACATGAGGAGTTGGATTGATACTGTGCCAGTGAATTAAGTGACCCGGGTACCCAAAGAACAACTGCAGATTGTGCAGGTTTAGTCTCCTATATCACTTCAAAACCCAAGTTCAATCTCATACAGAAATCAGATCAAGAAAAAGCAGTTCACACCCTACACATTCCAACACAAAAAAATTACGTGATGCAAATACCAGTTCACTGGGAAATGCTCTGCCTCAGTCAAAAGCTTTTACCAACAGCCTTGAGTCAACAGATGTTTAATAAGAAATCCTATCTCTGTTCAAGTCCCAGTCTGTCACTCATCTTTTTTCAGACGTACAGATTTCATCTTTATTCATAATTGCAACAGACCATTAGGTCAAAAAAACAACTTTCACCAACCACGACAGCAATATTCACCAGCTATAATTAAGGATATAACAATCAAAGCTCACAAGTTTATTTTCACTTAATGTCAAATTGTGCTGTTTGTTTAATTTTTTTTACCAGATTTCAAGCTCCAGCAATCCTCGAAAGAATTTTCCACTACACAGCATGAACCTACACTGTCCCCCAAGCCAAAGATTCAGGTAAAAAGTTTTTGCCCAATTCTACCACATGATACACCTTCAAGACAACTTCTTCCACAATGTTAAGCCTTCCCAAGGAAAGCAGAACAGAAAACAATCCTGTCTTCTGATCTGTCAGGTACTGTAAATCAATGGATAATGGCTAGCACAGGGGGTCAGAGGTATATATACTACAGTGTTTTCACAGTCTGTTAGTGACTATGTGGCCATAAAAAGTCAAGCAAGGATCAATGGACGAAAAGAGAGGCTGCCGGGACTAAAGAAGATAACAGGCACCCATACTGAAATACAACAATTTATATTACTTGTTACTTACACATTACTGAGTTTGGAAAAATAACTTCCACTAAAAAGTACAACTTACATCTACAGCACAGTATGCTGAAATTAGTGAGATATTTAAATGCATACCATAGCTCATTAATTTGATATTTTTAACAATAGTCTGGTCCCCTTCGTATCAACAATAAACCAATGACCGCAATTAAGACAGTAGGAAAATATACAAGTCACAAAACCACACACAGATAATACATTGTAATGGCAAATATTCTACAATCACATTTAAAGTTGACAAAACAACAGAATGCAGGCATGGCTACTGCGTGAAAGGCAAGGCAAGCTGTATCTTAATATTTTTAATATTTCTAAAGTTCTAAGGTGAGGGAAAAAACTTGCCCTGTACATTAGCCAGATCACACCTGGTTCCTGTTGAAATGCCACTTTTTAAAAGGGGGTGGCATGGTGGGAGGGAAAAGGAAGGGAAGAAGGGAGCAAGGAGTAGATTTAGCTTTGATGTCTATCAGCTACCAAAAGTAGAGTTAATAGCTGAAGTCTATAATTGTTTTTGTTACTGGCAGTACTCTCCTAATTTTCCAATAGTTATACATCTACAAAACTTTATGATGTATGACTCCCAAGGTATTACCCATGTAGAAAGAACCCATCAACATACTTGTCTTCAATCCATCCAGTACAACAAGAAGTTCTTTGACTAGAAAGATAATTACACATAAGGTAATCCACAGTGATTAATAAACATTTAAGACTTCAACAGAAAGACTATTATATCTGTAAATAATTTCATTGATTCCTTCTGTATAAATATTTAATTCAGCAAAATTATTCTATGAGCTGAACTGCTTCTAAAGACTGACCACCTTAGCAGCGTTACTGTACAAGTATTTTTAGACATCCATAACATTTCAACATTAGTTAAAAAACAGCATCTTGTGCTTATTGTAGGATATCCCTGTAACATTTCAACTTTAGTTAAAAAACAGCATCTTCTGCTCATTGTAGGATATCCCTGTAAAATTTCAACGTTAGTTAAAAAACAGCATCTTGTGCTTATTGTAGGATATCCCTTTAAGGGTAAAGTTTGACTACCCACCTCAAACTACACACTCATTTGAACTTGATACATTTACTGCAATAGTAGAAGAAAAATTACCAAGAATTTATGAATTTCAGATTGCTTAGCTATGAAAAACATTACCTCTTTGCTGAAGTCTCTCTATACAATTCCATTTACCTTCAAACAGTAAACAATACCCAGTATAAAATTTACAAACATTTGTAAATTATTGCTTTCTAAAAGAAAAACCTCAACTACTACTCAACATTTTTCTTAAAAGAGCAATACAAAATCTTCAATACTTAAACACATACAGTCTCCTTTCATATAGTAAACTGTTGTCATGCTTGAAAGAAAATAAAAAAAAACAGAGTAAAACAGATTAACTGCACAGCTCCAATACACTTACTTCAGACAAGATACTATAAATCATCTCGAAACAAAACAGGCAATTATAATGTGCACAAATGTTATGATATTATGCATCTCTACTGGTCCAGTGGTTTAAATTATTGAAACTGATGGCTGAACAAGGGCATATTGTTTCAACACACTTATATTCCTTGAACAATTCTAACTCTTCCTTCAGCTATCCAGTGCTCTGCAGATCTCTGATGTCAATAAACAGATAGATAAATATTTCTTAGACAATTAAGGCCACATCTAAGGGGATTAAAATATAGGTCCAAAATTTTTCTAGCAATATCTTTTGTAAAGGATCACATAGGTGTTTTTTTCCCCTTCAATATTTGAAGAAGTATCTAAAATTAAAGCAATTATATACACCTTCCTTCAAAGCATTCAGTGAGGACAGAGCAGCTCCCTTCTCCTTGTAACCACTACCCCATATCTCAATCCTCTTCACCTCAGTGTAACGGAATCAGGAGTGAGAGCCACAAGACAGAATCATTTCAAAACAGAATCAGCTATTTGTAAACACTCTTTCCTGCAGAAAATCTGAAACTGTTAGTTGCAGGAAAAAGCAGCACGTACAGTAAATCAATTAGCTTGCTAATTTCTCACCCTCATTCATTTAGCTCTGCACTGTATTTGTTGTAATTGACTATAATTATGTTAATTACCAACTCCAGCATAATTACTATATTTATTGTCATTGAGCACACTATGTACCCAAAGCAAAGCTGGCATTTGTTGGGCATCAAAAAAAAAAAAATAAATAAAACCACACAACTGTCGGGAGGGGTTTCACTGAAAACTGGCTGATATACCTTCAGCAAATGAAAAGGCAAAAGAGATTTCATGCAATGCTAGTTTGAAAGCATCAGTTCATTAAGGATATTAATTTTCTGATAACTACACATTTAAGCATGACACACTGGAGCAGTATCTACAGGATTTAGCAATTATTAATGCGTGACAGTTTCAAATGCTAAGTGAATCAATTAAACAGCAGCATTCACAATTTGAGAAGAGATAACTGCTTCATAACTGCCTAAGACTACAATTTTCACATGACAAAAAAGGGCCATTCAGGCTCCTTCAAAACCTGACAGGTCAAGAAAGAAGTTTGAAACAAAAGCACCTTATAACCATCATCTCTCCTCTTTACTTGTCAGATCAACTTTGCTAGTGTCTCCGCTGAAATGGCATCACCATGCCAGCTGCCACAAGGTGATTTTTCATGTCTTGTCAAAGAAATCTTTTATTCTATTTGCTCTGCATTAACATGTTACATTTATTGATCAAGCCCTTTCTGCAGCCACAGCAGGGCACTGTGCTCTTATGCCTAAGGGGGCTTTGATGTCCTGGTGACATTCTAGACCGAATAATGCACATACTAAATGGATTTAATGCAGAAATGTGTTTGTGCATGACAGCTACATTAATAACAGCCCCTCATACTGATAAATATGCAATTGCTACGATTAAGAGTTACCCAATTATGGTGAAAATATTTCTCTACCCCATAAATAAAACCATCAAAAAGTTTTAACAATACTGCATTTTCTTCTACATTTTAAAGTGCTATTAAAGATGCATCTAAAGGCTTTAAAAATATGTCATGCTTTGTTTTGAATTCTGGCTTTTATTTCCATCCCTCTTTTGTTGTTCATCTTCCTGTTCTGTATGTCTTATTGCTGCACAGACTAAGAAGGTGGTTAGGAGAAGAGGGAAAAAAAAAAAAAAAAAGAAAAGCCTTTCTATCACATACTCAACTTACAAAGAGGAACATGCCCTGTAAAACTTGAAGCCCATTTTCAAGCTGCCACTTGCATATTCCTCCAGGCAAAAAAACAGGAGGCAGAAGAGAGGAAAAATACCTAGTCCATAGAGAAGATACTACAAAGCCTCAGCCTCACAAAAGTCATGGAGGAACACTGCAGACTAGGATTGAAGTTCAAGGGAATGTTTTCATACATGCACCTTCCTCATCAGACAGTGGAAATTATGCACAAGCACATACTGTGCAAATTATTCAGGCTCCTAGAAGAAATAATCTGCACCCTAGAGAGAAGGAAGAGATATTTGTATCTCCATGAGCACAATTATTGGATTAATCCTTCCTCATTGGCCAGGATTAAAGATTCACTCTCCCTTTCACCTCATAGCTTAGACTGAGAAGAAATCCCTGTAGGAAAAAGGAAAACATGTTTAAACTCACATGTTTAAAACTACTGAAGACAAAATTACAAGATGGACTTCATGAATTGAACTGTAGATGTTATTTATAAAAGCATGGCACCTGCTTGTACAAAATCAATGACATCTGTTATTCAAGCATTGGAGTGCATTTAGCCTGTAATGTGAAAGGAAATAAATTAAACAAAGTCATCTAGGACAAGTAAAAAAGCTTTGAACAACAAGTTTGGGTTTTTTCCCTTCTCACAAGATAGCAAGATGCATCTAAACTAAAATCTTTGTATTTCATCCACATCTCTACTCCCTACCTCTATTGCATCCTTCCTACTCACTTACTGCCTTCTTTCCTTCACCAGTGATTACTACTTACCTTGTTCTTTCCTTAGTGAAATCTTTTAACTTTCCATGATCAACAATAGTACTTCATTCCACCTTGAAATCCTTTACAAAGTTTCCAGGTAACACTGACACATCAGTGTCTCCTCTTCCATACTCTCTAGCCTTTGCAAAATGAAGGTACGTTTTCCACATGTTATGAAAGGACTCTCTTACTAGAGAAGACTATCAAACACAGCTGTCATGAGGGGCTCAGGAGCAGATTTCCACAGCAAAACATCTCTGCTCCTGAAATATGCCCTATTGAAAATACACAATGTAAACAGTTCATTTCTAAAATAGCTGAAAATCACTATGAAATCAAAAGAGCTACTACAAATCAAACCATATCACACCAATAAAGCTGCAGAATCACAACATAATTTAGGTTGGAAGGAGCATCTAGAGATCATCTAGTCCAATTCCCTGCTCAGAAAAGGGAGATTTCAAATGTTAGATCAGGTTGCTTGGGGTTTTGTCCAGCACATTTTAAATATCACCCAGGATGGAGATTCCACAGCCTCTCTAGGCACCTCTTCTACTCAACCTTCCCTGAGGTGGCTGGAAATTCCTCTGCTGCAACTGTGACAACTGCCTCTTGTTCTATTGCTGCACATCTGACAAGAGTTTGGCTCTTCTTCACATTCCCCCCCTTGGCCTCAAAAGGAAACAAAAGATATTAGAAAGTATTCAAACAAAAACAATGCAATCAAAACAGCACGAGAGGAGGTAAGTCACAAGTGGACTACAGTTGTCTGGGATTGAAGGATTTCCATCAGGCAGAGACATAAGCAGGAGGCAATCCAGTGGCACCACATCCTGCAGGTACAGCCAGCATCTTTTAAGGACACACACATTTTTCCCTTTGCCTCACACACAAATTGCTGTTAACTCCTCTTCTTTCCCAAAATTCCCTCGTAGCTTTCACCTCTTTCTTTCCTTTCCCTTACAGGGAAAAGAGGAGATATGTAACCGCTGTGACCGGTAACTGTCACTTCAACCGCCAGAAGAAAGAGCCGGATGCATGCACTGCTCAGGATAACCAAGGAGAGACACCAGCTCTTGGAAAAAGCCAAACAAGAAAGATACAAAAGCAACTGTTTGTGATTATGTATCAAGTGCTGATATGAGATATACCACATCTGACGCAAAGGTAATTAAGCATCTACATGGCCCCCTAAATTTTAAGAAGGAAGAAGGGGCTCTAGCCTGAGAATAATTCTGAAGTCAGAAAAAAAGTGGTGAAAAATGTGCACTTTCCTTTGTATTAAACTGCCAGTTCAAAAGAGTAACAACCCTCCCCTCCAATGTTATACGGACACATCACAAGCAAAAAGAAAGTAACCAGGGAAATCTAAGTAAGTAACAAAAACACCACATGTAAGAACATTTGGTTTTCTTTTTTCCTTTCAAAAAAACACACAAGCTCTCATCTAATAATAAATCAAATTATAATGAAAGCTAACATCTTTACTGCAAATAACTACTGTGCTATCAAAACATGGTATTGTCTTAGTCTTTTCCTTTATTCTGATCACCCTTGGTCCTCTTCATTCAACTCACACCTTCACCAAGGAATAGCAAGTTATACTAGAAAATCAAACTCTTGTCTAAGTCAACATTAATTGCAGACACTGTTTACAACTGAAAACAACATACTAAACTTTTCAAATTAAGCATTTCCTGTTAAAAATCATAAAACTCATTGCTGTACTACATCACTGTTAGATTTCTAAGCAATAATACCTGTTTAAAGAAGATGACACTGCTTACACTTGCTTCAACGGCCACCCGAGACATTCTTCTATATTCACATTCATTTAAGGTTATGACATTTATTCTGCATTTTATCTGACTTTCTCAATAATATGCAGGTACAGGCTTTATACATATGAGTACAGACCAGGGTGAACAGCTACTGTACCATAAATACTTCAGTCTTATCTTCTATGTGCTTAGTAAATCTAAGCGCTACTCAAATGAGAAACTCTTACTGCTCTTATCCCGCTTAGTATTAGCTTCCCAAAGAAAAAAAAAAAAAAAAATCCATTTCTCTCCTTAACCAAATCTGATTTCTGGTCTTAAAATACTTTTACAGATTTACAACTACAACTCCTACATCACAAGCAGATTGTTCTTCCCCAAACCTCAATAAAACCAAATTATATCCCTTCTGAAAAGCAGGCTTAAGTGTTTTGGGTAGAGAAGACAAGAAGGAAAGAAAACAAAGATTTCAGAAATACATTGTGCTCTCTATGAAAATATGATCAGCTTTAAAGTGGTAATTTACATCCAAATTTAATGTTATTATTTTACTTTATGAAATAAAACAAACACAGAGAACTGTCCTTCAAATCATGCATTAACTGAAAGAAGGAAACACCATTTTTTCTCAAAAATGTAAAGAAGGAGCAGTCTTGTCAACATGTTAAATCTAAACACACATACAGACCTTGAATTATCCTCATGACAAAATAAAAAATAATTACAATTTGTTCCCCTCCCCCAGGAAAATTCCCTTTTCTGATTACAATATCCAACTGTACAGAGTCACAGTATAAGATAACAATCCACAGATTTAGTGTCTCCTTTGCTCTGCTATCTCTTACATGTAGGATTCAGTCTTTCAGAGTTGACAGAGGCTCAAAAGAACATTTATGAGTGTTAAGTAAGGTAAAATCAATGGTAGTTTCTTCCAGGAAAACAAGGCAGCAGCACACAACCTTTTGTATTACTCCTCACAAGCATACTGTGAGCTTACCCCCAAATAAATAAAAGGAAAGTGAATGAGTTGAGTCCAACCCTACCTCCACAGACCTATTTTTTAATTAAGCATACAATTGCACTCAAATTCTTTCTCTGTACTTACCCACATATTTCAACCTGAAATATACTCTGCTAAACCTCAGCAGGCTCTCTTATAAGGATTAAATGAAATGGGATGCTGTAGTAGCTAACAGGAATACTACAGAATCCTAAATCAAATCCATATATTAAAATACTTAGAAGGAATTACAAATTCTAACTGCACTTATCTTTAGCACTTAACTACACAAATGCACAAAAATAAAATCATAGAACAAAACACATCATCTGGGAAAAGAGCATTATAAAGCATTTATAGTAATAACCAGAAATCCATAAATAAAAAATTTTTAAGTGGGAGAGAAGCACACGCTTACCCGTTTTTTGGTTAAGGAAAACTTTTGATCCCATTCTTCACCTCTTCAGGTAACAACACTTGTTTTCCAATTTAAATAGAGAACAAATCATAATTTTCTCAATGGGCATGACTTATGTTAATATATAATATTTTTCCAGACTCACCTGGTTATTTGTGCTCCAAGTGTGGGAGAAAAGGAGACAAACATTACCTATAAAACAGTATCATCCACTTGATAACAATTAAATGTACCTAACATACATATTTCTACTTTGAAGAAAAGAAAAAAAAAAAAAAGTCTGTTTTAGGAGTTGGAATTCCACACTGCACTTGAAAATCTATATACTGCCACATACCTTAACAAGTTGAAGCTAAGATCTAGCCTTTTTGCCATATGTCCATATTTTCTTCCTAGGAATTCTGGAATTTCTTCACAGTCCTGACTGATGTAGGACACCTGAGAAATAGAAGCAACAAGAAAATATTTCATGAGTAAATTTAGGTCCCTGTCCAGATTCTGACCCATTGATAAAATGATAACATGTACAATACAGTGAATTGGCATTACAGCTTTAAACTACAAAAAGGTTTTACAGCTATAAAATCTACCATACAAACTCATTTTCCTAGTCATACTATCAACTTAATATTTATTAGCTCTATAGTCTTTGTGTATGTTTTGTCTCCTTACGGGTAAAAATACTTTGAATAAATGTACCACATTTCTTCTATTTCACTGTTAATACTTTGATCTAATGCTACTTCACATTACCATTCCGACATGCTCTAGAAGAAATTTGTTTGAAGGATCAGAAGCCATCCAAAGGATCTTCCAGTTTGGCCCTTCATATACAACGAACAAAGGCAAATTTTGGTGCAGAAATACCTAAGCAGTGTACAGTCAATCCACCTTCCTAAGTATTCCTTGAGAAGATGATTACTCCCAGTAACACACTATGGACAGAGCAAGAGGGCTGCCCACGACCTGACAAACGAAGCGTTCAGCTTCTTTTCAGACAGTCATGGAAGTCTTAAAGATTCCTGGCTTCACCACCTATGAGCAGATCACACTTCTCATTACCCATCAAGTACGTGTAAATGTCTTTTCTCTTTTTCATACCAGCCCATCTAACCAATCTTTAGCAAACACAGGAAGAATCAGTGGCAGAACAAAAACCAGTCTACTCAGATCCTGTCTGTTTTTAGTCAGGATGAAGAGAGTGATAATATTTCCAGAAGAACACAAAAAGTAAAGCAGCTAAACTCCTTCTATTATTTCTACTGTACTGTTTCAAAAGTCATTGCATGGATTTCTTCAAAGAAACCCCATAAACCTCCTCAAAACTATTGTCAAGAATTCTACACATCTATATTGGCTCACCCTTTCAGTGTTCAAATACTGACACTTCAGATCTTGTGCTGGAGGTATCTTAGTTTCCCTTAATGGCCAACTACCAAGTTAAGCACCACGTTAGACCGCTATCTATACAACACTGTTATTATCCACATGTTTAATTATAAAGTCAATTTCAATAACATATTCCACTAGTCAAAAAACATGTTGGATGAAAAATATGCCAAAAAAAAAAAAAAATAAAAAATCCATCAAACTTTGTTTTGATAGTATTTAACCTTCTGTTAAAACAGAGACTCCTCTGCAGAGCAGATTGACAGTATGTGCTTCTGCAAGTCATCCAGATCTCCTACGCTTTAGAAATTAGTGCATCTGATAATACTATATGGCATTCCATTTAATTCATTTTGTTCAATAACTTCAACAGATAAAGCTGACAACAGTGAAATAATTTTTATGAGCAGAAAACAGGTAGCTGAAGTTCAGTTTAACAACTTCTTCCCCTTGCTAAATCAGACCTGATCTTGCAATATATTCTGCTACCAGAACCAGAGCAAATACAAGAAAACAGAAATTAACTGGTTTGGGGTAGCTGGCATCGTAATAATTTGGATATAAGAGAAAACGTTTTGCGGAATTTATTGAATTAAATATGCTGTTTTCCTCCAGTTTACATCGAAGACTAACACAATGCATTTTACAAAATGCATACAAAGGTATGCATAAAGGAATTGTGTCATTCTTCACTGAATAGTAGATTTCTTTAAATTAATGCCTGGAAACCCTTTCAAAGACATCACATTAACAGGTTAATAACACTTAGGATTAAGCATTTGGTTCAATCTAACATGTTGAAACAGAAATTACTAAAATATTATGTTTATTAACACTGGGAGGAAGGACTGTCTTGAGGAGCTACAAACACAGCAAGAGCACAGACCCTCACTTTGCCTCTCACCCAGGAAGGGGCAGCTGAGAAGGAGCAGGAGACTCTGGCCTGCTACACACTGCTTCAGAAACTTACCTGGCCATAAAAGCCCAACCCACGAGAACAGAAATTAAAGAAAAAGATTCATACAAATGTGGTTTAGAGCACACAGGGGACAAAATACATATAATGTTGCAAAGCTTCAGCCTTTGAACAGTTATAGTATGCAAATATATTTACACAACTGGTACAAACAGATTCTTCACAGGCATATTTTGCAGATGACATATTGTTACCGTGACCTTTCAATGCTGAGGCCTTGTAAAGGCATTTTACTTCCAGAGTCCACTTCAGCACACTCATAGTACGATGCTAATATAAGATGTCAGTAGACAGAAGAAACAAGAATATTTCTTCATTTTCATTGTTTTAGTTCAAAATCATTTACTCAGGAAACATGAAATGTACAAAATTCAGTATTCTTCCTTTTGCTTCCATTTCAAATACCCTCAAAATGACTATCCAAGTCATTTGGACTATCCAAGTCCAAAATGACTTCCAAGTACATTTCCTCTGAGAGATGAGAGCAAGCATACTTCTCCCAAGACTCCAGCTCTTTGGCTGCAAGGCACATCAGATTTCTTAGATTTTTGTATACCAGTCATAGAACATCACACAGGATTAAGAACTGGATGTAGAGGTCTCCGTGGCCTGAATCTCCAACTCAGATATAGTACAGGTTGGTCACAGCCAGTCATTACTGGTGCCCTAGTCAATACCCCACCAAAACGTTCAGTTTCCCACAAAGGCCGGCATCAGACAGGCTATGGAGGCCTGAGATATCCTTGCAGACTCTTCAACACACTGCATGCAATTCAGGAAAAAAGATATGTTGTTACAAAATACTAAAAACGTAAGTTAACTCTCAATAGCAGTTGCACCTCTCTTCCGCTTTAGTTTCAGAGTTTATTACAATTTAGTCTCTGTGATCATTCTCCAATGATACTGTAATCTTAACAACCCATAGAATAACATCTTTATTAAAGAATGTCACCAAAAAGGTCACGTACGAACTCTCTATACTGCATATTCTCTCCCACTGAAGGGAATTATATCTGGAGAATATTTCCAGTCAGCTGAGCATTACATTTTACTCTATGCTGTTAGAAGATTGTATGGTGGGCACATAGCCAAATCAAGGGGCTCAAGGCATGCTCAAGGGAAGAAGGCAGCGTGTCACTCAGTGCCAGAGTGCACCACAGAGACCACATGAACTGCTTCCCGCAGCAGCTGCAAAATTAGCCAATTAATTACCTTCATATCACACACGAATTTACATGAATTCCACACAGAAAGTGACCAAATTAAAGAAGCAACTAGACAGGCAGCACCCGGGTTTAATGGCAAACCATTTTCAAAAACAGGACAAGCTTCCTTCTCCTAAGGGGTGAAAAAAAAAAAAAGTTCTAATTTTAGCCACAGGTTCATCAGTAGTGTCATCAACTTTTAGCCAGTTTTTTGAGGGTTTTTTTTAGTAGCCACACAAGGCGCTGTGCAGAAGTCAGCAGGATGTGTTCTATTTCCTAACTTCTCTTTAACCAAAACGAAACCTACATGGGAAGTTTCAGGAGGAACAACACTTAGTAGATTTCACTCCTTCAGCCGCTTTCCGCGGTCTCCCCAGCCTGTCAGAGCAAGCGCGGTCCCGAGCCGGAGCACGTCCCGCCGGGAGCGCGCCGCCGCCAGGCCACGGCCTCGGGGGCGCGCCCACCGCACGGCAGCGGCAGCCGGCAGCGCAGCCCTGCCCGGCCCGCCGCTCCGTTATCCGCCGGCGACGGGAGCGCACCCCCGAGGCCGCCCGGCGCTGACGGGGGCGGCTCCTCAGCCCCTTCCCTTCGCGCAGCCTCGGGACAGAGCGGCGGCGACGGAGCCGATACCTGCGCGGCGTCCCGTGGCGCGGTGCGGCTGGAAACTGAAGCCGACCCCGTGCGCGTCCGCCGCCACCGACCGGGAGCGGCACCGGCACCGGCAGGGAGAGCGGCGACAGCCGGCGCGGAGTTGGGGCAGCCGCTCCCGGCGCCGGGGACGGCGCGGCCGGGGCGAGCTGCCCGCGGCAGGTGGGGCCGCGGCCGGCCGGCCTCGCGGGCCGCGGACACTTACCTGTGCTCCGCTCACCACGACCCCTGCCATGCTACGGGGTGGCCGCGCCGGAGGTTCCGCGGGCTCGGGGCCGAGCCGCTGCCTGGCAGAGTCAGCTGACGCGGGCGGAAGCGCGGCCGGGCCGGGGGCGGCGGCAGCGCGGAGCTCCCGCCGCCTCCTGCGGCCGGGCCGAGCGCGCAGCCAGGGCCGCGGCGGCACCGCGCGGGGAACGGCGTCAGGCGGCCCGGGCCTGGCGCGGCCCGAGCGCTCCGTGTCCAGGGCACGGGCACACCTGTCCGGCGCCCGCCGCGGGCCCCGCTGCGACATCCTACCTGGAACGCGAGTCCCAAGCGGCACGCAGCGACTGCCGCCCCTCCCAGAATCAGCTCGGTGGGAAAAGACTTCTTAGAACCATCCAGTCCAGCCTGGGACCGAACACCACCACGCCAATTAGACCATGGCATGAAAATGCCACCATGTTCGGTGGTTCCTTAACGCCTTTCGGGACGGTGACTCCACCGCCTCCCTGGGCGGCCCATTCCTATGTTTAATCCCTTTCTCTGAAGAAATTCTTCCTAATATCCAAACTAAATCTCCCCTGGCCCAGCTTGAGGTACGTCCTGTCACCAGCTACCTGAGAGAAGCGACCGACCTCTACCTTTCCAAACCCTCCTTTAAGCTGCCCCCACCTTTACTCCAATCTCCGGGCTAAACAATCCCAGCTCCCTCAGCTGTTCCTCATAAGATTCGTGCTCCGGACCCCTCCCCGGCTTCTCTGCCCTTCCCGGTCCCGGGGCAGCACCGTGTGCTGGGCTGTAATGGTGCTGGAATGGGCCGTGGGCACAAGTGATGCGAACAGCCCCTCTGCGACACTGACAGAGGGCTCGGCCTCGGATTTCAGTTCCCATAAGGCACTAGATGACTTGGCACATTATCTGTACTGGTTTTCCACCTACTAAGCAGCTCATTAATTTGTGGCATAAAATATAACTTGCCTTTGAAGAAAAACCAAGAACGTGCTATCTCCAGGAGAGGTCCACATTCTCATAGGTTTTTGTGGGTTTTTTGTTTTTTTTTTTTTTTTTTTTTGGTTGTTTGGTTGTCTGTTTTTTTGTCTCAAGAATATATGGTAATTTGTGTGGAAACCAGATATACCTTTGGAATTATCAGAAAACCCTGTCAAACGAGCCTTTCCAGGACACAAGAATTTACTAATTAAAATAATGGCAGGTTATCACTGTTTAGGCAGACTAGAGGAGCTGCAGGTTTTCTGTAAGAATTTTATATGAGACTTTTAAAAGTTTCCCAAGCTGGGATCCTAAATCCTATTACTCATCTACCTACTTCTTCAGCTGCCTAAGCACCTTTAAAAATCTGGCTCGTTTTTCCCCTTTATTGCTAATATAGCATAACTCACTCTTGCTGAAAGCAGAGGCACATGCTGTGAGAGGAAATAAGTTTCAGGAGGACATGTATTCCTCACTGCAAACCACTTTCTTGAGTTTATTCAGCAACACAGCAGAAACCAATACTGTACTTGCTGCTCTACCTCTTAGTATCAACAGAATAAATTCTTGGTACAGCTGTGGCACTACACCTTCTCTATAGCCATCTCTCCTTCTTCAGTGACTGCTGAACAGGAAACACAGAGCAAATAGCTGAGGAAAAAATGTTTTTCCTCTCTGTTGTTTTAATGTATTGTGTTAGAAATGTCAATGGACCAACATGCATAAAAATCAAAATACAGCCAATGAATAAAACACTCCAGTGCTTTGCGTGATCTACTTTTCCTGTATCATGTAAGACAGAAGAATCCAACCCTTCAGCCATAGCAAATAAGCTGATCCTACACTGATGAATAAAAGTTCTGTTTCTCTAAGTAAGAGTTTTCCATCCAGGCATACTTGCTGGTTCAGATCATCACTCAGCATGCTTCAAACCATCAAGGCCTTTATTTATCTGTTAGATTATACAGTAAATAACATATGCCAAGAAAAACAAGTGCTATGTGAACTGTAAATTTAAACAAAGCAATACATTCTCCTCTTTCTGTATCTACTTCTTTTTATCTCTCTTTTAGCTACAGTCATGTGGTTCCCACCAGAATGAACACATACAGCTCAAGGTTCAAGTGGCCCACTGCTACAGTTAGCTGTATTTGTCTTAATGGAGTAAATTCAGTTCAACACTACACTCATGTAAAATTGGAATAACTATATTGAAAACAGTTTAGCACATCATTATCTACATTATTAGGATTCATTTTAGTAGAGTGTTAGCTGTCACTTTAGAGATCTCTATGAAGAAAAAAATCCCTGCCTAAACAGTTTACAAAATAGCCCACACAAATAATAGCAAGTTTGGGGTTTTTCTTCAGCTTCTTACATTGCCGGTTGCATTAACCTGCCATTGATCCTCCTACTTACTAGGCAAGACCTTGTCTGGAGGGAAAAGTTGCAGGTGCAGCTCCCTAACTGGGTGACTTAAATTGACTTTATCATCTCTTCAATCAGTTGAGCTGAATTTTCTAAATTACAAAAACAACTTAAAGAGGTGGCAAAATGTTTCAAGTGCATCAGGCTTACACTCATTCTTTTGAAACCAGTTCAATGTTTTCTTGTACAGACGCGGCCTAGATTGTTATCTGCCACGGATAAATAATAGATCCAAGTCCTGTGGTGTATAACAAAGAGGGAGTGCTACCAACCACAGTGACAAAATGGGACCATTACACTGTACAGGAAGGGAAGAACAAAACTCCCTGGAACAGAGGAAGGGGGAAGAGAGGTGACTGTCTTACTGTGGTGCGTCCCTAGACTTTGAAAACTTATATCTCAAAAATCCTATTTCTGCTGCCAGTTCCCTACAGGATGATTGGTGAAGTTTGTTTTTCATCCTTATGAGTCAATTTGCTCTTAGTTTGTGCCCCATGTTGTTATGAAGCTAAAATCCATCACAGTGCCATGTAAATACTGGAGGGCTTCTCCAGCTTTTGAGGCAGCTGATCATCAGTGTCACCTTACAGCACAGATTCTAGATGAACGTGAGGCAGTCTCTGGGTTTAGGCTGTTTTTCACCTTAGCATATGTTTTTGTACTTCTGAGCATCTCAAGACATGACCACCTTGAGTCCTGGCCCCATGCAACCTGCATCATCTGAAGGTTTTATTTAGCTTTGATAGAGCTGCCTATATGAGTAAAGCTTCAAAGGACTAAGTTTTTACTTACAGAATATATTTTTCAGTGGTTTCTCAGAAGCTGATAGTTTTGTGAGGATTCTTTGGAGAGGTTAAAATCGTTTACATGACAGTTTGCCATAGCTGACCTTTGAAATGTCTTTTTTACAGTGTATTTATATGAAAAAAATATATATATAAATCACTTGTTTATTTAAATAATCAGTTTCACTGCAATTAGATGCAGAAGGTGGCACTTCTGTATGGGCCATTCAATAAGACTTCCTAAGATTTTTAACACAGTATTGCCAAAACCGCTTGATATGTGAGTCACATGCAGACAAAACCAAAATGGATTTTTTAAAAATGGGGGGGGGCGGGGGTTGAGTTATACTCAATATGCTCAGTATATCTTTTATACACAGACATATGCTGACCTGTTCTTTGAATAAAGAGCATTATATGTTCAAAATAATACCTGGAAACCAGCTGCAGGGAAGCAATGTGTTGGAACCATGGTAGGTACCCATCAGATCTGCCACTTATTTATAAGTTCTTCATATAATAGCAGACCTTTGTGTCACTTCAGGAGTCAGTTGCTTAAAATGTATACTCAGTTACAATTAGGAAATCTCATTGACCAACTGATTAAATAATTAGCTAATACATACCAGTAAATATGGCATAGCACCAAATGAATTATGTCATTTCATATAAAGCCTTTGTATACAAGCATTTCCCCATCTTAAATGAACACTGAACATTTATAAGAGGAAATAATAGCAATCCTGACTGTTTCATTAACTGAAAGTTATAAGAATATTTGAGTTAATCAAAATGGTCTGTTTTCCAGCTTGCAGCACACTATGCATGTATGCCTCCATGTACGCAAATACAATTATCCTATATTTCAGAGTAGGTAAAATAAATTATTGTCTACTTTAAAAAAAAAGCAAACACATATGTATTTTATATAATTTCTCCTGACCAAATAGTGTGTTTGAACAGAGTTTTCTGAAGCAAATGGTTTCAGACAAAAAAAAAAAATCTCAGCTAAGTAAACAGATTTTTTTTTCAACTTGACCTTCAGAAAATGTGGTTCACAGTTTATCCATAAAACTTATTGTCTTGATGCTAAAAGTGAAAATATTGTCTCAAAATATTTGTTAATAAGTATCCACAGCGATATGATGTGAATACAAATTGAATCTATTTATAGCTGAATAAGATTGACTGTAGTATAGACATTTTTCTCTGTATCGCCAGAGGAGCATTTTATTCATATGTAGCTTCGCTTACACCTGCTTCTAATCACAAAGAGTTAAATAGGGTGTTTAATGTCCAAACTAATAACTTCAGATGTCTCCCAGGAAACAGCATCACTAGCACTCCCTGCTGTGAAACAAGCAGGAAAAAAAACCCTGACAAAAAGAAGATAAAGTACAATAAAGTGTGTACTTCAGTCCTACAGAAAGAAATACAGTAATGATGATGTCATTTGCCATTCCTAAGCTGAACTGCTGCAAATTAGGTTTCCTCTCTCCTATCTACAAACTATTTCTCATACTGCCACTTACAAGGATATTTAACAGCCCTTGATAAACAGGTTAGAGGGATCTGAAAAGCAAGTTATGCACATGCATTCAATACACTGGTACACCTTCTCTTGAACAGTATTAGTATGACAGTGTGATATAGTGCTATGAAACTTAAAGATAAGAACATCTGAGTGACATTGAAGTGTTAGGTTTCTTTCCAGAAGTATACCCATGCTGGAGTGTTTGAAACTCTGCAGGATAACCAATTTTTACGAACTGTTTTTCTGGACAAATTTATCTCATACATACTACTGTAGGCTCATGTAACAACTCTGGGATTGCTTTCTTTCTGTTAACTAATGGCCTTGATTTACATTTTTCCATTCTTGTGGAAACTCATATGAAAAAGATGGGGCGGTTAATACTTCTACATTCATCTAGAGTTTTTGAATTTTATCCTTTCCCCCAATACAAAAGCAGAGTGTCTAATCTATTTCCTACTTCTTGTATTTTGGCTCTTTCATTCCTCCAGTGTCCCCAAGAAAAACAGAATTATGTCTAAAACCATCTCTGGGATATATTTGGTTATTGTTTTCCTATTATATGGCAGAAGTGTGGTATGAGCAGAGCAAGGCTATGTGGTCATTGTGAATTAATGCAGCCCATAAGCTCACTCACTGTTTTATTGCAAAGGCACCCTGAAGTTCCAGCATCTTCTGATGTCTTTAAAAAGCTTCGGTTTGTAACATTGTTAGCATTCTTTTAAGGAAATTTTATGTATATACTTCAAAATGCATTCTTCTATAAGCTGAGTTTTCAAAAAACCGAACAACATAAAAGCTTTGATGACAGGGGGGAAAAAACAAACCCTTTGATAAAATTTTTGCTCAGTAATCTCATCTTGCTTCCAATAAAGGTAATGACAGTTTTGTTGACCATGGTATGAACCAAATGCAATCAAAAATCCCTAATGTTACATTACATATATCACTATGGCTATTAGGCTAGAGTGATATTTAATAAGTTACATGCTCAACAACTAAAACATAGCAACAATTAATTTTCTGCTGTCTCATAAGATATGTTGTGGTACAGAGTTATCTTTTGGTGGATTTTGGTGTTTGGTTAGTTGGGTTTTATAATAGACAGAATTCTGCTTCCTTTAGACTATAGATTGGACAGAGGTAAGTAAATTACCTCAACCAGGTAAAATATCACCAAGTTCCTCAATGCACTGTATTACCAGAACTTCTAGCATTTTTAATGCACTTATTCACACTCTATGCCAGGAAAATATAAAAAAAACTTCTTATCATTATCCTAAAAAAAAAAAAAAAAAAAAAAACCCACCTGGGCATAGAATGGATACTTTATGTGTACAAAAACTTATATTTATTATCTGTAGTCATCTGGGGAACTGAAGCTGCCCCTCCCAAGACCCAGGTCTGATACCCTAACTGTACACAATACTCTGTCTTGCTTTGTCTTATTTGGTGTAGGTATTACATAACAAAAAATATTTCCAGTAAAAAGATGGGCAAAACCCATAAATTCTTTCCTCCAACTAGGCAATACTTGCAGCAAAATACTTATTCCAAGCTAAAGGGTGATTATGATTCTCTGTTTGTCCCATCTAGAGTACAGCACAGAAGAAAGATGCTGACATGGGGCATCCACGAGCTTTGCAGATTATTGCAAGATTTGGACTTGTCAAAACTAAATATATAGCACAAACCAAAGACGAGAAATTTTGTTTTTCAGTCCCTTATAATCTATGCACTATATTGTTGTTGGTTTGTTTTTGTTTTTTCCATAAAGCCAGGCTTTTCCTTCTGCCAGGTTTCAAAGTCCTGTTGCTAGTCATGGAAGCACAGAACAATAATAAGATCATAAGATATTTTTTTATTATTTGAAAGAATTCAGTAAGCTTGGTATGGAAGCTTTTGCTACCACATCTCCTATAATTATAGGTTGCACAAATACATAGAGATTATTTTTTTCTAAGCCTAAGATGACTGACTCATAAGAGATTTGAAGTGCTATACTTCCCTACAATCCATTATGTATAGGTGAATTTCAGGCTGGCTGGCTGCACAATCGTGGGGAAGTAAATTGCAGTACTGAAGCAACAGTACATCCCTGGGCATTTATGCTTGCTCATAAGAACGCAACAATCAGAACTCGGGGGAAAAAGGGTACTAAAGCTAGGATAGAGTCCAATTTGAGGCCATACAACATTGCAATTCTATTCTAAATAACAGATTTGAGGTTCACTGAGGAATTTTCTTGTTACAGATCTCTGTCACAATGTCTGGGGCAGCGACTCTCTGTCACATTGTGCCGGTATCAAAGACAAAACAAAATTATTGCAGGAAGTGCTTGAATACAAAGGTCAAAAACAAAGGAAGTGGGTGCAGAGGCCAGAGCAGCTTTTGTTGAGCTGCTCTCTCTTGTTCCAGCTGTCTCGGCAGCTCACTGTAGAACTAAATGACCAGACTAGCCAGCTATGTTTTGGGGTTTTGAGGGGAGTTTGTAGGCTTTTTTTTTTTTTCGGGGGGGTGGGGAGGGGGGGGACGGGACAGAGAGTATTTTTGTTTATTTGTTTTCTTGGGGTTTTGTTTAGTTTTGATTTTCTCAGAAAGAACTATATGCACCTGATTAATCCAAGAATACACATTCTCCATCTTGTTTTGCAAACAGCACTGCATAATAAGAGAGACCTATCTATAAATAGGTATATACTATTGAAAATACACTCCGGAGAGGGCCCTGTGCCCCTAAGAGCCTACGCCCCTAAAGATGTGTCTTTACCCCAACAGAAAACTGTATGATCAGAAAGGAGTTCAAGCCAAGGTATGGGAATACCTGACATTAACAAACAGGTTCCTTCCCTGCTTCTCACAGCCCCATTTTTCAATCTTACATCTTTGAGCAGGTTATACCAGCGAAGGGGAGAACCACAGCCTTCCACAGAGATAACAGATGCATGATACTCTGCTGAGAAGAGTAGTAAGCAGAAATAGAGTCCAATTAGTAGTCAACCTCCAACACTTGAATATGGAATAACTTCTGTATTTTAAGTAGCAAATGTTTTTGGTCCCTGTTGTTCAGTTCCAAAGCAGTGTCTGGTTTTCGTTATACCTTTTAGGTACCAAAGATTCCCACAGAAATGTATGGACGTTGCTAACAATCTGGATGGTTAAGAAAGAACGCAGCGCAAACAAAAGCCACCGACCTCTGCAGATTGTTAAACAGCAACTTTTCCCATTACTCACTCATTGCTTTCATCCACCCATCCTTCTGGGTGATGAGGGATAAATATAGCACATCTAGCATTAATTCTGCATCTGGAGACATCACTAGGAAAAGAACATGCACACACATGATGCAGGAGGAAAGAGCTGAAAGCTCCGGAGGTCCCCACAAGCAATATATTGTCTATTAATATAGAGAGATATACATAAACATGAAAACTACAAGAAACAGGTTTTACGTGTCTTGAAAATGTGAGAGAGTGCATGGGAAAGCAAGGTGGTTTAGTTTAATTTCACTCTTCCTGAATGGTGACTTTAGTGTTTTAGTCCTTTATTCTACTCTCCTTGCATAAGAAAATATACTAACTGAGAAATCCTTCAAATTCAATAACATGCATAATCACCTTTCCTAAGTAAGATGAAGCAGAAAGAGTGACTAATTATAGATTGTAGATTCTATAGTACCTGCTGGTCCTACGAGATATTTTTGTCCTAGGTTCTCTTGCATCTATCACAATTCAGTCACACAATTTTTAGTTCTTCAAAAACTAAAATATCATGAGTAAGAAAGTGCAAGAACTGTCTTGGTTTTGAAAGACAGTCTTCCGCCAGGGAAAGCTAGAACCTCTCTTGGAATGGGGAAAGTAAACCCCCTTCCCTCCAAATTATTATCATTTTGCAATTATGGGATTTCAGGCAAAGATGTGGGAATAGGAGTAACAGTTCTTTATTAGGAATATTGAAAAAATGAAAGTACAAATGTAGTAGTACTAAAAATAAAAAAATAAAAAATTAAAAAACCCAAACAAACAAACAAACAAACACCCCACCAAAAACAACAAGCAAGCAAAAAAAAAAAAAAAAACAACTCTGGAAAACCCTGACAGAGTCAGGAATACTACCTGGAAGCCTGTTGCTCACAGTGTTGGAAGCAGTCCAAATAAATCCTCCTGGAGTAGCAGATGTGGTTCTGTGGATTAGACATGGTCCTGTAGAAAATCCCGTTGTAGCGAGATGGGTCCAGTCCTCCTCCGGGAATCCAGTGGAAAAACCGGATACCTTGTGTCCTTCAGTCCCAATTTTTATCTAGCTAGGAAGAGTTGGCTCCTCACCCACTACGTGGAGCATCTCGCAATGGGATGATGGAATGTGTCCTGTCATCGGTGGGCCCCAATGGCCCATTATCAGAAAATGTCTCCCTGGAGGGTGGGGCGTGGTGAAAGAGGTAAGAAACACTGCCCCACCTGGTTTTAATGGCTGGGCCATTATCAGGAGGCATCCTCCTCCCTCCTCCCTGGAGTTACAATAGATAGGGGAAAACATCTCCACAACAGCTTTCAGTAGATGAAATAGAATACACTTTTTTTTGTTACATAACCCAAGACAAGAACAAAGGAGCCCAGTGCAGGGTAAGGTATTTTCTGCACAAACTTTATCAAGAATATGACATTACCGTGAACAGGAAATGCAGGAAAAAAGTCCAACTTATGAGTCAAGCAGTCCTGTGATACTGAGATTAGATTCATTACAACTTTGCCAATAGTATTCCACTCCTTTTTTACAAAAACCTGTTTCTAGACCCTTCTCACTATCCTAGTGGGAAAGTAAAAAGAAAGTAACTGAGCCAAAGTAATGCATCATTCATGAGAACAGAGTGGTCTTCCATAAGTTGTATGTTACGTTTTTTTCTCCATACCATCTGTACAAATAACAAACAAACAAAAATCTTTTTATATGCCTTCACTTGGTGAGAAACACAAAAGGAATAGCAGACTAAAACCGAAGAGATTTCCTGTTTATACTGCAGAGATTACTAGAGACACACCAGTGCTAAACTTAAGGAAATTCTTGTCTCAATTTCAGAATCCAACTTTGTCTCCATACATACAAGAGTATCCAAAAACATGCTGATATTTGCCCATCATACTGGGGACCTTTTCCACAATCACAAGAGAATGGTTCAGAGCTTCAGTTTACTAAATGTTCCTCTCAAGTAAAGATGAAAGTGGACTGATAACAATACAGTAGAAGACTGGTAACAATATAATATAAAGCTCTCCATGCTTGTGTTTCTTGCTGGAATCCCACTCAGATGAGTACAGCTACTGTCAGCTGATGGTGTTGGAAAACAAATATGACTAATTAGGAACAAACTATTTAGGTTCAAGCAGAGAAATGTCCGCATTACAAAATCAAAACCGAAACGGGTACCAGTGGACATATTTACAAAAGAAGGCAATGATTGAATGGACATCAAAAGTCAAATCACTTCAAAGTCTCCCAGGATTTTTCTCTGGATCAAAATGGAGATGGCATGAGTTAAACCATGATGGTATAAGATTTCCATTTCAAAGCTGACAGTGTAGCACATTTTAATACCATTGATTTGCCAAAACCAAAAAACACTACGGGGTTATGTATTTGCATTTCTATCTAGTAATGATTATACTGGTGAATCTGCGTGAGTTAGACCACTGTGCTACATTTGGGTCACATGCGGAAGATTCTGAACCTTGGTAAGACAAGGCGGGGTGAATTCTGTAATAAAAAGTGAAAGCTACAAGACCTAGTCACAGATGATACTCTGGTTTTAAGACTTAGTCCCAACATTATTAAAAAATACTTCATATCAAGACATAGAAAAAAGGTTTGGGAAGCTTAAAGTATTATTATTCATAAAACTTTTGCAAATTTTTTTTTTTTTCTCTCTGAGGAGGAAAAAGAAAGCCTACCACAACAACAACTTTGTTGATTTTAATTGGAATAATTAGATTTATGTGACAGAACCGAGCAATAAGGGGCCTGTCATAACATACATCATTATGGATCAGGACAACAGGGCAGTGGGATAAAATACAGTTTCACAAATTGAGTTCATAGAGAAGTAGCAGTAACCAACAGAAATTACTTTATTCTCAGCCCAAAACTCTTGAGAAATATGCACAGTTAATTCTCACAATAAAAGGAAATATTCAGATTAGCCAGCCAAGTTTCTAGCATTTTTTCTGAATTTGTCAGTTGACTTAGACTTCCCTACTGAAACACGAAAGAAACGACCATTGGGCTGTACTTTATAAGAAGGTTGTGTTTGTAAATACTTTTCAAAGCAATGCTATGCAGTAAGTAAGAGAACCTGCAAAATTTTACAGTCTGAGAACCATCTGTCAAAGACGAGGTTATGCAGTAGCAGTTGTGTGGTTATAAGCAGTGTCCATTGTCTTGTTTAACCTTATGTCAATTCATTAACCTCCTATTAAAATATTTATTGATCTTTCACTAAGATTTTTAGTAATTAAAACTTCTTTTTCTTTTCTTGAGGATGTGTTACACAGTCGCCTGGCATCCCAGACATGGTACTGAAGCCTTGTAATCTCAAAATGCAGTTTGACGCTCACTTCAGACACAGCAGCCTGGATACAGCATGTGGAGCTTCCTGTGGAAAATCCCAGTCTCCTTGGACCTAATAGCTAACTTGGATACTTTTCTCCTCTTTTTTTGATCTTACAGTAAATACGGGTCTGACTAAAAAGGAAAATGAATTGGGGAAAAAAAAAATTAAGCTCTTCACAATGTGGAAAAAAAGAGCTGGTGAAATAATCTCAAAGGGGCAGCAGCATGATAAGTATTTCTGCTTATTTTAATTCTTATAAAAGCATAGCAACATGTTAAATACAGTTCTTCCCTACTGTTAAGTTTTCCTTATGAAATAATAGATATGTTACTGAAGCTTCAGGACTGTCCATACTGTCACAAAGAGAAAAAAGTTCTAATTTTAAGGTAACCAAAGGTCTAAAAATCGTTTGTTACCTGGAAAGTTTGAGGGTATCTGTTTTATATTAACATTTAACATCATTCTGTTTAAGCAGAAAAGCTAAGGCCAAAGCCTTCATCAGCTAAACAGGTAAGTGAGCAAAAAAGAAGTCTTGACAAGTCCACTGATTTTAGATTCTATTTTAAGCTTAATGACCACTTATATATAATGAATATATATATATATTATCATACTGGCCCATAAACTGACATATTGAAAATAATATTTTCAAATTGTTATCTACAAGGAAATTTATTAGCATTCATCTTTTCCTTCTAGTGAAGGAAATGCATGTTAATCCTCTTCTACATTTACCACTTCAAAATGTATTCACTGTAAAGTATATTAATTTGTCTTTCAGTGGAAAGATAAGTAAATGTATTTGTAAAAATTGTTCATAGTGATCAGTTCTTGCTGCTATTTATACTGGTTATGTTAAAATATAAGGAAAGTCTTATCTAACCCTTCTAAAATATCATTCACCTGCAAATTTTGTGACATTTTACATATATTAATCAATTAAGCCCTACTATACTCATCTCAATTAAGCATTAATATCCCAATTTTACAGTTAGTTACACTAAGGATAGCTTGAAAGGTTGGTTGTCTTGCTACTACCACTCAGGGGTGGGGATAGAACCCACCAATGATAATCACTTTCTCCATGTGTAAATAAAAATGAAAGTATTTTCCTTCTTGCAGAATGGAAAGTATTAAAAAAAAAAAAAAAAAAAAAAAAAAAAGGCAATGGACAAAAGTTTGGGCTCTAACAGGACTTCTGTCTTTTCTTGTGAAACAAACTATTGCTTTACAAATTCTTGAAGAGAGGTGAATACGTATTATCAAGAGATTTCTACACAAGATGTGGTCCTGTAGATCAAAGTAAAAACAGTGGCCCAGAAGTACAGCCCACACTAAACTCTCCCCACTCCTAATGCCAGGCTAACTATCTCACACTGAGCAGAACTTCCACTTTCTACCATTTGGAGAGGTTTTTTCAGCTGACTTACTTAAAGTAAGTCCTGGCTACTTTATGCTTGTTTTAACAACAAAAATCAATGTATCCAATTAACATAATCCTATTGATGCATATCATATTAATTTTATCAAATTTGCCAGTCTAATGCCACTAGAAAATATTTTTATTTCAATTTTATGATGGCGCAAAATAAAGGTCCTCCTGTTTACCCTGCTGCTGAGGTTCTGTAATTTGTCACTGATTACAAAATGGCAAACGAGTGTTTTTGCAGGTGCACATCCTAAATGTATCCCTTATTTAGCAAGCATAACTGCATAACTTTTCTGTATGCTTTTAGTACTAATATCTAGTACTCATAATTTACTGGTTTAAAAGTGCTTTCTTATTAATACCTTAACTTATAATCTTTTATTGCTTTTAGTCCTCTAACTTGGTATGGAAACAACTTCAGGTTTCTCATTTTTTATCAGACTTCTGTGAGTTTAAAAAAAAAAAAAAGAAAGAAAGAAAGGGGAAAAAAAGAGCTACTCTGCTATATTGTGCTGCTACCATACCTCTCAAAGGGGTCAGTGACAAATCCTGATCTCTTGGCATCCTGTCTTGCAGACTTTGCACTAAATGAGGCAGGGATGATACAGGGGTGATATAATTTAATCTTCATATTCTATCCTCAAGACTGTCATCACATCCATGAAGAAAGCAACAGAACCAAGAGTGCAGAGGCAACCTCTATTCTGGCACTTCATTTTTTCTATTCCCAGCCTTGCATCTTAATGCTCTTTTATTTGAGAGTCACTAAGGTTGACATTCTGAGACGGATAATGAAGAGTACATCTATAATGCCCTTGTATTTCTTCCATGTAAGAGAATAAACCTCAGCTCCAAGTCCTGTTTATGTGGAATGGGCTCATTTCCAATCTGGCTCCACAACAGTTCCTTACCACCTCCAGCCACGGGCCATTCTAGTACTGTGCATATCTTGTAACCACTTAATCAATGCTTCATGTCTAACACGACCTCTCAGGTGTGCTCTGTAAAAGCAATCTGACCCAATGTGTCAGTTAGTGACAGCTCCCAGCATGCCAAAGACCTGTTAGAGGACACCTAGAGGACAGCCATAATGCTGTGGTGTCTGGCAGCCCCAGCTTGTTCAAGAGGGAAAATCAGCCTGGAATAAAAAGTCTGGAACGCCAGTTTTCCATCCCTGCACAGCTGCTACAGTCTGTATCAGCCAGAGGTTCCTGAGGCCATGCAGCTTCTCATCCACCCAGTGCAACAGCTCTTTTGATATTCTAGTGCCCACACTGAGGACAGGTAACTGAAAAAATCTGTAGCTGTTAAGGTATTTCCTTTTTTTCCTGGAGTATTTCATTATATTCCAAAAGGAAGCATACATAGGCCTTCTGTAATGATATAAGGGCAGTACTGACACCCTTATCTTTTTAGTAGGTAACTTTCAGGGCTTTTCCTTCAAGATACTCATCTCCATGGTCAGAAGCAGCCATGCCAAGGTGCCACCAAGTCACCTCTTCTTGTGTGCTACTGAGAAACTTTTCCTCTGCACTGGCCTGGGCTACTCCCAGCAAGACAGATCTTCTCAGGTCTCATTTCATAGCTGGGTGTCCCTACAACATCATAGTTTTGTTTAGTCATTGGTTAAAAGTCAGAAGGCTAAAAAATTAAAGGCCACATTACTTTCAGACAGATTTCTACAATTCGGTATGAGACATAAAATGTGTGGTGCATGTCTGATGGCACTAAAGGGACACAAATACCAAGGCCTTCTAGATATTGGTGTACCTCACATGAATAGAGAAAATGAAGCCCAGCAGGAGTCTATATGATCCCAGTGCAATACCAAATGAAGTGAAATGCCTGCTAAATCAGCCTCAAACTTTTTGTTAGCAGAAAAGAAATTATTTGTTCCAAGGGGAAGCCTAAAAGTGAACCCTGTGTACAAGCAAAGCCTGAGAGCATCTTAAACTGACAGGGTAGATATGGCCTCTCATAGGTTTGGCACACCTCAAAGTCATGGGAAAGCCGAAGAAAAGCTTTTTACCAGCTGCCAGCAGTGACAGTTCACCCTCCCCCGGAGCAGTGGTGCTGGGTTCAGCACCACTGCAGCCCACAGTGTGCCTGAGCTATGTTCCCTCCTTCACTTGAGATGCTTGCTCGCTCCACAAATCTCTATCATTTAAGGATTCCCCACTATTAGGGAAAACAGAGTTACCATTAAGGTTCTGCTCCAACTCATTGGTACCTCACAATTCACACACGAGGTGAGGGGAGGGCTTTTTCACTTTGTAAGCAAGAAAAATTTGTTTTACTGTTTGACTTGAAGCAAGCAAAAGAGCTCAACTGGTTTTATACACATTTTTATAATGCAAGACACTTGCATTGCATTTGGGTATAATAAAAGCACTCACGTTAGTTCAGTAATTTGCACAAGTCATTTAAGTTATGCTAGAAATGTATTATGACCAAAACGTTATTAGGAAGCAACACCCTGAAAAACACTAAATACTGAGAAATTATTTTCTCTACTTTTATAAATTATCCTAGTGTTGTTCCTCATCCATTACTGACAGTAACACCTGAGTGACATGCATTATGCATTAAATATATTTATGATAATTCAGATCTATTTGTATTAAACAGTGATATACATTCACTTAAGATTTGAAAATGTTAAAGTTGATAGCGTACGTATCAGAATATCATAGATTAGATAATAGTGGATATCTTTAGGCAATTTTATTTTATATGGAATAGAAAGGTGGAAGACTAAGCATTTTTAATCCAAAAACTGCGCTCACAATTGACCTAAACTGACAAAATTTGAGAACTTCATATCTGAACTTGTCACTTAAAGGTGAAGCAAAAATCCTTAGCAGGAAAAGGGCAAAGAATCAAAGTCAACCATGGTATATGAGCAGAAGTAAAAAAATTCAAGTAACTTTACATTTGGAAGGTAAAACATGGAGCCAGTAACCACCGGCTACTGTCTAAAAGTCTGTGTCAAAGATGTTGCTGCTCTCCAGCTGTTAAGTAATCTGTGTGCTGAATTCATAGGCATTTCCATCGCACAAGTCCCGTCACACTACTGGTATTTTTTGCAGAAACAACAGAGAGGATATGAATGAACTGTTCTCTAATTATTCTGGCAAGGCAGGGGAGGACATTCTGCACTTCATTCTCTGGTGTCATAAATTTGATGTCTTTATAACTGCTAAATTAATTTTTCTGTACTTCAGGAGTCTGTTTCAGTTCTTAATCTTCTAAGGATGAAATTCACCCTGCCTTTCAAAGTCTTAGGAAGTCCCCAGTGCAACAGATCTTTTGATATTCTAGTGCCCACACTGAGGGCAGATAACTGGAGAAATCTGTAGCTGTTAAAGACCTTTTTTTTTTTTTTTTTTTTTTTTCTGGAGTACTTCATAATATTCCACAAGCAAGCAAACACAGGCCTTCTGAGAAGATATAAGGGCACTACTGATAAACATTTGATCTATCTAGAGATATGCAGCCAAGACTGTGTAAAAAATACCAAACCATCTTTAGCCCAACAGTCCTCCAAGAGGTAGCACTTTTTTTGTGTGTATATATACTACAAACATAAATATACCCTACCCTGGATTGGGTATTTTGGCATCCCATGATTATTTACTGTTCACTGTAAAAATGTTACTGCTTTCATTACTCCATAATAAATATATAAATAGAACTACAGACTGCCACAGGAAAGAACCGTATTTCCTTTCAACTTTTCTCTCCGTTACACTCAGTTGCTCACCCAGAACTCAGCTGAACTAATCTTGTCCTTTGCACACAACAGAGATTTTCGTGCCATCCTAGTCACAGAAATTTCAAATGTTGGCCAAAAAAAATCAAGATCAACTTATCTCTATATCCACAAGTGAGCTCCAGTTGTCTTTATTGCACAAATGATTTTAAGAGCCATATTGAAAGGAGACAGTTCTGGCCAAGAACTGCTTTTGCCTTCATGCTAAAGAGCCCATTACAGTTCCCCGGTTGTTTATATGAGTGACATAATTAGAAATATACCCTTTTAGAAATCCTGTCTACTTTACATAGTTTGCATGATGAGTAACAAAAAATGGCATCCAGGTTCTTACTTCTTCTCCTTTGGTTTATGAATATTACTTCTTATTAACAACAGATACAAATGGATACCAGCAGTACAGAGAAAGTGAAGCACCTTTTTAAACGGCTTGTAATGTTTACTGCTTTTCTTAAATATTATCATTTTGGTTAAACTATTCCTCTTTCTTATTAACATACTTTGTTATTAAATATCCATAATAAATATGAAAGCATCACACTTAAATTTGGGAGGTTTCCATTCAGATCATGTGGGAATGTGGAAATGTGGGGATGTGGGTGATTACTAAACCAAAAGAGCTGCTTACTATTGTGCAATTGTTTTCAAGTAAATGAGAAAATTTCGTCTTTCAGTCCACAGAGAGAAGGTGCAAGCCCTAACTGAAATAGCCACAATGCCATTATATTATCTCTGTCTCAGAGCTAGTCAACCAAAGAATACTCTTACACAGTGTTAATAAATTGCATTTCAAAAATGGTAGTTTGCTAATTGATTTTCCCCTTGTATATTAATGACATTCAAACAAGACTACCAGTGCAATATAATAATAATATTTGTACCTTTGCCCTACTAGCATAATTATTCATTATTTCAAGGTCACAGGTAAAAACATAATTTTGTATAAAGTAAAAAATAAGAAGACTAACTTCAGGTATTGTAGAAATATGTGGCAACTACTAATCAAAAGAACCAAACGTCATCATTACATGCATAAGTTGCATTACATAATTTCATTAATTTGAAAATTAGTGGAAGAATAAGAAACCTTGATGATGCATGTTTATTTCCAATGGCTGAGTAATGCAAAATATAGCACTTGCAGCAGCACCAGCATATTTAATCCTGACAAGAAATCATGGCATTCAAACAGGAATGAGATGATCCTCTTGGTTTGACTATGTTATTAATCAGCAAGTCACACCGCATAATGTTGGAGCTTTTCTACAGGCAGTGTAAGATTATATCCTTGTATTTTTCTGCCATGCACTAAAGCATTTACTGTCTTATCCTGATTACAACTCTTTGTAATGGAAGACTAAATACCAGGACTCTGTTTCACAGATACGGAGCCTCAAAATATAGTTGAACACTGTTAATGGTAGACCTGGAAGTGAAACTCAAGTGTCACCAACTCTGTCTAGTCTCTGTTCTTCAATGGCCACAATTTAAGAAGTTTACTTGAAGAGAATTTACTGTAAGGACTTGTGTCTTTAATCTCTAGTTATAACACTAAATGTAGTACATTTCTCAGAGCTGGAAGTACCTGAATGAAACTGGTCAGGGAAAAAAAAACTCTTCACACTTTCATGCTACTGCCTACTTTGTCATCCATTAAGGATATGAATTTTCTGTGAATGATGTAGGAAAAGAAGAAAGAAATCCATCTGGGGTGTGTTTTTTTATGGGAAGGAAATTACATAAAGAGGAACACTCTGCTCAGCTAATGAAAAATAAAAAATTATAATTACATGAAATAGCATATGTGCTTAATCATTCTCAGCAAATGTGCAAAACTCCCCTTAGAAAGTACATTGAATTTAGACAAACAAGTTTTCATTGCTCAGGTGTTGAGAGTAGTGATCAAGAAGAAATGTTGCTACAGGCACTTGTTTGGCTAATGCCTTTTCTTTTAAACATGGGAAATTTTGCAAGCAGAGTTTATATTATCCCTTCATAAGTAATCCTCATATGTTCCTTTTGTTATCTTGTAAAATTTTAAACTAATCATGTAAGTTTTTTCTCTCCTTTCTTACTGTTGGCTTGGTCATTTCATCTCACTTCACCACAGGATAGAAGCAGCTCTGTGTGCACTTTTAAGCTGAACTTACATGTTCTAATATTTGGCACATTTTCTTACTATCTTTTCCTTCTTTACCTCCAGGTAAGCCACATAGCACAACAATGAGCAAAGAGGTAAGACTCCAGTTGAAATGATGTAATGCTGAAAATTAAATTTACACACAAGTGTTCCGAGTCTGGGTCATAGCTGGGTCACTCCTCTGAGTGGGAGGCAATCCAGCGAGGAGCACTGGATAATGATTTCTCTAAGCTGAGGCCCCTTTCAAGAAATATAGCACAAAGCTTTACCTTGATATCTGAATCTAATCTGATTCAATGTGTGTAATTACTGATATTTGTTGTGTGGTAGTAAGAAGTTATATTGTTTTGTTATGTGCTGTATTACGTCTCCTGTTCCTTTCAACCTACTAGCACCCAGAAATAAGCTTTCTAGTATCTGAACCCTTACCCAAAGATAGTGGTTTAGATAAGGACTGGCTAGCTGAGGCTTTTTACAGAACACATACTGTTTAGAGTTGGGGGGATTCATTCTTTTTCTCGAACAAAGAATGGAGTTGTCTTGGTTGTATAGACACAGCTACATACGGCCAACACTATTCTTTTTTAGCTGCATTTATCCACTGTGTTCATTTGCTTCCACCTATAGCTATCATACACTCTTTCATGACCTTGAGATGAGTTTTCTGTAATGGCCTCTAAGCAGCTTCCATCTTGGGATGGTAGGAAGCGCCTGCAGAACATCTCTTCCCACACACAGCTAAGCAGGCCTTCAGGGGAGACACGGCCCCTTCTAAGCGGTCCAGGCTGGTGCAACAGACTTTGCAAAACATCAATGAGTCTTAAAATCACAATCAGTTCAAAAGGTAAAGGTAAACCCATGTTATTTCCTTCCATTGTGCCAGCTGTCAGCCTCTCGCACGTTGCATCGCCAGTGATTTTGCACTCTACCTGCGAGGTTTCCTGCTGCCACCTGACAATGCTGCAGTCAGCCACAGCCTGACAGCCACAGCACCAAGAGAGCGACTGTCAGGGCCATTTTGCATGAAGCACACGCTGCTCCTACCCGGCGAAGCCCTAATGTGTTGATTTACAGAGTCCTCTTGGCTGACATGGGAAAATGAGTCTGGTCATGGTTGATTTAACATTTTATGGGCAAAGAGGCAGCCTGCTATAGTAAGTTTGGACTACTGCAAATATTGTCCACATTTACACACAGGTCCGCGAAAAAAAACTATTCAAGATGCTCCGTGGTTTTGATTCTCGCGTCCCTCGGGCTCTACCGAAAATATCGTGGGTTTTAATTAATTAAATACAAAGGTGTACGCTTCGGGGCAGACCCTCAAGCCGAGTAAGCAGCTCCCGGTCTGCGGGCACAACCGCCCGAGAAAGGAGGAGCTGGGCCAAGGGCCGCGGCGGGGCGCCGCGAAGAGGCGAGTGCCCGTGCCCGGCGCCGCTTCGCCCCGCAGCCGCCGCGCAGCGCCGGGCGCGTCCCGCCGGCCCCGGCCCCGGCCCCGCTCTGCCCGCGGCGGGGGGCGGGCGCAGCCGGCGGGCGGAGCGGACGCGGGCGGCTCCGCCCGCCCCGGCGGAAGCGTCGGCGGCCGCGGGGCAGCCCCGCGGCTCGGGGCGGCGGCAGCGGCCTCGCCGTGCCCTCCCGGAGGCGTTGCCGCTCGGGCCTCCCCGCCGAGGGGGGCGGGATGGCTCTCCCCGTAATCCACTGAAGCGAACCGGCGGCGGAGCGGCCGCCCGCTGCCGCCGTGCTCGCCCCGAGCCCGCAGCGGGTGACCCCGCGGTGCCCGGCGGGGGCGGCTCCGCCTGCCCCGCGCTGCCGCGGAGAGCCGGGCGGGCGAGAGGGGCCGGGAGAGCCCGGCCGCGGGGCGGCGGAGCCCGCTCTCATCAGCCCCCTCTCCCGCCGGCACGCCGGCACTCCCTCCGAGACCAGCGCAGCTGGACGGAAAATAAATTCAGGAGCAGAAAAGGAAAAAAAAGAAAAAGAAAAGAAAAAAAGAAAAAAAGAAAAAAGAAAAAGAAAAAGAAAAAAAAAAAAAGAAAAAAAAAAAAAAAAAAAAAAAGCCTGTCAGATCTACCTCCGGCTAGTTCATCGCCCGAAAAGAAAGGGGGAAAAACACGTATGCCTGCGTGGGGGTGCCAGGAGAAAGATGAGTGTTTCTTTCATTAACTTAATGGTAATTGCAAAAAGACTCCCTTTTTGTCAGCTTCACCTAATCAAAACCGAATATCTGTATGTGGCACTGACAAAATCAGTAAAACTTCACCTTCGACTTTATTGATCTGAACAGACAGGCAGAGTTTTCTATGGTGTTCAATTTAGGGAATTAAAAAAAATCACTCCGCTAACAGCATTTGGTACATTTCTAACCCATATGTCACCTCAGTGCTTTAAATAATTATATTTGCATGCAGGGAGTGATTCATAAATATGTCAGGATTGTGAAATATAGGCAGGCATTTCAAACTTTCTATTTAAAAAACATGAATTATGGCCACGAAAAATGTGTTCCCATTTAAGGGTGATACGAAGTATTTGGTGTCTAGTACGGAGGCCCATCCATCATATAGACAATAAAGAGAGTTTTTGCCTGACGTTGGAAATTTATGGTTGCCCTTCTCTGCCCTAATAACTCAAGCATTGTGTCAGCCTGTGACAGCCTTTGCAGAAAAACAGCAACCCTGTTATCAATCAAAAAGCCCTTTTACATTTTTAGCAAAACTCTGATCATCCAGACACCCTTTTAATGTATATATTACATCATTATAGATCATTCTGCACTTTTACTGCAACTCAACAAAATGATCCATCACTTCAGGACAGTCCTGATGAACGCTGATGTAAATTATTTGCACGTCGCTAGTACAGTACAAAATGAAAAATGTACTTTAGGTGGAATTAATTTCAGGGTGTAAAAAGCTAAAAGTGAAAGCAGTGGGGATTAGAGGAGACCTAAATGCATCATTAGGGATAACTGAAAACAAGCTAATAGTTAATAAAAATTAAGATTATTTTAACCTTTTGGGATCGTGGACCTAGACTGTTTCAAGAAGATAGCCAAGATATATTGCATGCTTCTTCCTGCCCCTGCCAAACATAGCTGTCTTGGTAATTGAGTCGAGGATCATTGTCCATTTGTCATTAGGGTGTTTAGATAAGGTTAATTATTTGGGTCCCAGTGCCTTTTCGAGCCATATCCTCAAAACTCTTCCTCGTATCTCAAAGGACGCTGCTCCTACACTGTACCTCGCTGTTGAAGACGCATCTGGTTGATCTGCAGAGTTTCCATAACAAAGTTGTCAATAAACACTCTCCACATTTGGGATCCGAGTGACGAAGCTGGAGATCGCCTCCATTGTGTGACATGGTTAATTTCTGAGGGATTACTGTAACCAAATATGTGCTTAGTTGGTACAATTCTCTCCCGTAGCCTCCAGGCTTTCGCAGAAGATAAACACAAAGATGCCTTTAAGATTGCTGAGATGGAGTGATCAGACCAAGGTGTTACAAAAGCTACAAGGCGCTTTTTTTTTTTTTTTTTTTTTTTTTTTTTTTTTTTTTTTTTTTTTTTTTTTTTTTTTTCCCCCTCTTAGAATCCAGATGCCGAATACCAATTCAAGTTACTTATGTACGAATTAGGAAATGTGTTCACTCGCTTTGGGCTCGATCATTTTAATCGTAGTACATTTAAAAACATGAAATGACACTAAAAATCTCCATGCATTTAACAGGAAACATACCCAGCCTTGCTCGTGTCATTGCAATTATTTGACTTGCTCTCTCCCTCTCCCTCTTGAAAGTTACCTTAAGGCATATTTTAAATAACAGCTGTTTGCCTAAGAAACACCTTAAACATAAAAGAGGGTAGATTTGGAAAATAGCTGTTGGCAAACGGGTTTCGACACGGGAGTAAAAATTTTCACACTCACACATGAAACAATGTCAAGAGGGAAATCTGTCAAAGGGCTAAAAAGAGAAAGGGTGGGGTTTTTATTATTAGGTGCATTAATCTCTTCCTTATCTCGGTGTAACAAAAGAAACAAAATTAGACAAACGCATCTGAAAATATTCTAGGTGAAGGTATGTTTCCGAAAGCAGTAAGCAACCAGCCGAACAATCAAACAAAAATGATTTTCTGCTCGTTTAGTAAAAATGCCACTAAAATTCACGTTTGCTTAAACGTGACTATTATTTTGAAGATGGCTCTGAAATTATCACCGCTTATAAAACGATTACCTACAACTCATGCAGAGTAAAATATATATTGCTTCTATGTGTTAGGAAAGTAATTACAATCATAAGGGTAAATATTTTCAGGTACTATGCCAACAGGGGAGAGGTTTGGAAATCTGACTTTATGTTGGCAAGCTTTCCAACTATTTGCTTTAATAACATTCTGGAATAAATACCCCACACCTCTGCTGGATACCTGGGCAGATGCATGAGTTATTAGCCGAGCACATGCAGACTCGCATTAAATAAAAAAATAAATTAAGAAAAAAAAAGGCTCTCTCCAAATGTATGAAGTCGTGGTGGTGTATTTCTGATAACCCATCACATTTCTTATCTTCTTATACAAAGTACTATCATTCTTGTGAGAAAAAAAAAAATTAGAAACAAAAAAAAAAAAAAAGGAAGAAGATTCACCATCTGCAAAATGCATTGCAATGTATAGCTTAATAAAAACCTTGGGGTAGATAGTGAAATGTGAGTGCTATCAAAGGAAATAAATTTGACGCACCGGATGGACAGACACGTAACTGAATTGTGTTACGCATAGAAACACAACCCAGACACAACTCAGCAACTCTGCTTCTGCTAATTAAAATCTTAATATTGTATCTTCGAAACGATAGAAAAGAAAGGGGGGGAGAAAGAAAAAACAAACAAACAAAAAAGCTAAACTAAAGGGCCTGTAGGGTTGTTGCTGTTCCGTTTAAAAGACTAAACGCCCTTTTCCAACATGATCTACAGAAGCTGACACTTAAATGGCAAGAGAGCAAGCTCGCAGAGCAGGCACGCTGGTGTCGAGGTTTCTGCAGTTCCCTCTCCCGAGGGAAAAATAGTCAGTCCGGGTTTTTTGGGTGATCCTGACCAGAGTTTGCAGCTCGCCAGCCTGACCTGTCAAGCGGATTATTTTAGAGGGAGATTAATAGGGGAGGCGGGCTGCAATAATAATCGTTTTGTTTGATGTGACAACTTTGATAGGCGTTGATTTACTTACAAACTGATAGGCTTTTAATTGAGCGCCTCCATCCAGCTTGAGATGAAAGGAAAACCGCATTGAAAAGCTGCCCGAGTGCCCTCGAGCCTCAATACTGATTAGCCATCTCGACAGTGAATAGTTCAAGGCATTTTCAAACTTTTTTTCCTCTCTCGCTCTCGCTCTCCTCTCCTCCTCAAATATCTGCCAGCCCACTCCTTTTTAAGAGAAAATAAATCATTTCCATTGTGTGCAAATAAAATCGACTTGACATGCTTGCCAATAGCTGGTAGGTAAAGGAAAGTGTGGACTGGCACTTGTTAATTAATTCCTCCTTTGCTTTCCTTTTTTTTTTTTTTTTTTTTATTTTTTTAAGTTACAATTTTCCTTTGTAAAAGGAGGAAGACGAGTTCCAACCCTTGGATTTTTTTTTTTTTTTTTTTTTTTTTCTTCAAAGGAATAACAGCAACAGCCACCAAAACTTCAACAAGACTGCACAAGTAAATGCCGAACAGCAAACCGTCTGCACGGACTCATTAAACAAGAATCCCTCGCGAAGGTAACGAGCAGGACAGAATCCCTCTTCTTCGGCTCAAGAGAAGAAAGGAGCCCGCAGCAGGCAAATCACAAACTCCGCGCCGCTTTCAAGCTGCAGCCCCGCCGCCCGCCCGATCCTACGCGTGTGCATCCTAACTCCGAGCCCCTCGCTGGGAATCGTTTGCTGAGTGTATTGAGCGCAGTGAATAAGCTCTCATAGCTCAAAAATGCTTTGGAGGGCGCAAAGGGGAGGAGATGTCTTGGGGCTGATTTTTTTACAAGGTTCTACATAAAAAAGTTTACAGTATTGAGTGCGATTTAAATCTCATTTCAAAGGCTGAGTGGAAGGAAAAAAAAAAAAAAGAAAAAAAAAAAAAAGAAAATGAATAAGCTGTCCTCTGAAGTTGCTAATTAAATTACCCTCTCATGCTTCTACTTCAGCCAGAAAGATCGGGGTTCGTGCCGTTCTCCCCGCTCCGTCCCCCGCTTTTCCCGTCGGCGCGCTGCCTGTTTTATACATGTACCGGCTATCGCCTTTGCTTCCTTGGCTTACAAGTAAAACAACCCTTTCCCGAAATCACCCTCACCTCCACGAGAAAAGAGAGAGGGAAGGAAAAATGGGGAGGTAGAGCCTTCCCACAGCTGACTCTACCTTAAGACAATTAATCTTTAGTCTTTCACCCTGGGAGGCAGGATAAATACAACGAGAAAACAGATAGGAGTCTCTCCGGTCCTGTAAGGAAAACAGCTGTTCCAAGCACTTTAATGCAAATGAACACAAATGAAGGTTTCAGCTTTTTTTTTTTTTTTTCTTCCAGAGTTTTACTGCACTCCATTTATCAATTGGACTTGACAACAAAAGAAAGAACTGGGGGAAAACCTGGGGCAGATTCAAGTCACTTCCACTCTAGATAAAGGAAGGGGGGGGGGGGAGGGGGGGGGAGCTCCTTGAGGGCAAGTTGCGGGTCTTGTCAGTCCTATTGCAATATCGTGGGTTTATGCAAGATTTCTTTCTCTACCTCCTCCCCTCTGCCTTTTAATTTTGATGGTCTTGCAAGATGACCGCTGTGATTGCAAAATGAAAATGCGTTTATGACTCTCCACTGAGAAGTTGTGCCAATAATCCTTATCTTTCAGAGAAAAGATAGAAATTTAAAAAGTTTGTTAACATTAATCCCATCTTTATTAAAGCTAGGACAGTTCCGTGTATTTATCCTACTCCGTGCGCTATAGTGAAAGAGTAAAGTGGTTTAAATAAAATACCGCAAATATACTTACTGCGCTGCAAGATTTAAAGGGTACCGCTTGGCGGGGGCGGGGGAAAGGGGGGGATACCGAGGAAAACCTGCTTTGCATATACCTCGTAAGAAGAGCAGGTCATTAAAGACTATCTGACACATCTGTTTAGGGACTGGGGCAGATCGGTGTTTCAAGGGAAGAAAAAGGACTTGGTTCAGCAGATCTAAACGTGAGAAAGTGAAAGTCCTTCCTCTCGTCCAACCCTTCCAGGATCAGCGCCTGTTCTGGTTGGAGTCCAGGTCAGGAATTGGACGCGACCCCTAAAGCACTTGCCTTGTTCTTCACTTGTCAAACGTGTTTTATCTCTAAGTGACCTTTTTGTTAATGTTGTAGATTGTGTGGGCCACCATGTCAGATCCGGAAACAAAAGTAAAAGATTGATTAACACATTTTGCCTGTGAAAAAATGTTATGGGATGAGGAGGTGGGGGGGATAGTGGGAAGCAAAGTACAAAGAGAAAAGAAAAAGGCAACCCAGCGACTTGAAGGGCTGCGAATTCCGCTCGGGGCATCCGCCGGCACCGGTAAAGCCGGGGTTGAGGGCAGAGGAGTCGGTACCTTTCGGGAGCACACAGACACAAAGCAGGACGCGTGTAACGCCCCGGTGGACACCGTGTGCGTACCCAGAAGGCTCTCAACACGGTCTAGCTGAAAATCCAACACATAAATGGCGAACCAACACTCTCGTTAAGGCGCGGGGCCGCCGCCCCAGGCCACCGCTGCCGGCGACCGGTTCAGCCCTGCGGGTGCAGGGACGAAGGGCACTTTCGAAGAGGACGGAGAGGGAAGGGGAAGAGGAGTCCAGCGACCCTCCCCGACAGGGCGGTGAGGGCCTGGGGAGGGCTACCGGCTGCTGGCAAACAAATCCAGTTTACTCCAAGGATTTATTCCGTAAATTAAAAGGCTTTTTCTCCCGAGAAGCCCGTCTCTCTCTCTGTTTTCCTTCCTTCCTCCCTCTCCCTCTCTCTCCTTCCCCCTTCAAGTCACACCAGGCTTGTAATCAGCAACAAAAGCTGACATAAATCAAGGGCGGATTGACAGGGGCTGACAAATAACTGATTGATTGCGGTTGGGGAGCACTGACAATTGACGGCGGGGCGGAGAGTCCCGAAAGGCGGCGGCGGGCTGTGCGTGACAGCCCCGCGTGTGACGACCTCCCCCAATCCCGCCGCGCTCCCCGCGCCGCCGCAAGCCGCGCCGCAGCGCCCCGGCTCCCGCCCGCTGCCGCCGGCGACGCGCAGGCCGGCGCTCTGCAGGTTCTCGTCCGGGCCTCCCCCGCGCCGTCAGGCGGGAGGGGCGGGAAAAGCGCCCCGCGCCCTTCCGCGGGTCCCGGAGGGGGACGCGGCGCGGCCGAGGCCCCAGAGCGGTCCCGGGACCGGCCCCGGGCGGGGGGGGGCGCGGGCCGGGCCCGTAAGCCCGTGCGTGGCGGGCGGGCGGGTCGTGCTCGGGGCGCCGTGCGAGCGGCGGGGGCGGGCAGGGGGAGGGCGGCGGAGGCCGCGGCCGCCCCCCGGCAGGCGCGGAGCCCCCGGCCCCGCGGCCGCCCCGCCGCTGCCGCGCCATCCGCGCTGGCTGCGGAGGAAGAAAAACGCTGGCAGCGCGTGATGTGAAACACAGAATTAACGCCCATCCCATCCTAGGAGCGAAAACAAGGAAGGAGGGGAGGGGAGAGGGAAGGCGGACGAGAAAGGGAAGGGGGAAAAAAAAAAAAAAAAAAAAAAGCGAGAGACCATTAAAAACGGAGGGAAAAAAAAAAGGCCCAGAAAAGGGAACGTCACATCCCCTTGACCCTCCAATCACCTCGGGGTCCCATTTGATTGGAAGGCGGCAAAGGCTTTAATCTCAGACTAATTCAGCTGCTTTTGAAGTGAGTTTCTTTGCCAGATCCCGGGCTGGATGGGCAGCCGCTCGCATCACAGCTGAGCGGCGGAGGCGAGCGCTCCGCGCCGCGCCAGCCGGGGGAGCTGAGAGCGGCCGAGGGGGACCGCGGCACACGCTCGCAGCCCCCACCCCCGCCCCCAGCACAGCCCAAGGATTACTCGGCTTTTTTTTTCCTCCTCTTTCTCTCCGGCCGGCTCCCCCTTTCCCTCCCCCTCCCCACCCACGCCCTCCCCGCCAGAGAGAGCCACGGGACATTGTATGTTTGTTTTTCTGCTCGGGGGGCGTGTGGCTTTTTTCCTTTCTCGCCCGCAGAAAGCGAGCGAGCGTTTCCGAGTGCGAGCGGCGCCACTTGCCCCAGTTTTCATGCGAGGTTTTGGGTCATGATCACATCGCCCTCGCTTTCTGCTATAAGAAGTAGTAAGCGCAGCAGCAGCCTCAGCGAGCCCGGAGGCAGCCCCCGCCGCAGCCGCAGCGCCGCCGACCTCGCCGGGCCGAACGGGCACGCTGGGAATAACGGCAGCAGCGCCGCCGCCAAGCCCTGCTTCCACGCCGTCCCCCCCTCGGACCCGCTACGCCAAGCCAACCGCCTTCCCATCAAAGTCTTGAAAATGCTCACGGCGCGGACTGGACACATTTTACACCCTGAGTACCTACAGCCTTTACCCTCCACGCCCGTCAGCCCCATCGAGGTAAGCACCCGGCCCCCGTCGCTTTCTCTCGTCCCTGCCCGGGCGCTGGCTGTGCATGGCGGCTCCGCCAGCCGCCCTCGGCACTTTCCTGCGCTTCGAAATGCATTTTTACCGGGACGGGGGCTTTTTTTTGATCTCGAGTTACTGCGAGGAGCCGCTCCTGGGTATTGTTTCCGTGTTTACTGGGATAATTTCTAGTTCCTGTGTAAATTAATATTCTATTTTTGATCTGGGTTTTTGGGGGCGCTTTTTTTTTTTTTTTTTTTTTTTGGTTTTGTTTTTGAGAGGAGGTTTGAGTGGAAGGAACCGATCCACGCTAGGGTCACGATCCGGCCACGCAAATAAGCAGTGCTCCGAGCGCCAAACAACCTTGCTTTTGCAAGGGAGTGTTTTGGGGTGGGGGGGGACACACACGGGACGGGACGACACGACGCGGAGAGCGACAGGCTCAGACGGGGGTGCGGCAGGATAACTATATCGGCTCGCCGAGCGATTCCTTTCAAATACCGACACGGATCTGTACTTCGGGGGGCTTGTTGGTCCCTTTTCCGCTCTGTCGAGATTGCCGGTCCCCCTCTGCGTACCTCGCTGTTTGCGGGACCGAAACTCGAAACGGTGGTGGTGGTGGTGGGAAGGGTGTGTCCGTGGGAATGAATGATTTCATTAAGGTCTGCGCGGAGCGAGGACACCCTGCTCCCGGGGAGCCCTGCTCACCGGCTAACTCGGGCTCTGTTTATAAATAGTGCCAGCAGTCAGGGTGCAGAAATGCGGCAGTCGCTGTAGTTCACGGGCGGCTTTACGGGCCGGCACGGCCCGAGCGACGCCGAGCTCCGCGCTGCCCGGGCCGCTGCCGGGAGGCTGGGGGCGTTGAAGGCGGCCGCGGCGGGCTCGCAGGGACACGAAAATCCCCGGCCCTTTTTAAAGGCTTTATGGAAAATGGTGCATTCAGGGGAGGGGGCTGTCAAGTTGATGAATGCGCACAAACTGTTCGTTACTTCCAAGGCCGTATTCTGCGGAAACCTACGGGACGAAAGTCCTATGTATGCAGCGAGGTTTTTCTCAGAGCCCGATTAAATCTCTTCCTTTGCGTGTCCTTCCGATTTCCACAGCTGGATGCAAAGAAGAGCCCCCTGGCCCTTTTGGCACAAACTTGCTCGCAGATAGGGAAGCCGGACCCGTCCCCTTCCTCCAAACTCTCCTCGGTCACCTCCAATGGCTCCGGAGGCGACAAGGACTCCAAGTCGGGCCCCTTGAAGCTCAGCGACATCGGCGTGGAGGACAAATCGAGCTTCAAGCCGTACTCCAAGCCGGGCGCGGAGAAGAAGGAGCCGGGGGCGGCGGGCTGCGCGGGCGCCCCCGCCGCGGGGGTCGCGGCCGGGGAGAAGTCGGGATTCCGGGTGCCGAGCGCCACCTGCCAGCCGTTCACCCCAAGGACAGGCAGCCCCAACTCCAGCGCCTCCGCCTGCTCGCCCGGGCTGCTGCCGGCCGAGGGGAAAGGCGGGGAGGACAAGAAGGACTCGGAGGGCTGCGGAAAGAGCGGCAGCTCCGGCTCGGAGGGAGGCCCGGGCACCACCAGCATCAGCCACAGCCGGATTAGCGTGAGCTGTGCCGGGATTAACGTGGAGGTCAACCAGCACCAGGAGAGCACGCCGGGCTCCAAGCCCATCGCGTCGGACTCCGCCTCCTCCTGCAGCAGCACCACCGCCACCTCCTCCACCTCCGTTCTGGGCTCCGGCCTCGTGGCCCCCGTCTCCCCTTACAAGCCGGGCCAGACCGTTTTCCCCCTGCCCCCGGCGGGCATGAGCTACCCGGGGACGCTGGCTGGAGCCTACGCCGGCTACCCGCCACAGTTCCTGCCGCACGGAGTAGCTCTGGACCCCACCAAATCCTCCAGCCTGGTGGGGGCCCAGCTGGCCGCCGCCAGCAGCCTGGGCTGCAGCAAGCCGGCGGGGTCGAGCCCGCTGGCGGGCGCGTCGCCGCCGTCGGTGATGACGGCGAGCCTGTGCCGAGACCCCTACTGCCTGAGCTACCACTGCGCCAGCCACCTGGCGGGCGCCGCCGGAGCCTCCTGCGCCCACGACCAAGCCCTCAAGTCCGGATACCCCCTCGTCTACCCCACCCACCCTTTGCACAGCGTCCACTCCTCGCTGACCGGCGCCACGCCGCCTTCGCTAGCCGGCCACCCTTTGTACCCCTACGGCTTCATGCTCCCCAATGACCCCCAGCCGCACATCTGCAACTGGGTGTCGGCCAACGGACCCTGCGACAAGCGCTTTGCCACCTCGGAGGAGCTGCTTAGCCACTTGCGGACCCATACTGCCTTCCCGGGCACCGATAAACTCCTCTCCAGCTACCCCAGCTCCTCGTCGCTGGCCAGCGCGGCGGCCGCAGCCATGGCGTGCCACATGCACATCCCCACGACGGGCGCCCCGGGCAGCCCGGGCACGCTGGCCTTGCGCAGCCCGCACCACGCGCTGGGACTGGGCAGCCGCTACCACCCCTACTCCAAGAGCCCCCTGCCCACCCCCGGGGCCCCCGTGCCCGTGCCCGCTGCCACCGGACCCTACTACTCCCCTTACGCACTCTATGGGCAGAGACTCACCACAGCCTCGGCCCTGGGGTACCAGTGAGTGCAGGCAGCGGGGCTTTGACACACAACACAAAGTCTAGCGGTAAGGGAAGGAAGCCCTGCGAAACTTTATAAAAGTTTGAAAGAAATAAAAAAAAAAAAAAAATCTGACTTTTTATAAAATAGTGTTCATTTGAGGACTGGATCCATGAGCACTGTATTTATTTATGTTAGCTTCAAGCGGGACAACGAATCATAAAGTGCATTACTAAACTGAGCTCAATAGGTAAAAGTGGAACACCCATTGTAGAATATAAATAAAAAGATAGAGGTCTTCTCTTTAATGTTACTTTAAAATTGCTATGATTGTATTGTACGTTCTTATTTAATGTCTCATTGAAACAAAAAAAATTTACATGCATGTTTGTTACTAAAAAACAACTCGCAATTTGTCAGTTATAATTTCAAATTGCAATTATTTTTAAGGTGTATACCCTTGAAAGAGAATTGGTATTTTTTTGTATGTATTCTGGAAGAAAAAAACAAAAACAATTCTATTCCAAAAACCTCATTTGCCTTATTTTGTTCTTTAAAAGGAACACTTAACTATTTTTAATTTTTAAGTCCACCCTGTAAAAAGGGTTAAGTAAGGTTTACGTCATGTACTAAAATAGACAATGTATCGCTTTAAAGATTAAAATTCCGTATATTTGATGTATTAAAAGGTTTAATTTTTCTTTTTTTTTTTTTCTTTTTAAATACGCTTTGATTCTGTTACAAAACCCGAGTAGGTCTTGGATGGAGGTGACTGCTAATTTCTCCTTAAGCGTTTATTCAATTTTAATTAAAAATTTAAAAAAAAAAAAAAAGGGTTTTTTTTTTTTTTAATTGTAACCCCAGGGCTCTCTTAAAAAACAATCCGACACAGTTGGGTTTTTTTTTTCCTCTTCAGTAGAATTTGTTGGCACGAAATAGGAAAATTTAGAATCGCTTAAATGTCTTTTCCTTTCTTTAAATAAGGTAAACTTATTTTTACAATGTTTTACTGTGAAATATCTGGTTTTTAAAGCTAGTTTTCAACTAGAAGTCGTCTTTCTTTAGAAGGAAATGGGGAAGGCAAGACTGTTTTGTAAAAGTGTAAGATTATTATTCAAAAGCTTTTTTTAACAATGCAATGCATAACTATTCATCTCTTTCCAAATGAGAAGTTCAGAAGTAATTAGAGAAGCGCTGTTTGAGCTCATCCAGTTATTTTCAATTTCTCTCTTCAGTTCGCACCGCAGCACAAAAGATCATCACATTAAAAAAAAAAAAAATCGGACAGCTCTGAAAACTCATTTTCTTATAAAAAGGAAGGGACGGGGGAAAAATAGAAAAAGAAAGAAGCCATCCGTAATTTGGGCCGAGTTTGCTCTTTACTGAAGTGCAGTGCCAAACTTGACGTGACACCGAGGGGCTGCCCCTGCCTGCGCCGCGTCTCTGCCTCCCCAGCCCGGGTTTCCGAGCGCCCCAGGGCCGCCGCCCAGCTCCGGCTCGTCGTCCTGCGTTCAGGTAGGAGCGGGGGCTGCCACGGAGAAGCCGGAGCAGCTACCGAAACTGCGGAACAAACCGTTGCCGCCGAGACAGTCGGAAAAGCGATAGCCGACTCGGTAAGAGCGGTGCCAGCTTCGGGGCTTTGCCCCGCGCTGTGCCCGGCGCTGGCAGAGCCCCGCGGTGCCCGCTACCTGCTGCCGCTCGTTCGGCCCCGCTGCTCCCGCCCGCGCCCCGGCCCCAGCGCGACGCGCTGGCGGGGGGCAAAGCTGCAAGCGGCGGCTTTGCTTGACAAATCACCGGGTTTTCTCCCTCGTTCCGGATCCCCCCACAATATAATTACTGTTCAGAGTTTCCCGTGGTGCCCAGATGCTAATTAGTCTAATATATTTACTCCGGATAATTAGTGGAACTTCGCGTTAATGTGCAAAGGCGAGAAAAGCGGCGAGCGACTGAGGCTCCGTCCCGGCACGGCTCGTTCTCTGGGGCCGGGACACGCGGGGACGCCGGGGCTGGGCCGCGCTGCGGCTCCTTTGGGAAGCTGTCCGAGAGCGGCACGGGAAATGCTTCGCGCTTTAACCAAATGTGTTTCCCTCCCCCCCGCACCCGCCTTAAATGGGAAAGGGACCTTCGCGTATCTCTGCTTTAGGAAATGTAAAACGAGCTCTCGTTATGAGTTAGAGAAAGGGAGGAGAGGGCAGTCCTGTTAACTGCACCAAGTAAACTTTAGTTATAAAGAAGCGGATACAAATACAGAAAGTAACCGAAAGAAGGGCTTCTCGGGTCGGGGGTGATGGTGGTGGAGGATTCATCCAGCGAGCCCGAGAAAGGCAGAACAAGCTCGCAACCCTCTCTCTATGCCGCACGCCCCCCGCCCATTTCTGCAGCCCGGCCAGACTGCCTTCCCCGCTTCGCTATTTTAACTACTCTTAATTCGAGGAAAATTACATTTCAGGCTCCATCTGGGTGTGCAAGCAACAATTACAGTCTTGCCGCGATTAAAACACGCCACCATTGCCACGTTCCTCTCCTGTTCGCGTGTTTTACAATTACAGATCTTTAACAGCTGCAGCTCACACTTCGCTAGCCAAATCCCATCGCCCATCAGGTGTTGCTGGGGCGATTTAAAATGAGCGAGGGAGGCGTTTGTGTCCTGGAACCCTAACTGCAGTTTTGGGGATTCCAGCTCAGAAAAGTTATGCACAAAGATTGCTGAGGCAAGTGGTGAAATGAACGCTTAATGCTATTATTACTGTTTTGCTCAGATACTGTCCCCGAGGTTAAAGAAAAATTAAAACACCTCATTTTATATGTAAAGTGGTGATAAGTAGGTCTCTCTTCCAGCCTTGTTAAGTATATGACCTGGCAAGTGCCACCTAGGATTTTGATATTAATCTATGAAATTCACCCTTTTTCCCCCCTCTCTAATAGAAATTGACTTATGGACGTTAATGTTTTTAGGTAAAAGGACTACATTTGTTATTCCTCACCAACATCCCCCCCTCCCTGTTCCTACTAACTGGATGGGTTGTGGATTTGACAGCAGCCGCTGGTCCATGCCACCGAACTAAAATAATTTCACAGTGAAAAACCAGCTTGAGAGGACAAGCAACAGAAGGGCAAAACCCATCAAAACCCGAAACTGTGATCAATCTGACCAGAGTCAGGCATACATTAGTTTAAATTAAACAGTTTTGTCTTTCTCACAAATCTTTTTTGAACATTAAAGATAGAATCATGTAATATTTAAATCAACTCTTGTCAGATGCTAAGTGCAACTGAAGAACCAAAATAAAAATTAATGCGTTTCCATCCACTCTCAAAAGCTTACTCTGGATGCCAGTTCGACAAAATACTTCTGATAAGCAACGGTTAGAAAAGAAGGGTCCTGTTTATCTTATCTATGGTGAAATGTAATTAAGGTAGTTTTATGAAACAATAAAACACCGGACTCCACAGACAGCAAAGGGGTCTCTGTAATATATCTGAGCCTAGATGGGCATACGTATCTTGGCTTATGTGCACAAGCCCACACCTAACACACGCATATACATATGCTTGCCTGGTTTTAGAACGCAAAATGTATGCTACAACTAAAATACAAGGATGCCTTTATTACGGGAAGATTTTCCTCAGGGATAAGAGACTGCATTTGCTAAGACCGCAAAGTCACCCACTGCCCATTCACCACCTTTTGAGCCACCCTCAGCGCAGCCAGCAAGGTACACACAGCGCTGTGGCTGGGACTGACTCTCCTCTCTCTAACCCGAGGTTTGTAACGATCTACCCACACCTACGGTCGAAACCACTCAGGCAAAGGGAATCCTGAAAGATCCAAACTTTCAGAAACAAAAGTAAATGTGCATCCCTATTCTGTAAAAATATCGATCAAACTTCATTCTTTCATACTTAGAAAAGATGGAAAGCAATGCTGCCTTGCTTTAATACTGTTGGCTCTCGTTACAGGCTTTCAGTAGACCACAGTTTAGGGTTTTTTTTGTAGTCCTTGGTTGTTTTTTTTTTTTTTTTTAATTTATTTTTTTACAATTTTTGTTTGTTTTCTTTTGTTGTTTTCAGGTTTTTTGTTTGGCTGGTTTTTTGTTTTGGGGGTTTTTTTTAAGGAACGGAGTGGAAAATCGCTGGAACTACCAGTACCAGTTTTCCTTTCCATACAGGTTTGAGGGTATAATTTCGGACATTTCTAACTCCACGTTGAGACACCCCACCACCCCTCATTCTTTCTGCACCATGAAGCACAGCCCGCGCTGCTTCATGAACGGACCTGAGGCAGGCAAGCAACCAGCTCTGAGCAGAGGTGTCTAATCCCTGCTAAATCTGTTTCTCAAATCACTCCTGGAAAATTCGGGGCAGACTACCTTTTCTTTTTCTAAAGTAAAATTTTGTTGTGATGAAGCACAGAGGTGTCAGAAGAAAAAAGGCGGACTCTGAGTCTGTATGCTCTTACTCTTCGGAGGTGGAATGCTTTGGCAGCAGAGACGTGGTTGAAATTTGAGCAGATTATACACTTGAGCTTGTGCATAAATGCGAAAAGACCGTCCTAATGCTGGATATTTCTCCATCAACATCAACCAGGTGCTGCTGTTGCAAAAATCCCACCTCCGGCTGCCTTCTCTGTGCATGTGTGCATGCACAGCGATGCAGACTTTGTTCTCTCCTCATGTCTGAAATTCATCAACTACCCACCCCCATCCCCACGTCCCCTACGCGGAGGAGAAAAAAAAAAAAAAAAGAAAAAAAAAAAAATCCGTTCAGGCTTTGAATATTGTGTAAGAAGCCTTGTGTATTTTTTTTTTTTTTTAATCTTCAAATGAATTAAAGACAACCTGACAATGCTGTCATCTGTCTTCAACGTCACATCAAGGCAAGAAATAATGATAACAGAGCAGCAGAAGGACGCCCACTGAAACCTGGAGGATATATATACACACATATATACACACACACATATATGCCTTGAAACAGTTTGAAAGAGAACAAAATTAGATTACCGCTCTTAGGCTATGGCGGTAAAAACGTGTGGGATTTTGCCTGTGCGTGTGTGTAAGTGGTTCATCTTTCCTGCCTTATTTTGTGAAGCGCGTGCTACTCCATCCAAACCGCTTCTGTGGGATGGGACAAGAAGACGAGGAGGCACATTCCTCGTTCCCAAACTACCACGACCAATGGAAGCGCAAAAGCATCTCCCCTCCCCCTCCATCGTTTCAGGTTCACGTTCCAGTTAATAACAAACGTTACTGCTCTCCTGAGGCGCAGGCCAGAGCGGGCGCGCTCGGCGCGGGGGCCCGGGCGGGCACGTTACGCGCAGCTGTCCAGCGGAAGAGGGGCTGCTCCCGGGAGGAAGAGCGAGGAGCGGCTCCCCGGGAGAGGAAGAGCGGCTCCCCGGGAGAGGAAGAGCGAGGAGCGGCTCCCCAGGGAGGAAGAGCGGCTCCCCTTTGTCTGCGCGGGCGGCGGGCCGGTGCCGCTCCCGGCCGCCAGGCGGCGCTGCGGCCCCCGGCGGAGCGCAGGGCAGCGGCGGGGCCGGGGCCCGGCGGACACGGCGCGTTCGGACAGCGGGAATCGCCCCGCCGCTCCGGAGGGCAGCGTGGCAGAACAAATGGTCTGCCCAGATAAAAAACAGAGAGGCCGGACTTAAAAATAATAATAATTTTAAAAAAGACCCCGTGGGGGTTTTTTGTTTGTTTTGGTGTTTTTTGTTTTTTTGTTTTGTTGTTTGGGTTTTTTTTTTAATCATGCTTGTAATCTCATTCGCTCTGAAGGGTAAATAAATTGCAGTTGTATGAAAAACAATTGGTGCTACATGTGTTCATAACAGATGGGAATCTTATCACGGTTTAACTGTAATAAATTCTGACTTCTGGAAATTGTAATTTCTGCTCCATGCTGGATGTCTCTTTTCTACTCTAATATAATAGGGCTACGAACTCTTGATAGCAAGTAGAAAAGTTTTCACTGCTAGCGTTGTTTAAGAGCCAGGGCATGCTCCTGCAGCCTTTTTTCCAACTACAGCTCTTTCAAAGTTTGCGTGAAAACGCATCTGAAAATCAAAAGGGAGAGAAAACACTGGCGCATAGGGAGACGAACAGCTGATCCTTCCCCCGCTGAGTAACATTATTTACTACGGCCAACGATAACAGTCCTTAAAATATATCCAGAAAATCTAAGAACGAGCTCTCTGTGTGAAGAAGCCCTGGCAAATGACAGATCACGCTTTGCTTTGTGAAGAGAAAATGCGAGAAGAAACCGAGCCCCCCGAGGAAGGGGGAACCAAACTTGAGATTAATCCCCCCCCGGGTTTCAGCTCACAAAATTAAAAAATAAATTTGAATAACCACTGAAAGGATAAAATTATAATAATAAATTGTCCATATTCACTGAGGCTGCGGGACTAATTATTTTCACCATCTCGGCTTCCCATTCCTGTTTATCAAGTCGCAGGATAAATGCTTGTAAATCCATTACATTTCCATAAATCCTTTCACCACTTTGTTTTTGGCCAATGGTTTTGCAACATTAATTGATTTTATTGCACTTTCTGAAGTCACTGTTTATTAAACTCAAGTAACTTCTCTCTGAAAGAGTTGGGTTTTTCCATCGACATACCAAACCCCTGAACAGGAATTACTGAGGCTACTAAAGGATCTAGTCCCTTCTTTTACCCCTGCCTGCTGTGATCTTGATGGCAAGTGCGAACTGCAAATTACAAGTTTCTAATAATCTACGCTGTTATAGAAAACAACCCCTTTATCGCTGCTGAAAGATTAGTCTAAATCCAAACACCACCCTTTCCCCACTGTTTTTACACGGGGGGAAGCATGAAATGCTACTGGGCGACGGAGATCTAACACACTCAGAACCGCTCTGCGAGTCTTTTACGTCTAATTAGAAGTCCAATGCAATTTAGAAATGAGTACACAGGCTCCAGGTTTCTCAAACGCTTCTCCCCTTTTCTTCCATCACCTTAAGAAAACTGTCCCCAACCAACCTTAAGCCGATAAATGATTTCTCACTTAATACCAGCTGATTTCCAGTTCCTTTACCTGTCACGCTAGCCCCGAGATCTTTATTTAAAAGCGTGAAGAGCTGACGCTGGTGTTTAGAGGCTCTGGCTGCGCCCAGGCACCCTGTGCAGCGAGCCCGCTCCGCACAGCCTCTCTCTCCCCCCGTTCCCATCGGACCTAACGGGGAGGCGGCCCTGCCACCGGCGGTGCTGCGAGGCACCTCGAGGTACTTCAGTGACGCCAGAGTCTCCTAAAACGCAGATAATTGCTACACATCACAGGAGACAGGCACAGCTGCCTGTTTTGGGTAGGACAGCATCATGCGGTTATTACGAACGTGACTCCTCAGCCTTTTTAGTCACATAAGCTGCTACCCACGAAGGCGTTTTGCAAAGGTGAACGCATCGGCTGTTAGTGATGCGGTCATTACTTACATTGGGAGGAGGAGGAGGGCGAGGACAAGGAAAGCAAGCCGGGGAGCTGCCCCTGCCTGCTCCTGACCCCGCGGGCAGGGGGCGAGGAGAGCCGGGCTCAGGGCCCCCCGCCCCGGGCCGGCCCTCCGGACGAGAGGAGCTCCGAGAGAAGGGCCGGAGCGCCTCCCTGCCTTCCCTCTGCTTGGGACGCGATGGGGCAGCGGTCACCTCGGCAGCCTGCCGGCACCACCGGGAAAAGCCACTCGGCTTTTTCACGGGGAAAAGGCCGCCTCTGCAGCTCATCCGCTGCCGCAGCTTTAGAGGGTTCGGTCCAGCTGGGACTGGGACAGACAGCTCAGGGGTGAGGATTCGCGCTCTGTGCAAGGGAAGTGATCCCGCTACGAGCACCCTTTCAGCCATCACAAGATAAAACTGCAGCTGCAATGTGATGGTTTAGTTTCTCTTAAGTTAGTACGCATCAGCCCAGATTCTCTGGCACACCAATCTATCTTAGAGTTGCGGAGAAATGTCTCGCCTCTTGTACAATTCACAGCCCTTAATCTTCTCTTTGTGGAGATATACTTTTTCCCTACCAGGAAAGATCAACTACTACCATCGTCTGCGGCATTCTTTCTCCATGCTTGGAGTACTTGTCTTGAGGCAGAGGAATATGCATCAATTCCCCGATCTGAAAGATCTCAAACCCACAATCCTCACTTACTAGGGTTCCTCAGTCACCTGCACATTCTGATGTGGGAAAAATTCTCCATTCTCTCCTTTGAAGGCATTTCCCTTTGCGTAAGAGTGCACTGAGCCAGAGGGAAAGAGAAAGAATTAACAAGGCTGTTGTTAAGGTGCCCACCAAAGCCCAAAGCTCGGGTGTTCCAGCCGGTGCTCAGATCTAATCTTTGCCCAAGCAAAAGCTTGAAGCATTCCATACAGAAGAGGTAACATTTGCCAAATGCTCTTTTCACCCTAAATGGCAATTAGAAGTGTTGAGTATCCTACTCTACTCAGGGGGAATAGGAAAAAATCCAAATCAGTGGCCACCAAGTTTTTAGATAAGTAGCTAAAGGAACAGGCACCTTTGAGTCACCATTTTTTTTCAAAGAAAGTAGAAACCACCATGGCATTTTAGGTGACAGCAAGCTTTGCCTGACAAGGCTTTAGTAAAATGTAAGGTTTCCCATGGCATGCACTGATTATAGAGCAAAAAAAAACCCTGGTTCTTGTAGTAGAGTTGCCAGATGTGCAAGTAAAAATATTTCTCCTCTTTGGCCTGTATTTTTTTTTACTTTGTCCCACCCCATATGGAGCCACTGAAAGCCATCACCACTAACCTGCTCACCACTGCCTAGATCAGGCTACCACAGAAATTCAGTGATGGAGACCAAAAGAAACCTAGTCAAAACCTTACTTGTCCCTACATATTTTTACAACAAGATTAAATTAATTTATTCGACTTCTAAAGAAAAAAATAATTGCTTTTTAGCCCATTTCCATCATGAAATACTTGAGCTCATGAGTCTAAGAACATTCATAAGATTTTTTTTTTTTTCTACTTCCCCTTCTTTTGCAAGATTACAACTTCCTTAAATATATATTGCACCAGCAGGCCCAAGCAATGTGTTCCAGATAAAACAGATGAGTAGAAATAAGTGTGGCATGGTTTTTTTGTTTGGTTTTATTTACTTACTTAAGAAAGATTGGCTGTGAAATACATTTCAGTAGAGGTGTAAAATATTTTATGAAGAGAGCTGATCACATTCATAATTATGGTCTTCAGGCTGGCTTTATGGAGTTAGGGTAAAATGTTATGCTTGATCAAAAGCAGATATCTTACATACATCAATAGGTTTATAAAAAGATTGAGAAAGGAATTTAGACCAGATGCAGCAACTAATTTTTTCTAGTTTAACTGTGTAATTTGGTTGAGAAACAAATGGTTGTTGATGTATCTACAAAACAGGTACTAACAAATTCTCAGAGAAAACTGGCTACTCATAGTGCCACAACCTTGTTTTGGAGTTAAATAAACTGGCAAAATGCTATAGCAGATCTCACCTCCTCAATGAACAGTTAACACTTTTAATACTGTTTAATGTACCTATTTTTAAAGTAGCTGACTAAAAATGGTACATTTTCCTGCATGTAGATACTATTAAAGTAAGCAAAAACACTGCTTAACTCTACCTCTCCTAATAGTTATACCATTATAGTTTAATCTCTATTAGAGAAGGCACTTCTGAATCATCATAGCCATGTATAAACCGGGTCACAGGTTATGAAAAAAGCTAACTCCGTAAGTGAGAAAATATTTATTCTAACTAAAACACTTCAACTTGTATAAACAATGTTCCACATGGTTAATTGTGTTTGCTGGTTAATGGGATTGTGTCAATTTACATTTATACATTTAAGCTATTAAAACTTGCACACACCCTAAGTCCACAATGTAATGTGAAATTCTAGTCAGCCTGAAATCAGTAGGAGTTTTCTAGCAATTCTGAGAAAGGCAGGATTTCTCCTGGGACAAAAAAGAAGGTCCAAAGCTTACAAATTCTAATTTCAAACATAAGACTATGTAACACAATCGTACAATTTAGGACAATTTGGGAAGGGGCTTGGGAGCAAACACCTTAGGGCAAACTATGGGAATTTCGGTTTTCTATCCCTGAAGAGATGGTTTAGAGGACAAAATCTGAAGAGGCCATGCAAGGTACATCCATATAAACAGGTAAGAAAGGAAACGTTGACTACATATACTGAGAAGAGCAGGTTTTAGCCATTGTATCACAGACTCAGTCAACTTGGAACTGATGCCTGTCAAGATAATAAGAGCATGGGGAGTTTAATCAGCACATCTGTCTGACAAGTCATCTCTCATGTTTTAACTCAAGAAATTGTTTCATTTCAGTGATAGGTGAGATGTGTGCATTTTTATTTCTTATAATTTTCACAAAAAATGTCTTGTCCAGGTCTTTCCCCAAGAAAATAATAGAATAATACTTTTAACTTAACTACCCCCCCCCCCCCCTTAAATTCCTATGAACTAGTAAGAAAACAGAGGACTGTGAAAGGTTCTACAATTTTGTTTGATTGTTTATGCCCAGCACTTCTCAAAATACCTACATCTGTTCTGATAGCTAATCATCTTGGATGAAGCAAACCAATAAAAATTAATTATTGCAAAAGTAATTTAGTTCAGCTTTTGTACGCATAGATACACAGACTAGTTTTCACACTGAGTACTAGAAGAATAATGTAGTGAGTTGTGCATCCCCATCTTGAAAACAATTATTGCATAACTATGTAATTTCATCAGCTATTAAATGGTAAACTCATTTGTGCAACATTTTCCCATTTTTTTGTATTGCAGACATTAAAACGAGGACAGGCATATTTCTGTGAAGTCTCTTTTGATGTATTTTGTAATAGTTTCCTTTTATCTGCTCTAAAGCTCACAACAGGTTTTTTTTTTTTTTACCCCAAGAATTAAACCATCCTCTCCACACCCACATCACAAGCTGCCCTTAGGAATGCAAGTACATACAATCCTGGAAGTGTAATAATCACCATCTTGCTCATTACCTGGGACCTCCGGGGCTGACTCACAAACCTTTACACCTCGAGTTAAATATCCTAGCAAGCAGCTGTAGCATACTCATATCCGCTGTTGGCCAGATGCAGCCACAGAGAGGGACGCATAGCACAGTGAGCAGTGGGTTACATATGCATACCTACTCGAAAGCAGGTTAAAGATTGGCTAGAGACTAATACATTTTATAGGCTCAGAAATTGATTTTCAGAGACGCTGAACTACAGGTGCTCCAGTAGGTTAAAAAAAAAAAAAAAAAAAAAAAAAATCAGCCTAACTCTGGTGGTTCTGTTAGTAGGGTTCACTGCAGCAGAGGAAAGCATGGGAAAGATTACCTTGGAGTCTGGAATTCCCTAAGTCTGGGTCCACTGTGTGCAGCACGACACAGTTATTCTTTTCCTGGAGTGCTGGCTAAGGATGTTTGCTTATAACTACAAAATTAGGGACAAAATGGACTGTAAATGTTATCCATAGCAGTAACATTCAGTTATTTGTGGATGCAATGTACAATACACTTAATCAAATCCTCATCAGAACAGTAAGAGGTGACAAGATGCATTATTTCTATATTACTGAAAAGTAGTGAATATTAGAAAGTAGTCAGTTGTAGAAAGCAGCTCTGGACCAAGTCAGACAAAACTGGTGTAAGTTAAACGGGAGAATAAATTAAGTAAGTGGATCTCTAAGCCTTTAAATTCCAGAAAGGCAAACTCTGGTGTAGTTACATCAGCTGCACCGTGGAGTTAACAGGTTGAATAGGGAGCAAAGCCTTACTAATACTTCACATAAAGAATGTTTAAATAGTCAAGAATCTACATTCCAAACACTGTAAAAAGAAAAAAGAAACCCAGAAGAACGTACTCCAGGCCTAGCTGAATGCACTACTGCCCCGAGAAGTGTTAGATGTGAAAAGAGAAACAGACAGAACACATGGGGGAAAGCCCTTGTGCGTGCTCATTGGTCCTTAACTGAGAAGCTTGGGGTGAAGTGAGAACTGCCAAGAGAGAAGCTGTCCTAGGCTTTGCAAAGGATATTAAAATAGATGAAGATATTTTTCAGTGCCATAAATGAAAGAAAGAAACGAATGCAGTAAAGTTTAAGAATAATACAGGCACGTTCCAACCTTGAATTGTTATGTTGTATTCATTTAAATGAGAAGGACAATACTGAGCATGGGGGTGAAAGGGAAACAACTGACAGGAATGACACTAGAGAATAAAAATCAGATGAAGTGAAAAAGAAATCAAATCTGGTGTGGTCCCAGACTACAGGAGTCTAGTTAATCTCCAGTCCAACTCAGAACTCTAGAATTTGAGACACAAGAGCAACAAGGAATCTACCAAACTTAAACAAAACAAAACAGATACAAGCCAAATAAAGACTCTTATAAGAATTGAAATATGATACCTGACATTGATATTCCTTCATTCTGCTTCCAGTAGTAGCCAAAACTTTACAACAGCAAGTTGAAAGCAACAATGCCCAGATAATAAAAATATTTAAGAGATATAGCCCAGGATTATTGAAGGTAGATGACAATGCATTAAATTTCCTCCGGTTTAAAAACAAACCTCAAATCTATTATGTGCTAAAAATGCATAAATGGTATAATTTCTCAACATTATTAGGATGACTGCTATAATACAATGATTGTGAATCACCACTGCATGGCAGCTGGTGCAACTTCCAGCCAAGGAAAAGCAAGTGTTGTGTAAAGGTCTGGGAAGAGCTTGCCTGAAATACTGCATTCAATCTAGTCACCTGCATTCAAGAGATTAACCAGACTTAGAGCAGGTAGAGGAGGACTGCTAGGTAGATAAGGGCAATGGAAATTTTATTTTATAAAATGAGATTAAACAAGCTTGATTTATTTAGTCTGCTATAACAAAATATAAGAGAGGAAAAGATTGCTGTCTAACTTCTAGTTAAAAAGCTGAGAGAAAAAAAAAATTAAAAGAGGATTTTGGCATGAGTCCAAATGGACTTTAGCTGGCTACAAATTTTTTTTAAATGTATGGTGGTAGCTCATTGTTTTTGACTTTATCCCAAGTCAGTTCCAACGGCAAATGGCTCACCAGCAACGTTGTAAAGTAATCACATTCTGTAACAGCCATCCTCTGGGAATAGTGGGAGTAAACCACACAAGTGTTGTTAAAATAGACTACAACACACTTCAAACCCAAATTATCCAACGTGATAGCTGCAATAGGGAGGGGAGGAGTCAGTAACCCAGCGAGTGCTGTTCTGCTCCAAAATCTTGCACAATGGGGCAGTTGGTAGATAGGATTAAATAACATTTTTATGACATGAAAATGATGAGGTAAACAATAGTATAAGGGCTATTTTCCTTTCTCACGCTTAAGAAGCCCCAGTTTGTTATTTAACAACAGAAGAACGCCACAAAACAACAATGTATAGACAACCACATTACACATAAAAGAGTTACAGAATTCCCTTCTGAAGGGAAAAGCCATTAAGACAAAACTTACTTTTTCCTATGGAAAACAAGTTATCAACAAAACCCACAGAATCTTAAGTCAAACACATCGAACTTTAAACTTTTGATCAAAATATACCTCCCCAAAAGAATTCTTCCTTGAAATGAAATACCATACTACAAGATACACAAATAACAAACAACATAAAGGCTACTCTGCTATAAAAATTCAAACCCTTTGTTTCAAAGGAAAACAGATCTTTATGAAAAAAGTTTGCTTTCAATAAAAAACCCAATAACATTTGAACCAAAGATTTGTAAAGGGAGTTTTCTTGACACATACTTTAAAAGTCTCCAAAAGAAGCTAACGTGGTGCCAAACATTCCTCAGAGAGAAGCCAAAGCGTGGAATCTCAGCTGAGGCACTGACCTGCTCGCAGCCCGGGCGGGCGCTGCTGCTGCTGCTCTCGCAGGGCGCCTTCCCGCAGGTGTCAGGGCAGCCCCTGCCCCTCACGGCCCTTCTTTCTCCAAGGACAACATCGCCGCTGCTTCCATCTTCCCAGACCCCCAAATACCGGCTTTGGGCACCGCAGCACCCTGGCTGCCATTCCTGCCTGCCCTTGGGGCACGGAGCTCGCTCTGACGAGGGTTGACCATCCCCAGGTGAGCAACTCCAAAGGCTCAGGTGCCCTCCATTGGCCCAATTAGTGTTACTCTGGCCCGTTCTGGGATGCGGCTGGTGACGGGGCGCTTTCCTGTGAGGCGGCTGTACATCCTGGGAGATGCCCGCAGAGGCTGCACCCAGGTGCTGTACAATCCAGGCTGGGTTTCCTCCCACCAGTGACCAGGGAGTGGGACATGCACATCCTCCCCTTCTCCAGAAACTCCGGCTAATGCCCCACGTGCCTTTGGGCCCTCACTGCTGAAGGGAGGCACGAGGGAACCTTCTAGAACCCCTGGAGGTGACAGTGCCTCGAGGCTCATCGCTTATTTAAAGAACAGAAACATCTGAAAAATGAGGAACTCTGTTCACTGGTCCCATTTTGGAAATCTAGAATGACCTCCCCAACAAGAAAACCAGCTGGTCTTGGGTTTATGATTCTGAAAAATGCTATCACTGAATGTTTGTGTAATGCCTGGTAACTGCAGTCTGCTGGGACATTAAACAAGGACGCAGACTCCTGCCCACAGCACGAAAAGTGTGAAAGTGATAACAGAACTGATCTCTTCCTTCCAGTCTGCTGGAGGAAATACCAGGGGAAGAAGAGAGCTGATCCATCTTCATGGGCTTTTCAGGAATTGCTCTCTGCTGAGAATACAGCTGGGATGAGTTCACATTAAACACGCCTCAACAGCCAGCGCCACGTAATTTCTTGTGGGATAGAAAGTAGCCATATAATGACAACCTTTAGTTGCAATTGAATTAAAAGCTACACTTATTTACTCATTTAAAAGATGCTAATAAGGCCATTCAGTCTATAATTGAATTGGTGACACCTGTATTAGAGAAGGGTATTAAAGTGGAGCTACAAGGACTACACAAAGTAGAAAATGAACTATTTTTAAGTACATATTAAGAGTTCCAACTGATATTTTACATCATGAGCAGCAGGTCCCAGTTGTATACATTCATTAATCTTGTCCCCTTCCTTGAAATGTATAGCTTGCTGTTTTGCTTTTCTAAAAAGCAACCATAGCTAAAATCAGTAACAGAGATAAATGATGGAAATGTAACAGTGGAAGTTCTGGGGCTTGGACATTAATGTTTTACTAAGGCTTTGAGACAGTATTCGTGACAGAATTAGGCAAACACAAGTGACAAACACAAATAGCATGAAGAAAAGAAAGTGTTTATGGTGAAAAGGTCTAATATGTAGGGTTTTTTTACTGAACTAGAACAAAGATTTATTTTCCCTCCCTTCCCAAAGAAAAGCAACTCAGTTTTTTTCTCCTGGACTTATATATAAAGTTGATGTCACACTCAAAAACTCTTCCTTTTGGTAAAAAACAACCCTTTCTTTTTGGCAAACAAGGGCAGAAAAAAACTTTTCCTTCCATCCATAGCATTTATTAGTTGGCTAATGACATTTAACACAAAATATGAAGGCTATGCAGTTCGTAACACCTGCAAAGGACACAGAAATAGTAGGCTAATAGAGGTGAGAGCTTGTAAGATCTCTGCCTACTCTGCAAACAAATGTGACATTTTCAGATCTGCCAGCTGCATTTAGTAACAGAGATACAGAATGCCTGTAAATTCAAGCAGAGAGAGACTGACAATTCATCTGCATACAGAGTTGTGGTGATTTGACTGAGGGCTTGACTGCACATGGAATTATTCAAGAATAAAAGCAGTATCCTTACTGAATAACAGTCTCATGCAGACAAGTTTGTTCTAGAATGCAAACTGGAAAAAGGTAATTACGTATGTCATAAGCTTCTATATGTAGAATAATTTTGTAGGGCTGTGACAATTAGATTCAGATCCTGCCTCAGCCTGAAGTAGTTTTCAAATAAAGTAATAATCTTAAACATGAATTTTTGAAAATTTCTTCATTCAAAATTCTGGGAATCCTTTCCAGTTTTTGGGGAGGGTGGTGGTTTTTTTGTTTGTTTGTTTGTTTTTGGTTGTTGTTGTTGTTTGTTTGTTTGTTTTCTGTTGAAACTAATTTGTCTTAGTTTGATTGAGAACAGGTTTTAAATACATGAAATCACTGTAGATTTTCTGTACTTTTCTTACAAATTTAATGTAATCCGGAGTCTTACCTGAGCTCAAAGCCTCTGAAATCTGGATTTATGTGTGGTTTGAACTCATGTCCTATTATTCTAAGGATATTCTAACTTGACAGTCTTCCACTATCAGTTCCACAATTCCCTAGAGTGAGGATTTTTGCCCCTTCTGTTTACTTATTCCCACATTCCTTCTCTGTATAAGACAGCACACACTCCAGCTGCCTGTGCATCAGCAGTCTCTGGTCAGGTGTTTCTACGAAGTGCTAAGAGGATGGAGACTCACACGTGAGTTCCAGTTGTTTTCTGGAGTGAATAGAGCAGAAAGTGCCATTTCAGGAGGAACTTCTACAACTGTGGTCTGCAAACAGGAAACTGCAAAAGATGTGATAAAATAAATTACTAGTCTTTAGCTTGCAAGAATAAAAAATTCAGTATTGAATACTGCATAATAAAGAGACCAAAGCAATTCTAAAATGTATCTATTTCATATCTCTGTTGAAAGGACTATGAATATCCCACCTTGATCTTCCTCACCTCTCAAGAAGCATGCAAGTAGCAGTGAAAAGTCTTTAAGAGCACTGTGAGTTTTAAGATATAAAAGGAATGGTCCAAAGCAGAACTAGGGAATTCAGGCCAATTGATCTGTACATTAGAGGGTTTTCTGGAATGTGACCCACAGAATCATTGTTTATGGCGTATCACAGTATGAAATACCTTAACTTCATGAGGGAAGAAGACATTCTGCTTCCTTGGCACCACACTTCTTATATCATAACCCCTAGCCCACCAAGTTAAAGTGGGCCCAGATGGCTGCAATTCAATGTTTTTAAAATCAGATTATTATTTTTATCTATACTTAAATTGATTACTTAAAAAAATATAATTTTTTTTAGAAATCAAATCTGGAAATATAGCACAAATGTGTATATACTTCATACACTTCCACTGTAAAACTTTGTCTTACTGCTGCACTGCAAAATATAGTTTCAGAAGTGTATCTTTATGGCATAATCTATGTTGTGTGAAAGTGGGTTAAATTAAATCTTAAATTAGGAAATTCCTTAGTGTCTTGCACCACTAGGCTTTCCCTTTTCACAAGGGAAAAATGGAGATAATGTAATTCATAAAATATAAACACAATTTTAATATTTTTCCTCTTCTAATTCTTAATGCTCAAGCTTTTTTAAAGAGGAAGAAGTCAGGACATCTGAAGATTCTGTGCAGGTCAAACATGGCTTGTTCTGTGGAGTCCCTTCCTATAATTAATCTGCTAAGAAGACAGCAGCAATGGAAAATCCTTTTAGTACAGGTGCTGTCCAGCTACAGAATTGCAAAATCTTAGGTGTAGGGATTAGCATTATTTTAGGAATGATGGAGGGAAGCCTGCATCCACGGCTTTGCTAATCTGAAAGAGTAGTAATGCGTCAGGCTTTTAGTCTGATCCTCTTGTGCAATAGTCACATCTGACAGTATTTTGGGTTTAGGTGTCTACAATAATTACTAGTCCATCTGTGAGTGAGTAAACTGGCCTGAAACAGCTTTTGGCAAGTGAATGATCAGAGATGAAGTAAAGAAATTAATTATGTAAAATTACCAACTTTTGGCCTTGCAAGCTGCTTAGCAGTAGAAGGACTTTTCCTGTCTTTCCAAGGATAAAATCCCCTTGTTCTTTCCTTGCTTTGTTGGGGCTTTGTACCTTAGGTAGGTCTGAGACAAACACCCAGATTAGTGTAGAACAGATGGAGAAACAACAGAGACATTTTTCTTGGATGACCTATGGCAAGAAATGCCTAAAGACGTGTAATGCAGATTGAACCAGCACTTCTCATTCAGCAAAAAACAGAGAACAGTATAAGAGAGAGAAGCGAGGAAGCAGGGATGAAATTGCAGCCCTTTTGTTCTTTGATGCTGAGCCAGAGATGACTGAGCAGAACTGATGGCAGCAGGACTTCCTTACTGCCCCACTAACTCGAGTGCCTGAACCCTGCTCTGCTCTAACATCTCTGGGTACCTGTGGGGAATGCTTTACACTCACAGCCATGCAGATGAGGAACAAGTCCATGAACTTGTGCAGCAAACAGCTATTCCTGCTTCTCACTAGCCTCTATACAACCACTCAACTCTCCACTACCTCTACTAGTGAGACTTTGTTGCTGGCTATTAATGTTAACACATACCTTTTCAACTTTGTCGTTTACTACTGGCAGAAGGGATTCTTTTAATGTTTTACATTACAGTATTTGGTATTTCAACACATCTTTATTATGAATAAATTGGTTAAATTCTAAAATATTTTAAGGTGCAAGTTCATGGGGAAAAAGGAAGGGTCATGCAGTCATACCAAAAAACTTACACAATATCCAAACTATTTTATAATGTTAGGGAAAAAAAACCAACAAAACCACCAGTAAATAAACAGTGCGCTACAAGAGCACAATACATTCCCTTTTTATTCCTTCATACAGGTTACCACTCATTGTGGAGATAGGGCACACAGCCCTATACGGATTACACTTCCTTTTTTCAGTGGTGGCAGATGCTTGCCTCTTGCCAGCACTGAACATTTTCTTAGTAGTAGTTTTAACTCTGCATCCAATTTCCAGCTGTATGGATGCAGCACATCAAAATACAAATGACTGTACATTTCAGCATCCTGGCATTATTGGCAGCAATGCTTTTCCTTCAAAAACATTTTCTTTTACTGTTCTGAAACAGTGTTGTTAAGCTTTGTGCTGCATGCTCTCAGTAGACTTGATTCTGTAAAACAGTGATAAGACGCACTGTTATTCAGAGTCTCATCTTGTCCTGATAAATTAAAGAGTTGGCCTAAGGACACGTACCTTCATGTTGAGAGGTTCTCAGTGCCTATGCAGTCAAATAAGACCTACATAATAATTAAATAATACCTTTTAGATCCCACATATACAAGTGCTATTGATTGAGATAATGGACTTAACAAAGCTGGCACAGTCTCAGAGTTATTATTTCAGATATCTTAAAAGCATTCTCTGTTTGTGGATATATCACATTTATAACTGCTTCACAAACCACTGCCACATCACCAGTGTTTGCCTTCTAACAGCAAAGTGCTTAGTTAAATGCAGAAGTCAAGAAAACCAAATTCTGCAGAGCAAAAATGATTTTATGTATCAATATAAATATACACAATACTTTTAAAGATAAAATTTCCTTCAGAACACTTGCTCCATTAATTGAAAACTGGAACAACATTTTTCCATTAAACATTGTCTTTAAATAAAATTGTGACTTGGGGGTGGGTGGTTTTTTGGTTTTTTGTGGTTTTTTTGTGTTTGGTTGGGTTTTTTTGTGTGGGGTTTTTTTTTTTGTGTGGTTTTTTGTTTTGTTTTGTTTGTTTGGTTGGTTGGTTGGTTTTTTGTTTTGGTTTGGTTTGGTTAGCAAAACCAAGGGTTTGCAGTACCTCTAGGAGTTCAAGAGAAAAAATATTACTCTTCCACTGTATTCCAGGTTGCAGGTAGACTTTTTAGTGAAATGGGCCTGTTAAGGCCAAGTCCCAACTCAGAGATGTGATTTTTAGCTTATAAGAGAACTGCTCAAGCTAAAATCCTAATTTCTTTGAGTATTTTTTCAAAGATGCATTCACAGAAAATGGGATGTTTATGTTAAAGCTCTGTGGCTATTCTAGGAAAATAATTGAGAGAAATCCTCTGCTCACAAAATAAGTGCACTGTTAACAGAAGCTCACTTCACTGGATGAGCTTCTTAGTGATACTCCCCCCTTCCTCCCAAAAAGTCACCAACAACACTGGAAATCACCTTATGGCTACTGCAGGGTAAAGACTGGCATCTGGTTCTGGTCTGCAATATCGGTTTGATAAGATAAAAACTTTTGCATTACTGTCAGGAGGCAGCAAGGGCAGCTGCTCTCCCAGGGAATAGGGACCCAAGGGCGATGTCACCAGGGCAATGTCACCAGGGCAGAGTCCTGGCTGTCCCAGTGAGGAGGCAGGGCAGGACCATACACAGCAGCTGATATTCAACCAAGAGTTCAGAGAATTAGACAAGTGAGTGGTGATGAGGCAGATCCAAGGTCAAGCTGGAAGTCTATCTGCAGGTCAGGATCAGACCCAGCGAGTGCAGCTGGCATCATGACCTTTGAGAAGGTTTGTGGTAAAAAAAGTGAGGTGAAGGCCATCAGTCCATGGGTCAGGCTCAGGATCAGTGGGGCCCATGACCATGGTCTTGCTCAGGCAGGGACTGAGGAAGCTCCAGAGCCTATGGACAGGGGCTGGGGGAGACCACAGGTGACGTTTTCTGAGCTGTGAGGGCCCTGACAACTACACAGTAGAGAACTGTCAGCAACTCATGTCATGTGGACCATTCAAAACTCCTTAGAGATGCTAAGAATTTTACCTTGTGATGTTTGAAGACTTCCTAGAGATAAAACAGTTATACCAGAGTTGTCATGTTCCCTGGAAAAAGTGTTCGAGTTTTATCATTCCTGTCTATTATTTAAATCTGACATACTGCTTCTATTCAAATCCAAGTTAGTTTGCCAGTGAAAGAAGAATGGAAAGTGAAAATCACTAACCTGTAGAGATAGATGTATAATTCAGCATATGCCCAGAACTCAAAAGTTAATGAGATCATCCAAGGGGCGTCTCTTTACTAACGTTTTGCTGCAACAACACCTGGGGGGGGGGGGGGGGGGGAAGGCAGATCTTAGCTGTGTCTAAATCTTTTTATTAATTTCATATAGAACAAGCCTACTGACTGAGATATATAGACACTTATCTGAAGATAATGATTAGTCTTACTGCAGAAGTGTGTGAATTTAATGCTGTTCATAGAGTCTCAATTCGGACTCATTCTATAGTTATTCACTAGAGAAAAATTATGGTATATAAGAGACTTTCTGCCTATGGTGAATTTTAAAGGCAGTTCATATTGGCTTATTTTGTGTAAATAAACAAGAATTGAGAAATCTAAGGCTAGGTAGAGGTCAGATTTTGTCACTTAGGGTCTATTCCTAAAAGGCCTCTTCTTGCAAATAGTACCTCATACAGAATGCACAAAAGTGAAAGTTTTAGTCAATTAAGTTTGTTTAAATGGCATTATGGAGGATAAGCCCCAAATGTTTCAGAAAGTGTTATCCTAGTGGTCAGGGACCTTGCACTTAGGCAGTCAGCCAGAATCTATCACCATGGATTCACAACAATCAAGCCTTGACAAGTTTTATGTCTAAAGAAAACCAGTTAGTCAATTAATGGTTAAAGACTTCAAAACATCTTTTTGTTAGTATGACACTGAATCAAAAGATAAAAGGCTAAGCAAGTCTTTTCAATAGTTTTCTGTTCTTTTCCCCAAATATTCTGAGGAGGAGGAACGACAAAAAAATTCATCCACAAATCCTGCTAGAACACATAATAGTTAACTAGTAGCCAGTCGTTTAGAGTAACACTTCCATTAGCAATTGGTACATTTCCTCTAAGACAGAAAGGAATTTTCAATGGATTTTACGGTTTCAGACTTCAGTCTTTTCTTTAATTGGATGTGGCCATTTAATTTTGAATGAAATAGTTCTTCTTTTATTGCATTCTGATACATGCCAGCTTTGACAGAGAAAGCCAGCAACATAATGCTCATATGGCACATTAAGAGCCACACTCTGTTGTGGCTTTGCACTTCAGAGACCCTAAATTCTACAAAATTTCTTCATTAAAAGACTTGACTACAGCAGCCTCAATAATTGAAGGAGGCACAATTGCTTTTTTGTAAAACCTATTTTTGAACTCTATGAAGGGAGAAAATAACAATTATCTACCCCAATTTCTCTTCATATTCTTTAGCTAGCTCAATCAAACACAGCTACACTTATTGCAGACACTCCTCAATGAAATTCTGTGGCCCCAGTAATAAAGAAAATCAGGCTGCATCATCACGAGATTTTTGCTCATCCTGAAATCTAAAAAGATATATTCTAAGAATCTACATTTCTTCAGAAAACATATGTTTCTGATTCCTGAAGTTACTCTAAACTCACCACTCTAAGTGCCATTGAGCAGATATTTAATATTACAGTGAGGCTCACCATGGCCATAATGCAAGTACCTGCATACACACTGCCTCGTAGATTTTCCTTGCTTGTGACTTTGACCCTTCTCAGCAGCCATTTGGATGCCTTCTAGAGCAGTCACAGATTTAGGAAGTGCCAATTCTTAGGAATTTCTCAAAGAAAATGTGCACCCAGTACATGTCTGCACAACCGCTGACATCAGCAAGCTTTTTCATGAACATAAATTGTTTGCTGAAAGAAAATTCAGTGCTTTTTCTTAGTAGCCTAAATTTGGGAAAATATCCCTTTTAGGATTAGTGTTCAAACAGAAAAATGCTAGCACATCACTGAACTCAGTTTTCAGCTGAAATTCTGCAGTCCAATTCTGCTCTCAGCAGCAGTGGTCATTTCCAAAACACCAATTTTCTTGGTACCCTTGGCTCCAGCTAGGTAGGTGACCTTCAATATACAATGTAGATATTCAAATGCAGTGAGTGCATCTGCAGACCTTGCAGAGCTTTAAGAACATCCTGTGTAGATAAGAGCCAAAGCCAGAGGAATGATATATTCTCCTACGTGAGTTTCAACACCAGTCTGGAGAATTCTCTGCCCTAAAGATACCCAGGATCCTTCTGCTGTAGACCAGATTTTATTTTTACAATTATTATTTTCAGGTTAGTTTGCTTTCTTTTAACAGTGAACAAAACCAATTCACTGCAGCAAAACTAATTCTCCAGTGACAAAATATTTTACAGGTTTTTTTCTCTCCACTCAGAGAATCAACTTCTGTTCCTTAATTGCATCCATCTGAATAATTTTAAACCCATCTTTTACCTTTTTTCCTGTCCAAGTTCAAGAATTGTTATACTTGGAGGCACCTGCAGAGAAGACTGATGAATCATCTTCCACCAGCCATCAACGTTCTGAACGCACAAATTGTTTATTCAGAGTTCAGTCACGGAGATCAAATAGCCTCTTCACTCTTACCACAGCAGCAGCTTTATCAGTAAGGTAGACAGAGCTGTGTTCCACAGTTGCCACCATTTTCAGAAAAACAACCTCAAAGCATCAACCAGGATTCATTCGTTTTATTTAAATAGATTCCCCAAACATCACAGAGTCTAAGGAATGGTAAAGGACAGACTGAGGACAGCTTGTATGGGAATTAAGAAATTACATGTCCTTAGTACATTTTCCCAAGGTAATATAAACAGTGGTTGCTAAAGGTCAAGGAGACGACTTCAGCTATGCAGGTTAAAGGTGTCTTTTCCCACAAAACTACTATCACAACCTGGCTGATAGCCTCTCCACCTCATAGCACTAGCAAGGGATTTTCTTCTGTGCATAAATTACACTAAATTAACCATCCCTGGCAGGTTGGTGGTGAAATTATATATTTTTAGTGAAGCCGGCAGTTGGGATTTTCAAGGACAATTTTCTTTTTGTTTCAACAGGAATAGCAGTGAAAGAATGTCCCCCCTGAAAAATTCTGCCCATGCATTTCCACTTTGGCTAGAAACCAAATTGTTTTCAAAAGGTGCAGCTCATCAAGAGAGGGAGCCTTTGTTTTGTTTAATTTCAAACTTATAAAATATAAAACTGTGAAACTGCAGTAAAAACATTTCAGCCAACTTAAGAAGGGATGCAATATATTACCAAATTTTTTCCTGAAGCAATGAAGATTCAAAGCATGATTTCCTCTTTTTTGCTTTTTCTTTATGTCACAGCAATTAAGTCATTCTTTTGTGAAAAACACCTAAAAACTTATGCATCCCTCTATTTTCAAGGCTATGTCTTCATTAACTTGGGTCTAGAGCTATTTAGAAAACAGGAGAAAATTTTTATCACTGTTTTAATTTGATTAGTTAAATGTTGCTGGAAAAATCAACACTTCAACATGTGAAACATTTTCATTAATTTTACAAATGTCAGTAGGGACTGGTTCTGCAAAAAGTCAGAGGTGGAAGATCGATGCCCAGCAGCCACAATGCACTGGAAAACTAAATCAGCACAGTAAATCTGTCTCCAAAGAGAACCAGATAGAGCTGAGCTGCAAGTGCTGGAGTTGTTCCCTCTTTCCAAATCCAAGCATGAACTCTCCTGAAAGAGTCCCCTTTCCAAAATGCTTCCTACACCAACAATTGAAAACAAACAAACAAGTGAGAAAAAAGGCTTGGCTTTTCAAAATGCTGGCCATGATACTGGCTAACCAGTAAAGCCGAGTCATGAATCATTTGTAAAAATTTTGAGTTTGGTCATTGCTGCAACTCATTTGGAAATGCTTGGGTACCCTAGGCCTGTATATATGTATGCATATACGTGAGTACAGTTCCTCTTGGGGTTCCCACATCTTCATCTGCCTCAAAGCTGAAGTACTTTGAGGTGAGAGGGGACTTTTGCTGAGGGAAAAAGGTTCACAGATCTGCTATAAAGTTCACAGTCACCTTTGACCATATTAAAACCCAGCAGAATTCACATATAAGTGAACGTGAAATATCTGCATGAAATCCACTGAGAAACAACTTGGGGGTATTTAAAAAAAAAAGGGAGAATAAAAAGAACTAAAAGAAATTCCATTCTATTACAATAAAATACCCAAATTAAGCTAATTATTTAAGTATGCTCTTCAAAAGAAATATAAAAGCTTTAATTACAAATGCGCACATGGACCAAGACTTAATATCAAATTCAGCTAGTGGTAAGCCACAAGCTTTGAAAGGTCCCATCTGGCTGATAAATGCAACATTTTTTTAATATGCACAATAAAAATAGCAATATCATTTAATGTGAAATGTGAAAAAATTATTGCAACAAAGTGACTCTTGGTCCCAAGCTGAGAGTTTGGCCCTGGTCCTCCACTCACTGAGACTGTGAGCATGGTCTCCCCAGTACACCTGATTTACATGGTGTGAGTGTGCCTTTTTTGTATACAAAATTTTAGCACACAGCAATCTCTGATGGCTGATTACCACGCTCCTTCTCTCCTTCTTTCCTTTATTACTGGGTTTATAATGAAAACGTTGACACAGCCTTAACTACGGCAACATTAGCATTTGCCATTATAATTAACAGATTCTTTTTTTTTTTTTTTTTCCTTTGTGATTTACATGCATATATTCTTCCCAGTGCAGCAATTACAGATGGTATAGCTTGTAACATACACTCTCCCTGAACAACAAATACATTCTTTTTGGAGTATGTCTCTGATTAATTTTATTTAAATATAAAACGTAATAGGCAGAAAATGTAGTTTGCTTACAAGTTTCCTTTATGGTTGTTTGACTGTCACTTTTCTGCAGATTTATGATAATCATCCTTGCAACAAAAACGTTTACTTCACTGTCTAAATAATAAGGTAATTTGTTACAGCTAATTACTCAAGTGCTTCCTTAATCTCAATTAAAAGATTCAGGCTTATTTTCTACATTTCTGCAGCAGTATGCTCCAGAATATCTTTTTAATGTATTCCCAATCACATATTTGTTAAGGAATGCATGGTCCATGCAAAACTGAAATGCTAAAATACATAGCTGCAATCTTAAACAATGATTTATTGTGACATGGGATGTGGGACATTTCCACAGCTTTTGTGATTGCAGTAATGAAGCTGTAAACCAAATAGCATGAAATGAAGCAAGGCCTTACAATTTAATCAGCTCGTAAACAGATCTACTGCATCAAGCAAATGACATTATTATCCATCCGAAGTAAATCATGCTAATCTCAGGAGATAAAATCAACATCATTAATGGTCACATGTCATATTCATCAACACTAAACCATCCCTTTTGACAGATTAATCCTAACTACAGCTCCCACGATGTATGGTAATAGGGCTTGTAGCATACATTTCATTCAGCAGTAAGGCTAACCAGCACTCTTAGTCTGCTATTACAAATAATTTTTTTATTGATTTACATATTTTAAAATGCATTTAAGGTGAGGTACCATTAAAAATCCTGTCACTATCACATATTTCTTCCTCACATTCTCAGTATTAATAGAAACTAGAAACTAAACACTGTATGCCATATAAATACTTTCTTTAACACACTGTTAGTGGTAATTAAAGAATTCTGCCTATGTTTTTCATTCAGCAATGAAAATATTCACCCTTTTTAATAGGGTTTAAAGAATTATTGATAATATTATTCCAACATCTCATTTGTAGTGTACCAGTGCATAGGGCGCCCCTGGTCATGGATCAGGGCTCAATCAAGCCAAGTAGGATCCTGAAGAGTTTATTATCTATTATCCCATCATTAATACAGCATCAAAAACCCAAAGATGCATTTATGATATTCACTCTTCATTGCAGTTTATTGTATCCTGCAGCATGGTGGTGTATTTCTGCTCTGACTCCAGCTCCTGCATACTGCCTATTTGTTCCAAACACAAAGTATATTTATTTATCATGGAACTGACCCTGTATGAATGCTTTTGAAAAGTGTCCACTATTCAAAGTGTCACTTTCCTTGAACAGGCACTGAATTATATTGACAGGCACATTATCAAGGGCTGCTGACTGACAGAATGAATGACTGCAGCTCCATGCTGCGTTGCCAGTCATTGACTGAGTGGGTGCAGAAATTATCTACAACCTTTGGAGATCTAAAGGACTCTGAACTACAGCTAGAAAAGAAGATATATGCAAGTGATTTACTTGCACAGCATTTATCAACTTAGTACAAACATCTCAACTATTGCCCAAACTACTTCACTAATGTAGTAATTCATTAATGGTCTATTCTCTTTCCTGAAACTATTTTTTTAACATCCCTTTTATGCAATTATTAATGTCACATTATTTAATATGTGCTTATGTTTCACCAGGGAAATGGTTATGGTAATAATTTTAAAAGCAACCACTGCCCCCTGCACTTGTTTTTAGGCCAATGTGGGTTAGGTTGCATCTTAGTAAGATTATTAGGGCAGGGCAAAAAACAGTATTAGAGACTGCCTGTGGCTGACATGTAGCAATCAGTAAATCTGGTTAAGAGAGAAGGCAGAATGCTTCCTGGACTGTGCTGGAGCTTTAGGAAAACACTAAACTAACCATAAAAGCATTTCATTTACTTGCCAAAATAATTTATTTGCCAGATGCATTTTTGATTGACATAATGGCAGCTTGAAGAAGCAGACCACAAAATTCTACCTTATCTATTGACTAGAAAAAAAAAGGGGTAATAAAATATTTCAATAAGTGCATTAATTTCAAAACCTCAAAGCACTAATGTCAAATTTACTGGAATCCACTGACCTTTAAATAGCTTTTAAAGATTTTATGACTTAGATTGTCACATTACTTACCAAGAATCCTTAAGAAACATTTTTTTTTCCATCTATGGTGTGTTTTTAATGTTGAGGTTGTGAAGACCTTCCCTTTACTGCCACTGTCCATTTTACTCTCACTACTCCCATACTTGAAACTCTAATTACTTAATTTTTGACAAGCTGCAGATATCTGTGGTGCTTATCAGTGATTATGGTTAGAGGACTAAAAGTATCACCAATGAGGAGGAACAAAACCCCCCAGCTTTCTTACAGGATTTTTGTGCTAATGCATAACACAGTGAGAACATAATGTCACTGAGCTAGTACTCCTCCAAAATTGTGTCCCGCTATCTCCCAGACATGTCTGCTCTTCAAATGTTTACTAGTAAAGCCAAGATGAAAGCAGTCTGCATTTTAAGGGGTATGGTTTAGGTAAGCAAAAGAAACAAACCTGTTTCTCAAGCAGTACAAGAAAAACTGGCGACAGAATTTCCTGGTGGCATAAGTGCACATAAAGTAGAAATTCTGCCAGCACAGCTATGATGCAATGAATGTAGAATAAAAAATAGTCCTGAAAGAACTGTGAGACCAAAATTTTCCTGTGTAGATCAAGTCCTAGGAGGAAATGTCATAAGCAAAGATATTTATGTTCTGAAAAGAAAAAGGATGGACTGTCTCACTTTAATTTGCAAGAAATGAAGGAACAAAACCATACAGTGAGCAAAACACAGCAAGGGTGCCTCTAGCAGCTCACTTATATGCATTTTACGAGTATGGATTAGGATCACCATTAAAAGGATAAGGATAGTCCCATGGGACTAGGAGATAATTAGGAGTAAAAAAATATATTGTTTTTATTCCTAATATTTGGTCCTCCCAGTTTAGTAACTATATGAAAAAACCTTCCTTGAAAATTTTGTAGAAGGTATTTGGCAGTAAGACTCACATAGAGAATCTAAAATACCACATCATCTTATGCATTTTTTATCAGATTGTATCAGAAATACCATTAACTAATGATATAATTACAGAGAACTTGTTAATCCATTTGTTTCATTTTTGAAACACAGCTGTAATAGGAAGATGTGCTTGTTTTTTAAATAAATCCTGATAATATTCTATCAGTTTAAAGAGCTACACATTGATCTTATACCAACAACTTTAGAAACTAAATCAACATCATTAATGGTCACTAATGTTGATTTAGTTTCAAAATAGTACACCATGTCAAGATATAAAGACCATTTTGTTGCTTGAAAGAAGTCATGACCTAAAATATTGTATTTCAATTGCATGCACATGATTCCTATAATCGATCATCCAAAACAAACTTTACTTTTTAGGCATTTAATTGAAAGCAGACAAGCTAAAAATCTGATCTAAAAACCCATGGAAAAAATACTAAGAATACAAAACATCCTAATTTTTATGTATATGTATTTTTTCCTGGTTTAAGTTCAGTGCAACTTAAGTCAATCTATTAAGCAACAAACTGCAGGACAAAGTTTTAATGCTAGTAACATTACCAATTACAAGCCAATATCATTACCTGAAGAAATGTACAATTGATTACCAAGGAGATGACTGTTCAATAGTTGAGAATAATAAAGCCGACTAGAAGATGTGGACTACTCAGCACTGACTGATAAAGAAGGCCGCATTCTCTTGCACGTAAATGTATTCTGAAGGATATTCAAAGTAACATACAATGAAGTTAGCATTTTACTACCATGATGCACCGGTGAAAATGTTGGTGGAACATGTAGTGCTGGACATTTAGGTCCCAAATTTCTCTCCAGTATTTGACTTTGTCTCAGGTTGGCAGTAAGTAGTACAACAAAAATCATTGCTTGCTCATTAACTAGCATGAAATAAGTTGAATGCAGAATACTTTGAAAAGTCAATGTAAAGGATGCAGGTTGAAGCATTAGTTAGAATATATGAAAGATTTATATTGTTATAAAACAACAACAAAAAAGCACTAAGAAGCCATGGGAATTAGCATAATCTAGATATACAGAGCTCATTAATACAGTGACAGCCTCCACCCCCCTCAGTGGAATATACCTCAAATACGTATTTAGTGACGTGGCAGCATTAGTTCATGAAAGGTACCAAGGCAATAGAGACCTTATGAAGACAGCAAAGAAAACCTGACAGCTGCTTTTCCTTTTAGCATTTGGCGTGTATATTTCATAGTATGTTTTTGCACCTATGCAGTGACAAACTGGTGCCTGCTTTATGAGGTGCATATTTCCTTCAAACCAGCTTTTCCTGATGAGTAATCCATATTCCCACCATTTGGGTCAGAGAGATGAAAACCCTAACTTTGTAGGTGACCTTCATTTTCATCCTAGCTGACTGTAGAGCTTCTGCTTTAGAGGGGTTATTAGAAAGGTTGTTATGAATGGTAGGATGAGGAGCAGTACCAGATCTGCAAATTTAAATCTAAGGAAATAAGAAAACTTTTTTTTATACTCACTGTGTATAAATATACAAAATACATGTAGGTCATCAGGAAGAAAAGTTAGCCCCTTTCATTCCTCATCTGCAAACTGAACAGTGACAGAAGCATGGACTTCAGCATACAATCTATCAGCTTTAATTTTCTTATGTTGAAAGAGAGAAATACAGACTGAAGAGTAAAGAAAATACATCCTTTGTTAAAGCTGTATTATAAAAAGACATAAAATTACAAAAAATTGTTATTGTACTCTTGACTTTAAAGTCTCCTTTCAAAGTTTTCTCTCTCCTACAAACATCATCAGAGATCAATCATGCAAGCACAGGGATATTGACAGCTAATTTAAGGCTCAGCAAAGACAAGAAGATAGAACAAAACTCAGATTTTTGTACTCTTAGACAACTTTTGCCATAAGATTAGTTAATTTTGATTTTTTTTGTTTTAGAAAAATCACTTCAGAAAAGACCTACCTGTGCTCCTTTGTTCTCTGCCTTTTTTACCTTCCTTCTGAATCCCATTTCCTATGTCAAGGGAAAAAACCAGTTTATTATGGCATCTTCATATACACAGAAGATTACAAAAACATGTTGATCCATTTCTTAGCTGTTGACAGTGGAGTTGGAAAACTCTGAAAACACTTTTTTCTACTGATTGGATTTTAAAAGAGTCTTGAACACACAGATTGAAAAGACTGATTTGCTTCAATGGATTAGCCATAGCTATCTTAAAAACACTTTTGAACTTATATGGACATTCCAAAAGGCAATCATCAAAACAACACCTTTATAAAAACAACAACAAAAAAAATTTATATGTGTGATGCATGCTCCTTTTAGCAGCTCAGTTAATTTTCAGTTTTATGTAATACTCAGGGGGAACTTGAGTATTCAAGGTCTGCATTCTTAACCGAATCCCAGTGGGAAGATCAGATAGCATCTGGCCTTTTCGAATCAACACAGAGCAGCTGTTGGAAGGAAAGGGTAGTCCTCTGTTCCCATTTACTTTTGAACAGTCACAATACACACAGGGACCAGAATTACTTCCTCCTGGCTCCACCTGCAGCAGGTAATGCAGCAGCTTTGGCTTGTCAGTCTTTCAAATAATCTAGTGAACTAGGCAAACACAAAAGCGTTGATCCACAAAGTGCCATCTCAGCTCTTGGGAGTCCTTGGGAAACAGTGACTGAGTCACCAGCATTAATTCATCACAGAGTTCCTAAGGTAGGGCATCTCCTCTGTATCTCTTCCCAACCCCTACCACGGAGGCAGTCCACCTCTGTGGAAAGATCTAGCCTACAACCCAACCAAAACCAGCTCAGTCTGACTTGCAGATGCCAGTGTGTTCAACTTTGGTTAAAGAAGTTCTTCTCTTGTAAATGGAAAACATTTTGACTAAAAGCTGTCAAATTGCAGCAAGTAGCATAGTCACCAGGCTTTATTCAATGTCGTTTTGTAGAGGGAAAGAAAAAAGCCTTCAAGGATATCGTATGAGTCATGGGATTGGGTTTCCAGAGGGCTTTTTGGGATTCTTTTTGACCAAGAGTTTTCTAACACTGTTAGAGCCGGGGCTGTGTGAAACTCAGCAATTTTGACTGTCATGCTATTTTTCAGTTCCAGCTTTCATCACTTTGTGCCTTTTGGGTCTAACTTTGCCTCCACTTAAGTGGTTGTCAATGTAGAATAAATCACACGAAGAATACTTAGGGCCATGTTCTGTGCCCAGCCCACATAATAGAGGAAGGAATGAAATCCTCAGAAATAAAGTGGTATATTCTCCTTCTCAATATGACTATTGAAATGCTGGAGAACGAACTGCTACACTGAAGATGAGGAATAGTTGTTTTCTCTACCATGTACTAGATTCAAATCTGACAGGACTCACAGACCTCTGCTGCTTTTTTAGAAAAGCAGGAAAAAAAATCTCTGTCTTGTGAGCACAATGCATGAGTAGAACAGAGCAATAAAGAATGTATTGCACAATGCATGAGTAGCTGCAGTACAAATTAATATACTGTGATGCATTTAGGAGACAGAGGGGTGTCCAGAGCTGGACCTGGAACAGTCAAGCCAGTGATCAATGGCTTTTAGTAGTGAGGCCAATGATTCTTGAATTCCAGCTTCTGTAACCATGCCTTGCCATTCATTCTTTTTCAAATGCAAAATATTGCAGACATTCTTTCTCTAAGAGACAAATGCCAAAGGACATTGGAACTTGTTAACAAATTGGAAAGTTAAGAACTTCTTTACATTTTAGGGCAGTAGATACACTGGGATCTTAAAATACATTTTTTAAAGAAAAAAAATAATCATGGCCTGATTCTGGCTTACTCTTGCATGAGAAGCTCATGTAAGAGTGACGACTCTAGAGAGGAGCCAGTTTCACAGTAGGGAAAGATTATTTTGTTATTATTAGCAGCCTGAGGTGTGCTGATCATTTTACTCCTGGTATTTTGCCGTCTCTTAACAAGCACTGCCACAAAATGACTCATGAAAAGGGGTTTTTGAATGGAGCTCAGTGATTTTGGCACAGATTCCAACTCTGATCATAGGGAAACCATTTACTTTTCCAATTACGTGGCCAAGGTACAACCCAAAGTACTGCAGAGTATTCTCTTTTCATGTTAACCTAACAGGAATGGCCAACTAATAAACAGAAGAAAGTGAGTGTTTGGTGAACTTTATAGTCAGAAACTATACACAAAAGTCTTCAGGCCATCAATTTCCATTCATTATGTGCATGCTGCTCTTGAAGACCTTTCTTGGAATCAGTTTTCAGAAATGTATTTCAACAACATACTACAAATGCTAAAATTGTAACTCATCTTTTCAGTTGTTATCTTTAGAAGGGACATGTAATTGACCTATCAGCTCCCATCCTTCACCTGGTGGTAGTTTAAATCAACTCTGCAGCGGAAATCAATCTGATGTAAGGTTGAGCTAGACCTTTGCTAGACAAATCTCATTAAAACAGAAGCTCAAAAATACACCTACATACTTGTTCTTCAGATCTAATCCACACAATGGCTTGTTGACCATGAACTCTTCACCCCTACAGGAACTGAAGAGTGATCTCCCTCGCACTTCTTAGCTTCAAAACATTGTTTCCATCCCTTCTTTCCCCCCTTGATTTTTCTCTCCCTCTGATGCAAAAATCATCTCAGCAACTCTTACTCAACACAGGAAAGCATTCCAGCATTTCACAGATCCTCACATCCGTTACTGTTTACAGGACTGTATGCCACAGCTCAGCAGTACTGGGCTGATCCCCGAGTCACTGACGTCAGAAGAGATTTTGCCATAGACAATAATGAGCAAATTTTGCAGGAAATTTTGTATTACATCCAGGTGTATTTTTTATTAAAGGTATTTTTCACTTAATCTAAATAACTGGGCATCAGTATCCAATGGATATATTCTTTCTAGCTTTGTTCAGTTCAAAAAGCTTTTTCATTTACTATACTTTTGGTTCAAGTGCACAAAATTAAGTGGGGCAGTTAAAACCAGGCAAATAATGTACCTGATTTACCAGATTTTATTTACATTAATTTATAGCTATTAGATGTAATATTGTCTGCTCCTGTCACTCTCTGCAATGTGTTTGATGATTCAGGGAATAAATAAAACCCAGGGTTAGCAAATAAATGAGAGCAAAATTGGCAGCACACCAAGTCTGCTTTATTTGACTGAGAGAGAGATGTGTTACATGGCCTGTTTGTTTAAATTACGCCAAGAGCTGAGATACACCAGGTGTTGTAAACCATGGAATAGAGCCCTTAAAATGTTTGCAAAAACCAGATTTCTGTTTACTGGTTTGCCAGAATACAAACCCAGAAAGTTTACACTGAGAAGTTAAAAGAACAGGGCTTTGTAATACCATTTTGCTATTACTTTTATTAATTAAAGTTACAGAAATGTCTCATATGTGCTAACTGTTCAGTCTCCCTGTGTGTCTGTCTCTAAACTGGAATATATAGCATACCTAATTTTGAAAAATTATTTTAGTGACTATCTCAGCAGTTCAAACACCTTAAGACAGTTCTTTAACGCAGATCAAGCCATACTATCTTTAGTCAACTAAACACCCCTTGAGTTCAGTAAATGGGACAGGGGTCTGAGAGATTTCATCTGTCAGGGTTTTTCACCCCACTGCCTCTTCCATCAGAAACAGCCAGAGAGAGTGGGTTAAAACCAAGGAGATCCTGATCTGTTCTTTCAGGATGGATATGGAAGAACAGTGTCACTAAGAGACCTTACTAAGGAGGATCTAGCACAAACTACACTTAGAAAGTGCTAGGTTTTCCTTAGGATCATACTGAAGATACATTCAAGGATTCACAGCAGAGATGTCAAGGCTGCTGCTTTTGTGCTGCTCTCCACAGCTTCCTGCAAAGCAAGCAGAGTGGGGCAGATGAGGGATCCTTACCCACTTCACTGCAAAGTCAGCCAAGGCAGTTTAACCTACCACATAAGATTGCTTGAAGTAATCCACTTAACTTGGCAGTGCTCTGGGCCAATAACCTTTGGCAAGGGAAGAGGTTAAGCCAGCAGGAGTTTTGTCTTAAGCTAGTAAAGCAATTTCTGCAGTGAACGTCAGACCACAGCCTGAATCAGGTTCAAAACTTACAGAGAGAGGAGTAGGGGGAAGAAAGAAAGAGGGAGGGGAAGTAGTGGACAAAGAGGACAGGGGAGAGAGAAGCAGAGAGAGTACTCATTCCCCCACTTTAACTCTGTGATTGGTTATCAGCACTCAAAGAAAAACTTATCTGTCCACCAACAAAATAAAGGCTAATGCACGTGAGCCTTCTTTAAGTTTCTCCCAGTCATTCTTGTGTTTTAGTGATTTTCTTCCCTGCCTTGAATAGAGAAAAATTACTTTTTTAAAACCAACTGCAACAGCAGTGACATGAGTTATCTTCCAACCAAAGTGCATTGTCTCGGATTCAGTTATCTCTGAGACTGCGGGGTTTTTTGTATCTTCTAGTGGTTATAACTTACAACTGCCTGAAGTGCTTTTATTGTCCAATTCAAACATCTTGATGGACAAAACATTCCTACTGACTCTCTCTGGAACCCTCTCTCTTGATGCCTGCCAAAGCCTGAGTTTCAGCATGCACAGAACACACTGCAAGTCTGCTTAATCTTACTTTGCATTTAGGAAGAGGACATTGGGATAGTACCAGAGAAATGCTGAGAGGTTTGTGTTAACATAATGAAGGAGAAAATAATGCCATGCTTAACAGGACGCATGTGCTTTTGTATGATGGTTAGTGTGGCTGAGTTGGAATAAATAAAGAAAGGAGATCTCTACGATAAATTCCTAATTCCAGCAAAGTTGGACATAAACCTCCAGCTGAATGTAGTAGAACCAGCATTTTGTTGCTGTTTTTTTCTGTTCTGTAGTTTATCCATTAATATAGGTCATCAGGTCCTGCCTGTAGAAGAGACAGAGATTACTGTTGTACAAGGAAATACACACATTTTTAAACATAACTTTCCTCAAAAGCTTCTTGATAAGAAAGTGAAGAATCCACTCATTTTCCCATTAGTATGTACACAAGTATTAGAACACAGGAGAGATTTTATGCAAGAAACAAAGCTACTGCTTATCTCACTGCTGAAGTTTATTTTAAAAAGCAATTTTAATGGTCTTGTGAGCAAAATAGATTCAATAGGTCTGATCTGCCAATACATTACTCCATTTGTATGTCAGTACAACTCATTGATTTTTGTGCTATTATGACTGTGTAGAAGTGAAATAATACAGTGTTGAACCTACTCAAAGACTGACTGATGGTCCTGTTCAGAAATCAGATGAATTAAGAAAAACAAAGTATGTTGAGAGAAGATGATGTTCCAGATATGCTGTTGTGGGAGGAAGGCTCACACACTATAACAAATGAGCTAGTTTCTATGACAGAACACGTTCCACAGGGGAGAAATTATGTGAAATGTCAGGACAATATATGGTTTGTTTGAAAGCCTCATCGTTGCCTAAAAATAGCCTCTAGCTTCTGCTTTTCCTCCTTGAGAACTATTCTGATCCCAATTCTGCATCTATTTCTTAACAGAATAAAGTTTGCTAAGTATGGGTCACACAGGCAGGAAGATTTGTTGATTTGGGACTTAGGACAAAATTTAATTTTAGCAGGCTCTATGTTCCTGTTTATAGTGGTGAGGCAGAATATCAAATGAGCTGTTGAACTGGATTAACACATTTGCACTGGTTACCAGGTTCATTTTCATAATTCTTTAGATGACTGGCCTTCACCCTAACATGAAAGAAAGCCATTAAGCCCTCAGTTCACCCAAGTTACTAAAAAAATGGGGCCTCTGTATATTCTGAAGTTTAGGTCACATGAGCCAGCTGCTTGGTTAGGGTAATCTAAACCAAAACAAGAGTATTGCTTTTCTCTAAATAGGTATTGTAGGCAACAATATATTGCGGGTTTAAACTGTGTTAAAATCACTTCAGGACAGAAGTCTCAAACATGAGAAAAATATGTGTGATAAAATAAGACCAATATTGCTTTTGACCTAGTTTGAACAAAGGTGCAGAAAAATCAATGAGCCCTGGAGCAGCCTAAATGCTTTGTTAGCCTTTTACTACAACATTATATATTACATGCAAATAATGGCACAAATTTAATATTACTATTCATGTCAAGTGATTTCTTTGAATCTCTATTTTATATTTTACAGATCTTGAACAGTAACATTTTTCTTTTTAGTGCAAAGTTGCTCAAGGTTCACTGGAGACTCTTTTAAATTGCTGCTTTCAGAGAAATAACAATGTAAAATGACATTATGATGTATAGCATCCTTCTGAAGACTTGAACCAGTGCAGCAGCAAGTCACTAAAACCTCTGGGAATGAAGCAATCTCCAGGGCACTATTGTCCAATTGTCCTAACTGGATCACTTTTAATTAGTTGTAATTAATTTCAAGTGACAGTGCACTGAAATATCAAATTATAAAGCACAAGGAAACACACTGGAATTTGGAAAATATTGTTGGATAGCTTCTCTAGTACAGAAGATAATAAGATTTATTATCCTGCCTTAATCTATATAATTTTCATTAATTTGTTTCTACAATAAAGATAAGACATGCAATGTTGTTGCTAAAGTAGTGACAGAGCTTTAGCACTTAGCCAGCTGACATGCATTGAGCTAAGAAGTAGTCCACAGAATTCTTCTCTTGAAGAAATCAGTATCAATCCAACAGTTGTATGTGCTATGGCCAAAATGGTTCAGGATTGTGAGTACAACAGGCTACTAATTCTCTAGGTGTTTGTCCTCTTCTGTCCCAATGGGCTGGTTATTCCTGCAAAGACCCAAGTTGAGACAGAGTCTCTATCAGTAGATTTTTCAGGATTCCTGCTAATCCAGGATCAGGTAGCCTTGCAGCAGATAATCTTATCCCTGACTGCCAGGGAATAGGCAAGCTGTAGCAAATTCAGCACAGCTTGGGGGTGAGGAGCTGCTGGATCTTTCCTTTTCTGATCAGTGCAGTCAGAGCTCTATAGAGTTCACACAGAGGTTTGCTGGATCCTAAGGCTAGATGAAATGCATACTAGAGGAGTGGTTGTCTTTCCTGCTGTTCTTCGCACCATAAATTGGCACCAATGTGCCTTAAAGATATAAACAGAAGTACTACAGGTCATATGTATCACACCACAGAGAAGTCACTGAATTAGAGTACTGAATTATGCTCTTAAGTGTTTCGATTTTGTAGATATTATCAGGCCATATCTATGACAAATTAAAATGCTACATTTCTTGACACCACTGGAGGCAAAATATGGCTATGAGGTCAAATGAGGTGAAATTTTCAATAAAGAAATTTTAATGACAATACGTACCTCTACAATTCAAGAGGCAAAACAAACCTTCTCAAGTGAACTTAAAATGACTGAAAGAAGCTGAATAATCTTCTGTAGGAACTGAAATCCCAGACTGACAACACAATAGACAGGAGAGGACAGAGTGCTCACTATTCTGGGTGCCAGTGCCCTCCTATCACCAACAAAAGGGAAGAAGTCCTCCAGTGAGCTGGCGTGGGCCCATTCAGTGCTTACCAATGGCACTGAACTTGCCTGAAGGAGGAACGGATGTACCATGAGGTATTTGCTCCCTTCTCTGCCAGCTCCTCTGCACGTGAACCAGAATAACTAACTAGCTTCACAAACCAGCTTGCAGATGCTGGTATAGTCAAGAGTTACCTGCAGCAGAGGTGGTGTAACGAGGTCTTTGTGTAGTCTCCTCTCTTACAAATATGATATTATTCTGTTCCTCTGTGATTACTTTGCAATTTCACACATTGCTTTTCATCAGATTTTCACAATTTGGAAATCTGATCACAAAGCTGATCGAGTTAGGGGGACTGGGAATTGTCTGAAATAGTAATAATAAAAAACTTCTGAGCATTTACATGTTCTGGTGTTAAGTGGGTCAGTCAGACATTTTTTCAGGAAAATGCAGCTGGAGGAACAGTTTCATCACCATATACCAAAAAATGCAAAACAGGAACTGGAATAATTCTCAAAAAGAAATTTGTACTCACTCAAACAAGGCTTCTTTCATTGAATCATGTTTGTATACCAAGGAATATTTAATTAGCCTTATGAAATCAAGGCATCTACTAATTATCAAATAATTTCATGCTGGCAAATCTAACAAGTAAAAGTACCAAAAAATTTCCATGAAGATCAATTTCTTTTTAGATCATGTATAACAATCTAAACCACTTTCTTTATTAAAGACATCTACATTTTTTCGGGTACGAAAGGCAAAACCTTTGGAATGACCAAATAAAAGTTAAGTAATGCATTTTAAAATATTTCTATCACATTGATTTCATCATTCTGTCTTATTTAGAGCCACCAAAGATCAAGTTCACTTTATTACAGCATCCTGCTTCTCCAACTGCAATCAGAGATTACACTAGCCAGCTGCACGGAGCAGTCCATTGGGACCTTACACTGAGAATGGGACAAACTTAGAAATTACACAGTCAAAGTACAAGGAACTGAAGCCTCAGGACAAAAGTCCCATGAAAAGCCAGGATCTGATCTAGAAGAAAATTCCGGTATTTTGGTACCCTGTCCTCATTACTAGACAAATTGATCTTTAATGAGGAACTAGACAGAATTGGACTGGGCTCCTTTTTACAGCACAACCTATATAATTTCTGCTGCATCAGAATGTCAAAAGTGATTTGATTGAATTTCTTTCTTTTAACACTTTTGAGGTTCTTTTTCCTTAGAGGGACAGAATTTTTCCATAGCTGAGAACCAAGGTAACCTGCAAAAGGACTGAAGACTATCTTATACAACCACAGTGAGACAGAGGGGGAAAAACACTCCACAGAACTATTTCTTTTTAGTAATGTACATATTTTCTTTATTGCACACAAGATTATCCCAAATTTCAGATCTGTTAATAGAAAAGATCAGATAACTTGTCTGTACTTCATTTTGGTGGCTAGTACACAGGTTTGGTTTTTATTCTTTTTTTAGATTCTATTTTTTTTCTCCTTTTTAGTTACTTTGCTTAATTAACGAGATTCAAAATAATAACATGACCTTTGATGCTGTTCTATGATTCAATATATTCAAAAGCATCTATTTTTTGTTTGTATAATATCACAGCATAAATAGTGTCACCTTCTAACAGAGTGTGACGGGAGCTTAATTCCTGGTGCCTATGAATCAGGTCAAGAGCTCTGTTGATGACAGTGAGTTAGAGATTTACAGTAGACCAGACAAACTATTAAAACCTATGGTTAGGGATTATGAGTTATCAAGATGTGCTGAGTTGGCACATGCTGCTAAGTCTGCGGTCAGCATTATCCAGGGAAGCTACAGTGCCACAGCTGCACAGCACTCTATTACTACCAGTTACCATCAGAGCGAGTATCAGCAGTGCAAAGACTTTTAAAAGGTTTGAAGGCAGCAGGATAAAGAAGGGAAATCAGGAGGAAAATGCATGACAAACAGTAACGTCTCCAGGACTGGCAACTCGTAAATCCAAAGGTTGCTAGCAAACAAACTGTATGTTCAGCACTTTAACAAAACCATTCAGGGAAATAACATCAACATCAAATTGAAAGCTTTCTATTCCCTTGTTCTGGCAGGAAGTGTGAGGAAAGCAATAACAGGGAGGCTGCAGTTTTTTATGCAGTGATTCTTTCTTTGTTGCACGTATCATCAGCCGATTATTTGCAATGGAGGAATATGCCATGCAGGAAAAGGGCTTCTTGTTCTGTCATGCTTTCCTCTAGCAATGCCTTTCTTGATTTTTAATATATATAAATGCATTGCTTATGGCTCTATATATGCTTGCACCAATAAAAGCATATGGGCATGCTAGCTTTTCTGAATCACTAGCTCTTCACAGACTACAGCAGAGATTAAGTCTGAGTATTACTTGCTCAAAATTGACTATATAACCCAAACAAGAGTCAGCTTGAGAACTGAGATATATTTAACAATGATTTTTCATGCTTACAGCTGTTTTCAGCTTTCCTCACTGCAATATGGACAGAACTTACAAAGGTCTTATACTTTCAAAATCTTTTAATTTTCATTTAGGTGATGGGTTTACTTTTCATTTAGGTTTCCATTTTCATCTAGATGTTTTAGAAAATGATAGCCACTATGAAAACTTTTAGGTTTCCCTGGATGGTCTCTTCTACAAGACTTCAGAATAGAATGAAAAGCCTGCCATGAGATCACAGGCTATCACAGATGGTGGTTTGAGGTGTCAGTGTTCTAATTTTCTTTAAATGTCCAAAGAAATTGATAATACTAAAAGAGGTACAGAAAGTCAGAATAACATGCTGGCTTTGCCAGATGAAAATAAAAATGTGGTCATACTTCTTTAGAACAGACAGAACATTTGCCCTGTCAGCAACCATCATCAGGAACTTCCCCCCATCCACACATCCACTTTATCTCAACTGAGGTCGGTCCAGCTTGCCTTTTAGCCTCCCAAGCAGTCTGGTTCTACAAGAATGAAGAGCTTAAACCTTCCGGTGTGATAGGAGAGAAAGACAGCTGGGTGCCACCTGCACATTACTAACTCCACTTATAATCTCAAATGTTCTTGCATACATAACAAATAAAAGAGCTGCACTGAACACCATCCTGTAGAGTTTCCTATAACAAAGGGCCTACTAAAAAATCATTCCATAACATTCTTTAAGATTTATTGGAAGGAAAAGAATTGCCTCAGCAAAGATCAACCATACCATTCCTACCATATACCCGGCAAGCTATGAACATCTTTAATTAATTGTACAAAAAGCATTTGAAAGATATAGCCATTATGCATTTTGGTCTGAAACAACCCAAGTATACATAACTTTCTGAGATTACTAAATGAATTGCATGCACTTGTACCTTGTAGCAAAATAGCATGCACTTGTACCTCTTCTTCAATTCCTGAGTTTGATTTCTGTCAGGCTTACCACAAGAGTGATATAAGGCAGCTGTAGCAGCTGTTACCCATTGCAGAAGATAGATTTTTGGATGTATATCCTGAACACCTGCTAGAGGTAACCCATATCTTATAATTCTATAGAAAAGTGCTGAAAACGTGGTTAATGAGCCATTGCCTTTTGTACAACCACACTGGGTAACTGCTATCTGTCTTTAGAAAAAAAGGTAACACAAGTATCTCCAAATTCTGTTTGGAAGAATTAAAAAACATCCAAGAACTCTGATATATATCTCTCCTAAAAACACTCACACTTTCTCAGAATCTGCCCATTAAATTTTTACATTATGACCTGCAAAGTACATAGAAAGTCACCCACCATGAGGAAAAGCAGGCTAACTGCATGTCTACTAGCAAGATGCACAGTGACCTGCCAGCAGTGATTCCAATATCCAGGAATTCATTAGTAGAAGACAGCCATATGGAAAATGGGCTTATTTACCCCTTTTTGACTTTTTCAACGTGCAGGAGGTTCCTTGAACTCAATGGCTACTAAACTAAAGGCTATGTCAAACACAGGCACTCAACAAACAGATTTCCTCCCCGGTCCCCAGCTTAAAGAGTGCTACTATTAACATACTGGGCTGTGACCAAGTCAGCACTTGCACTAAAAAGCAAGGTGAATGATCACAGAGGATCATTACTGGCTGTGAATAGGTAACAGGCTACTATTTCGATATTGAGTGATGCCGTAAGAGCTGTAGTGCTTTCCTTGATACAGCCAAAGCAGAAAAAGTTGAGTAAGCCATATGTTTGTTTGCATTTCCTGTTTTCAAGCTACAAATGAATGCTGGACAGATGTTCTCATGCAAAGCATGTCCTTATAGGATACAAAAAAATCCTGAAATATAAATGCAATTTTTAAAAATTTGATTAACTGATTTACACTGGTGACTTTGAAGGTATTGCAATACATGACAGAAAAGAACTAACTCCTTAACAGCACAACACTTTCGATGTTAAAAATGATACTGTATTAGTGAAATTAAATTATTATTAATGAAACATAAGGGGTTTTTAAACAATTATTTACCAAAATCATTGCAGTCGCTCAAGCTAAAGGAAGAGATTTTAAATCCTACAGTAGCACCATAGTGGGGAAAGTGGAAACAAGATTTTAAGATCAGGTACTTCAAAGCTAAGAAATAGCAGCAGACTCTAAAGATGAGATGTAGGAATTTAATTTTGAAAGTTGTACTGCGCCATCCTTGTACATCTTATTAGACCCTATAGTTACAGTGGACATACTGTTTTTCACCTCTGGGACATAAGCAAAACCATTATAAGTGAAGTTCACATTTCCAGAACAGCCACTTGGTTTGGTTTCTGCTCACTGGGCAAAGTACAACCTCTATCCCACACTCCCTTTATGCCTTCTGTGCCAGAAGAGCCACCCAGGCTATCAGCACTGACACCTGCTTCTGACCTGAGCACAAATAAAGAACAACGATTTCTTTACAGCTCCTGTGGGCTCAGAATGGCAGATGGAAGGCAGAGGAGATTGAACTGTGGAAGGTGCAGGAGTATAAAGGCATGGCCAAGATGCTAGTTTGACAAAAGCAGAGGAGCTTATTCCTGCAGTTCACATCCTGGAAACTAAGCCTAATATTGGATCTCAATCTCTTCTGTCAGCAGTGGTCAGTGAAACTCTTAAATGAAGTTTGTGTCTAATTCCTTTCTAGCAACTAATACAGAGAGAGGTCAATAGCCCTTCTTTGGCAACCATTTGACAATTTAAATGCTAGATGTCTGTGCATAAATCTAATAATCTAAAATCCCTTGAAAATAAGCTTGAAGTTATGCTTTAAGTATTGCTTGCTTTAAAGGTGGAACAATAAAGTAATATTTTAATAGTTCTGTGTATCAATCAAGATTTAGGTAACAAGACCCAAACTAGCCACAAAGCCTTATTTTGGTTCCTTTGTCATGTAAACCACAAAGCTATTATTTATGCCATAAAACTACTGAACTACTCAGAGCACAGATTGGATGCCATGCCCAGGTCAGGGCAGTCAATGAACCTGGTGTGGGGTAAGACTTGTACTTCATTTCTTACCCTAGTTAAAATGTGAAAAAAGCAGTTATGGCTAACATCACTGTTAAGAACTGAAGCTTATCTTTCTTCTGCCAATGAACTTTTTTTACGATGCTGAACAAGTCACTTTAAGACTTTAGAGGGACTCACCAGCTGTGTTATTCCTTGAGCTACAAGTGATCTACATGAAACACTAGCCAGTTGAAAATGTACTTGGTATTGACTGGAGTTTTACTTTGAAATTTAGATCCTTTTTGTGAAAAGCCAAAGATGGAGGGAAGTGAAGGCCATAGATGTCTCAACATGGACATCCTGGAAAATTCTACCTTTTTTCTTCTTACTCTGCCAGAATTCTGTGTGTATAACTGAAAAAAAAAAAAACAAACCCAGAAAGGTGAAAAAGAAAATTCAGTGACAGTTTTGAAGTAGACTCTGTGGGCCTACAGTGAATGCAAAATTTAAGAGGTAAACAAGTATCTTTCTTACTGAGTAGCAGGAGTCTAATGGAAATAACTGTAAGGAATAACCATAACAAACAATTTTGGGTGTTGGGGGAGAAGGTAAAAACATTTTAGATGCTCTATTTTTTGATTTAGAGAAACAGGTCCTAATGAAAACTCCTCTAGAGAAGTATACAGAAGTCCTAAGGAGGTAGGAGCTACCAGTCAGCATTCTGTTTTCTGTTCTGGCACTTCTTGATTCAAGATCTTAAGCTGGGTTACTGGGAACATTCTCATGGTTAAACTTGGTCCTGCAGAGATATTTCACTGTTTGTGAAAGGTATCTGTGCAAGGTGAGAGAGGAGTCAAGGTTGACAGGTATAACGTGTGTTACCCACCAAGCTCTGGGATGAAAGCAATTATCAGTTTCTCATGGGGCAGATGTTTGGTGATTCTGAGCCACAGCATCACAGTGTGATATGGCAAGCTCACACAAACAGCAGCCACATCTGGCTGCTAAGCCAGGAAAGGTTGGCAGAGAGGAGCAGAACAGGCCTGGCTTCTGTGTTTTGGGCTCTACAACCAGGCATTGCCAGGCAAAGTACACACCAGCAGAATTTCTGACCTGCCTGTCAGCCAAAGGGAAAACAGAAACACAGCCAGAAGCCAGCATAAATACAGTTGCCAAGAGAGATATGCTGCTTGTATGGGATGAAAACATGAAGAGATCAACCTACTTTGTACCTGGAAGTGGAATATCTTATCCCTACAACAGTTATCTGGCAGGCAGGCAGAGACAGCTCAGCAGCTTCCAAACACAAAGACACCAGAGCCTGAGTTCACCAGAGCTCAAGTGAAGGAGATGCAGGTTTAACTAGCACTTAAATGAGAGACTTAAATCACAAATCCAACCAGGCAGAAGAAGTGGCACTTGCAATTTGCTTGAAATTGGCTTTGAAATAAATGTGCTATGGTACTGCACAGACCTATGCACCAGAGCTGGTGGAGGCTTTTCTAACACTGCAGCCCAAGTGTCTTGTGATCATTACAGGTGATTTGGCGCTTTGAAAAGGAGAGAGGAAACTGGTTCTGTGCAGAAAACTAAAAATCCTTGGCATTTAGATATTAAACTGCCCTACTCTTTAACTAAACATTGCATTAATCCCCATATTAGGTCTCCAAATCTATATGGCTCATCCTGTTATATTTGACCTCAGTTTTTGGGGTTTGAATTGAAGGTAGCACCTTTGTAATGCAAAACTTATAAGTTTAGAACAGAAATGCTTTTTCACACATAATGATTAAAGTTCTCCATAGGTCTTTGGAAATTTGTAAAGGCATTCCTTTAAAACTAATACTCTAAATAAGTGTACTGATATCTATTCTTACTACTAACACTCGATTTTCCATAATCATATATCCAGTGAGTCCATATATCCAATGATATTCCATATACATATGTATGATAAACACAAACAGAAACATAAGACCTGCCATGTAGTTAGAGTTAAAAGTTAAAACTTTTTGCTTCAGAATAGGTACTGGAAAAAAATTACAGTGTATTATTTCCTTGTCATCTCATTTTCAGGACCAGTGTTAGGTTGGCAGGGCTGTACTTTACTTATAAAGGGATAACTTTCATCTGTTATTCAGCAAACATCAATTTCTCACTCTTTTTATAGCCGGTTTATCAAAATGTACTGTAGAGTCTCAGTTTCCTCTCTGTGTTGCTCTATTCCCTGTGCACTGGGATTTTTAAACCAGACTGCTTTCTCTTGTCATACAAAAGAAAAAAAGAAAAAGATGTTCACTTTGGCTCATCTGCTATGTTAATCACAACTGCTTGCGAAGGATTGCTTTATGACCACTGGTTTAGTGGTTTTGCTTTTTAAAATTTTTATGCTATATAACTATGCTGTTGGATAGCCTGTCAGTCAGTATCTAGAGCTTTGAAAGGATTTTAATATAGCACATGCTGATTACATATCTAGTGCTTTACCTTCCATGATTACAAACAGCTTTGCTTCAAACAGATAAAGGCTTCCTTCACCCCAGAAGCACAATGATCTCCAATTGGAAACACCAGCAGAGAGCTTTCAGTTGGAAAGGACACTGCAGATCCATTTTAGTCAAAATACAAAATTGCGGCAGGGGAAAAATCCTATGTTTAAACTACTTGGAAAATTCAGATGGGCATAGTGCACCAGTCTGGAACACAGACAGTGTGACAAATAAAATAGTCTTGTCAAAATACTCAGCTGGTGTAAGTCATTGTTAGTGCCCTGCTTTCAAAATACCAATGCTGATTCACATCAGATGTGAACTGGGCCAACTCTTTCTCAATTTAGGATCATCAGAAGGTGGATACATGCAGCAGCACAGACATCCCCTCAACTACTGGGACAGTGGCTCAGGGAGGTGCACAAGGTTCCTCCTGACAGTTTCCCCCCAATGTTTGTCATCCAAATATTGATCCACAGCTCAATTCATTAAGATTGACAAGACTGCAAATTTTGCTGGAACGACAGGCTGGTTTAATTGCATTAAGTGTTTTGGGGCTCTTTATAAGCTACAATGCATTGTGTAAAAAAAAGTTTAAAAATCTCACAGTTCTCTCTTAAGGTGAAAGGGAAAACTTCTTCCTCCACTCTCTAAAGAGGAGCAAAAATGCAATAGTTTTATCACAGGCAGTGAAGTTTATTACATGAGAAGAGCCTGAGAGGCTTGGGACTGTAGAAAGTACTGATATATGCCTTTCAGGAGCTTAACTAAAATGTTATTTTGTAACTGTCATAAAACATAAGAAAATACTGATTTTTTTTTTAAACTTGACATCAGCAAGGTATATTCAGAAAAGGAGAGGATGAAATAAAACATGGAAGATCTTTCTTCCTTTACTGAAAGATGCTTGCATACATTTATTTTTAGAGATGAAAATCTAATATAATGCTTATTTGGTTAACTGCACTTCAGCTTGTGGTTTAGTTTGAACATTTTTTTGCTAGCTTTAGTCTTACAGGGATTGTCTGCGGGACTGTAATGTCTTTTGAAGGGACAAATTGGTGAGCACAACTATTAGCTGGGTGACATCAAAGAGCATTAATCTTCTGCTCTATAGCAAGGCCAAGACCACATTAGTGCATTTCACCCAGTCATTATTAAGACTGTAGCCCAAGGGTGTAATAAATGTTTTATGGCATGCAAACCAAGGTAATGGAATGCAAATTCCATAATACATCCATACATTTATTTTCTAATAGAGTAAATGATGATGTATTTTATCTTAGAAGAACTCTGAATGACAACACAAATTCAGAACTGAAGATAAATATAGCCCTTACTCGGTTTGGGACAGCTGTGTGAGACAAGAGGAGGAGAAGTCTGCCCTGTTAGAAATTACCTAGAAAAAAATCTTTAAGAGCAAATATTTTCATCTTGTTCTTTAATGTAAATCTCTTTCTGGGAAGGTGGATGTGGTTATCTTACATTTTTATTTCTAATTACATTTCCCTCTTTGAATACTAATGGATTATTTTGCTTATATTTGCCTTAAAAATATACGGGAACATTAATGTATGAGATTTTATAGGTATCAGGGCAGGCATTTTCCCAGCAGAACTTCAGCTGTGCTTTATTATATTGTATTCAGAATCTGAGGGATGAAGAAGTCTTCCTGAGGTAAAGCAATTTAAGTAACCTAAATAACAACAGAAATATAGATCAGTGATCTTGTTACTTGGACCTATCAAACTACACTGCAGAGGTTACAGTAGGCACAGCGGTGGTTGAGTGGATTAGTGTGTGAAACCTCTGTAAGCCATTTTATCTGCCCCTAAGAAATGTTTTCATTTCATTCTTACCTTATTTCCTGATGATGCACAGTGCTTTTGATCCCATCTAATAGAGAGTTTCATGTTCATTCACTGCTGTTTCTCATATAGAATATAGTAACTGAAAGAGTAAATTGTATTACAGAGTGTAGCCCAAGTACACATTCAGGACTGACAAGTAAGTTGTAGGACTGTAAAAAGCTTCATAATTAACTAAGGAGAATAGACAGGGAAGGGTTCTCAGTGACAGCTGCACACCAAAGTCTGGATCATGAACAGCCAGAACAATACAGTAATTCATGACAGGAAAACAAATCTGTTTAAATTCTATCCTCTCAATCCTTATTCTCCAGGGTAATATTTTTCTCATGTCATTCATAAGGCAAGAAGTTTGTCTGTGTGGAGTAAAAGTTAACGACAAGGACATCAAAGTGTTCTAGGCCCTCACATAATTTTTCACTGAGGCAAGTTGTCTTGGTGACCCTGGATCATCTGTAGAATCGGTTTCGGAGTCACATTCCTGGCTGAAAGCATTTATAGTATGATTCAAAACATACAAGAATTATTGGAAGGATTCCCACTGATTCCACTGGTCCTTAGATCAGGCCTTTTATAGAAATATAATATTTAATATATCCCTACTTGTGTTTTCTCTCCTTGAGTGAAAGTTTATAAGAGAATAACTCAAAGAGAGAAGTTCATCCCTGCCATCACCAGAGCTCCCCATAGCTGTGCCGGGGAGCTTCACTCTGTACATGAAAGCAGCGCCTTTATGTCCCAGTGCTCCCAATCTCCAGGGCATGCAAGCACTATTTCCACGGTGACTGCAGATTTCCAGGTGAGGGGAAACCTTTTCTTCCTTTCGCAGAGGAAGAGAACATCAATTTAAATGAGTCCTTGAGTAACACTGGTATTGATTGAGAAGGCACAATTAGTTGCTGTGCTGTGGTTCCTGCTGTGGTTGCCAGAATCTCTCTGAGGTGGCAGTGTGCTTATTTAGGCTTCATGGCCCAGAACCTCTAGCAGGGAGCGATGAAAACAAAGAACAAGCAAAACCATACAGAAAGTACTCTCAACAAAGCAAACTGCTGCATTTAATTTTAATAGAACAACAAAAGAAAAACCTGTTGTTCACACGCACACAGCCTGTGTTGTTGCTGTGATAATGATTATATTAGCACACAAGGAAGTTAGACCTATTACTTTGCAGTAGAGAAGGAAGCCAAAAGGAGGAAGAAAAGGCACGCACTGTGCTACATCTCTCTCCCCTAGTTGTGACAAACATGCCCCCGAAGACAAAATGCAGTTGTTCTTAACTTTGGGAAGTGCAAGAAGGAGTGAAGATTACTTCTCACAGACATATACCAGACCCACTAGCTGCCGGCTGTGACAACAACCTCTGCAACAGCCCAGTGTTAGCTTGATGTCTCTTCACATTTTTAATAAATGTGAGAGCCCACCTAGAATATGTCTGCATCCTATGTTCTAGGCAGAAAACAGGCTATGAGATCACCTAGAATACCTGGCTGAAGTCTCTGCTTGCTGTGCTTTTAGGATTCAGGGACACTCTTGCAGGCTGATTTTATAGTACTGCACCAGGGAACTCGCGACAAGCATCAAGGGCTATAGGAAATTTTTATCTGCAGTGTCCTCCCTGACTTGGCAGGACTAATTCCTCCCCATGTTTTACTCTTAAGAATTATAAAATTATGAATATTAACTATCAAGTATTCTAAGTCTTAAAATAGTGATATAGATGTTGTAGTTTATGTAACAAATTTTACTATATTTTTCTCGAGAACAGGACCAGAACCATCCGGCTTAGACGCATTGTCAGTCTAGCAATCTAGATTTGTCTAGTAAATGAAATAACCTGAGAAAAAAAAGGCTAAAAGGTGCAATGAATAAGACCATAAAAAATAAAAATCAATGTTCACCTCGCATTTACTATCCAAATTGAACAATTAAAATAGTCTTTGGCATGATGTAAGCACTCACTGTTGCAACACAGGATTTATCGAATATCTGATAAAGAGTGAGAACCTTTGAAGACAGCTTTAGAAAGCACTTAAATTTACTGCACACTTCTGTAAGATTTTTTAAACAATTGTTGTAAAGCATGATGCAAACTTAGCAGTAATAAACCTGTCTACCATATAAATTAACTAAGAGGTAGAATCGCATTGGTATATCAATGAAAGGAAATTCTATTTAGTATTTTGAACATACTGTTTTGCTTAAAAAATATGAAGTAGATGGAGATCAATTGTATTGCACTTGGTTTTTGAACTTGTAATAAAAAGGGGAGAAAAGTTGGACAATACTTAAAAACAGTCAGAAGCACACTTCCAGCTTATTCTGGTTTGTGGGTTCTGGGTTTTTTTTTTTTCCTAATGAAAAAAATCAAATTTGACCAACTTAGTAAGTCCTTCATTTTATTTGTATTTACCATGGAATTTAATTTGCAAACACAGACTATATTAATCATTGATTCATCAGCTCATTCCAGTGACAGTTGGCATTAACCTCTGCTAAGTGATATATTAAACTTGCCATTTTCTAGGTGTAAAAACTAAAATGAAGTTCACTTATGTGGGTGTTCCTTCTCTGCCCCTTCATTCTGGGAATGAGAGCTCTTTCATTTTCTATTTCCTGATGAATCATTAAGGTGAACTTGTTAAAATTAGTACTCAATTCTGAAACAGATATTAAAGACCCTAAAAGAAAAATACACAGAAGTTTATGCACTTTTATGCAGTTCTCAAGATCACAAGAGATTTATTCCATCTTGTGCTTGAAAGCTATATAGGTAAATAAATTTCCCTACATCATGAGCACAAACAATTTCAGTTTGAATTTCAACTGTTTTCTTTTATGGGTAGTGTGGATTTCAGGAAAGAAAAAAGGCAGGATAGTTATGAGCAGTCTACAACACAATCGCCTCAAAGTCACACAAATGCATGCATCTGGGCTAATCTCAAAACGCTACAGAAAGACCTAGGTTAAGTTTTGAAAAATCAGCTGTGAATTTGGGTGCTCCTTTCTGATCAAAGAGCTCAGCAGCTTCTGCTTTAAGGTATCTCCAGTTAGCCATCCAGAAATATTAATAAATTGTTAATAACCACTTATAATTACAAACCTACTTGGTGTAATTTCAAACCTATTCCCAATAACATAAATAGATCATCTTACTGTTGTAGTTTAGAATAAAGACTCCCCAGACCTGGTACTTCTCTCCCCACCCCCCAAAAATTCATCTGGAAATGTGGACCCAATGTCAGCTGTATTGCCACTTGCTTCATGCATCACCACAAGCAATTTGAAATTAGATATATCACATTTACACTGCATTACTACAGTGTAGCTGCTGAGGCAAGAGGGAATAATAATCAAAGTTATTCTTTCTACTCCTCCACTTACATTTTGCTTGCACTTCTCTGAGCAAAGCACAGGAACCAGCACAGTTGTTGGTGAGGTAACATGAAGGCAGGAAGGTAGAATACTGAAAAAGAATATTACTGCTAATAGCAAATCAGTAAATTATTGTTATTTTTATGGGTTTTTTGAAGAAAAACTTAATTTGCGTATACAGTGTAGAGGTGTAACGTGGCAGGGTTTATTGGCATTGTGATCTTAAAAGTCACATCTTAGAACTTTCTAGCAAATCACCATGTAAGAAAAGACAAATCCATTTATCATTTCTCCTTGCATGGATTTGCGCAATTGTTCTCAGCATTAATACGCTATATAACCCCTAAGTGCAAATGAATTGAGCCAGGTTCTTTCTATCAGCCTGAATATATAGTAATGTACAAAAGTGGAATAGGAAAGACATGTTTTACAGTTTTCCTTTAAGTTAATTGCTTGCCTCTAAAATGAAGACACCACTGAGTCTGGGCTAAGACCTTTTATATAGTGGTATATTAAAGGACAGCAAGTGATTCAGCACATTTCCTGTATGCTGCTTCATTGCCTATATAATACAGAGAAGTTCAATTGATTCCAGACATTTTAATGCTTTTATTTTGCCAGAAGAGATCTCTCTGCTTTTCACTTGGCAAACCAGGCACACAGACTTTTTTGGTCTCACAGCTTTGGGATATTTTATGCAACGTTTTCTTTTATCATCATATTCACCTCTTCCCGAAAAGGCTAAAATAGAAAATACAGTTACAAATTACCATTTATCTGGTAGAACAGAGTGATGTGGATGGTGGTGACACACCTGTCACTTCTGTGAGTGCAAGTAATAAAGTGAAGATCTATTTTTCAAGCCAGTTAATTTCTCTGTACCACCCAGAGAAGAGCTACTCTTGTATCTTTAAGCAGCGAACGAATAATGAGGCTTAGGTTTACAACAAAGAAATAAAGAGACAAAGAGTACAGGACTGTAGGACAACATAGATACATTTTGCCAGCTGTTATTGAAAACACTCATCTTCTGATTTATGATACAGGTCTATGATTACAATAAACCATCAATCATCCAGTACAGTGAGGATGAGCAAAAAAGGATAAAACAATTTTTGGTTACAAATGCTAAGTGAGACGTTGCAATCCTGTACTCACTGATTTGGCTGAGAGAATCAGATTCCTTGGATCACAAGGTATAAACCCTGTTAATTTGATAATTGTGCAATATTTTTCAATTTACTCCAGATTTTCATTCCCAAACATTTTAGTCTCTAAAACCCTCATTTAGGTGCCATATAGGTGCACGGGGAGGGTGGAGAAAAGTTCTTTTCCAGAGTCATATTACAATTTGAAGAAGGGGCAAAATAAGTTTTCTGCCAGAGATGGTATATGAGACTGCAGACTGGACTTCTAAACTACTCCACACTCAGCTGATTGGCATCCATTTTGTTGAAACTGATTTTAATCCAAATTTTGCTGCACTAACGGTTGGCTTGAGGCAAAAGAGAACTAACTGAGGAACTATTCCCTGGCCAAAGTCAAAATTTTTAAGATGTCCTTAGACACAGTCCTAGAGTATCTGGATACAGTGGCAAAAAAATGCAGCAGATGATATCAAAACTAAAATCCTCAAAGTTCACTTTAAAATATAAGAGTCCCTCTATTACAGATATTTTATTATGATCTCAACACAAGTAGTCCAATCATGGGCTTTTTCACATGCATAAAGACTTGATGTCTGTTTAGGGGATGACTGTTTAACAGAAGTTGATAAAATCTTCCAAGAAGAAAGTAGTCCAGATTTACTCCTGTTACAGATTCAACATTACTTTGAGACATTTCCTTAACATTTTCTGTGGTCCAAGAAAGTATACATTTTGGTGTATATTTCTCTATAGAAGTCAAATGAAAATCCCCTCACTCTTGTTGCCATTTCCTCCAGAAGAGGTGCATGCTTTCAGCTAACAGATTTACAAGTCATCAACACAAGAACTGGAAAACTGTAACTGTGGCTCGACTGCAGGTAAGAGAGAGATTCTGCTACCTATTACCACATCTCTTCATAATATATGTATCTTGAAAGACGAAGCAGGACAGGCAGGCTTCTCCATGACACCAAAATATTAGTATTCATTCTTTTCCTTTCTAGTCCCAGTGCACTGAGACACTGCACTGACAAATACAGGTCAAATCACAAGTGATGGCTCTCTCTGAGGTATTGCCATGTTTGGAGAAGTTGCACCTAGAGAGAATTGGGTCAATGTGTTTATTGAGAACATTCTATGGAAAAGGCAGGCTGTAGCAAGAAGTGATTAGAGTTTTTAATTTAGAAGCATTTTCCCCTTCTGAATCACTAATAAACCCTAATAAATGTGCCTACTATTAAACTAGTACCTGTTAAAGGTATGCCATCCTGCACAGCTGACATCCTGACAATTGTGATGACTGCCAATTCCACTGTGCTCTTGCAAAAAGTTCTGAGGAATTACACTGCATGTACCCCAGATTCCCCATTAAGTTTTAGCTGAAAAAAATTGCATCTTATATAGTGAACGTATAAGGGCTAGCTAGCTCACAAGGGACTGTGTTTTGTCATTACTGTGAGGAATGATTCACTCACACACCCTTATGCTTGGAAACAATTGCTCATGGAAGGACTTTCATCTGTACATACATCAAAAAGTTAAGGAGTCGTGTCCCAGTGGAGTCAGCTGATGGCTCAGATCCTGCCTTGCAAATGATTTTCCAGAATTTCTGAGTATGATAGGCACACAAAAAATGAAATAGGCATTTATTACACAGTGAGGTTGTTCAGTGACTGTACAGGAACAGAGTGACTAAGCACTCAGAGAGCAATAGCAATGAGTGTTGGCATGGTTTGGAACTGTTGTCAGTGCAACAACATTTGCAAACATCTCTTTTTTGCAGACTGATTCCAACACATGATTTTCATTAATGGCCACACATAGCAAACCAGAAGTGAAAATGACCAAGGATTTTTTACTAGCATAGCACCAGTTTAACTTAGCGTGCAACTGCCATGGAAATGGTGCCTACACATCTAGAAGCTTTCAGATCTGCAAACTTCACCCATTGCTCCATCTAAATCGACAGTTTGCATCCCTGATCCTTCTTACACCATGGTCCCAAGAGCTCTGTCTGCACCTTCACTTCTAAACCTGATTCTGACCTTCTGGCAAAACTCAGTTTCATATATGGAACTAGATTCACTTAGGAGTTCAGGACCAGCAGGATATACGCTTTCTATGGATCTTCTGGACAGAAATCAAATCCTTTTTATAAAAGGTGGCTAAATTCATTAAGTCAACTAGTTTTAATGTGGGCAGAGAATTTTAAGTTCTCATTACAGAGGGTCTGATTTCCTTTGAAGAGGTTGATCAGATGAATCTGGTCAGGAGAATGTGGGAACAACCTACCCAGCTATAATTCTGATGCCATAGCTCTACAAGGGAAGGCCATGTGGTTAGAAAAATCTTAATACTGTTAACCCTTTTTTGTTTTTTCCCCCAGGTATATGCTTGGTGTCATTCTTGGTTTCCAATGGAAAAAAAATACAAAAACAACACCTTTTGGCTTCAACCTATAAGCATATTTTTCAGCGATGATCAAATTAGCTATGATATCCTCCAGAATTTTAGAATGGGATTTTGAAAGTCTAAATCTTAACCTTTGAAACCTGAAAGATACATCTGGGCAAGAGTCACCCCTCTTTAGGTTTGGGGTTTGGGTTTTTTATGAGAAGAAACCTATACAATTGATTTCTAAACATATTCTAATCTCTCCAGACTATGAAAAAATATTATCCCCTACAGAGAAAACACGAATTGCGATGGATAGGGTTATCTTCACAGGGCACAGCAGCCCTGTACATTGCTTACAAACAAGAGTGAAGGCTAATTTAAAAATGTGCTCCTAGCTAGAAACAGGAACTTACTTCTTCAGGTGAGTAGTAGGTATGAGAAGCTTTATTATTTTGGTAAGCTATTTTATGCCTTGTAAATTTATATTTCAGATTTAGTATTTCTAAATTTTGCAGCATCAGTGACACAATCAGCAATTGTTCTCCAATCTCACTCTTCAGATATCTTCTTGTTATATTCTCAAGTGATAAATATTTCTACCTAGCTGCAGATGTTGTATAATTTAAAAAAGAAGGATTTGCAAGTAAGGAGAAACTGAAAAAAATTAATATTAATAAACTGCACAGAAAGAGAAAATGATAAATACTATATGGCTCAGTTCCATGAGAAGAGCAGAGCATCAATTTATAATGGAAAAATAATTCATACAAGTAACATATTCAATACTTTTTTTTTGTATTCAAGCAAATTGCACACCAGCAGATAGCGATTTTCTCTAATTTACTTGTAATTCACATTTTCCAGCTACGTACTTTCTGCAGAGTTATTGGTCTTAAACAGTTTGTTTCAAACTATTCCATTGTAAAAGATATGATAAGAAAGAGAGGAACTGAACTGAGAGCAGTTTTGAATTCAAACTTTAAATAAGTCTTATTTCCTGACTAGACAGGTGTAAAGCTTAAGGTTCAGTTTTCTGATCTAAACTTTCATGTTTACATGATTTTTTGCTTTCAAGAAATATTCCCTATATCTAATTAAAATATTCTACTAGCTCTTTGTCTGGAGTAACTCTAGAAGGCGACTAGAAAAGAATCAAAAAACCCACAAACAAAATGAAAATGTCTGAAAGAAAGAAAAAGGAATTAATACTCAACAGGGAGCCACAGCAGTTTTTACATATGCCATGGAGTAGTACTTACCAAGAGCTTCAAGACAGTCAATACATTCAATAACTTTCTATATTAGCTAGTAAAAGAGATGGGCAAGAAAAGACAGGTTCTTCCTGCAATATGGGAATGAAAAACACATAGGCAAGAGTGAGAAAAAGGTTTCCTTTTGTGTTCTTCTCAATATATTATGGACCATCTGGGTTTCTGTCTGCATTGGTGTGGCTTGCTTGGGGTAATCAAAAAATAAACAGAAAATCAGAACTATATTGAAAATACATAGCTGAGAGAAACAGCTGCATTTTTATGGAGCCTTGAATGTCCAAGAATCTATCTTAGATAGTATCTTTATGTTAATGATGTTCAGGCTTTTCTGAGCTCATACAAACTCCATTTTAATCAAAAGAAATCAAAAGCTCTTCCCTATTTGCTTGCCTTATTCATTCACAGAATTATGAGTCAGGATGCCCAGTGACCACTCCAGCTCTGTGCACTGCCCTAGACACCTCTCAGCAACACTGACTCTGTGGCTTCAGCAAGGGACAAGATACCATGAGGGAGGCCTGTGGCACTTTGGGGAAAGCACCCAAGAGGAGAATAACTGTGCACAGTTGCAGTGATGTTTTGACAGGGGGGTGTGTGTGTTAAACTGATCCTGCATTCACATATGCATTAGGAGAATTATCTGATTTCACAATGCAAAGGGGCAACTTTTAGCTCTCTTCAAGGGCTCTTCCATTGTGAAGTGGGCTGAGGGAAAAAGCCACCGAGCCATCTTTCAGAGCAGAGCTCAGACACTGCTTGAAGAAGTAATGTGCAGTGACATGAGCCTGGCTGCAGCAGGAAGCATCAGGCATATCTCTACACTTAATTGCACTGCCACTAAGAGGAAGTTCTTCCCAGTATGACACAGTAGTCTACTGAAAGCATTTATTTTAAGAGCTGCACATTTTTAAGTACTGTTGCTCATTCTAAATTAGAGTTCTCCCTTCGATAAGCAACAGAAGAATATGTATGTCTTCAATAAACACACATCACCAAAGTCTACGCAGATCATGCAAGTTCTGACACGCCCAAGTGGAGGCTCAGGAATACACTGGCTATCAAACCTCAGTCTCAATTACAGTGTGTGTGAAAGATTGATATCAAAATTCAGACAGCTTTGTCATTTATTAATATGATCTTAGCAAAGGCTTGTTAGGTCAGATCTATTTTGTTATCTGCAGTTCTTTGCTTTTGGTTAATGAATATGCTGTAGTATTCATGAGTGTCTTTCCTGTAAGAGCAACATTTTTACTTGAGCTTTCAAGGACTGCAACACCACCATCAACCAGCAAGAAACTTTTTCTTATGGGAAATAAAACTTTGGTAAATAGAAGGCAGAACTGCTCCTCTTCAGTGCCTGTAACAACGTTGCTACCTCTAGAACCTGTCCTTTCTTAAGGCCCCATCTTTTGCATTTTCTTCATGTACTGCAGTCTTAATCTCAGAGACATTTCATTTATAGTTCTGGCTTAGACCTCACAGTACCTCATCAAGTATGTTCAAGTTGTCCCTAACCTCACTGGCAGGTGTTCTAACATCTCTAGCCATATCCTGCAGGTGCTATGAGTCATACAAGCTTATTCAAAAAGTGAAAGATCTGTGGGAATTTCCCCAGGAATGTAGTTACATACAGCACGAATACTGCAATAGCATTAAATACATTTGAACAGTTTTGGGAAGACAAAGTCAAAATGAGTAGCTATTCTTCTATAAAACTTGTCTTACAACAATACCATTTGTTCAACACTCCACTGATTTTCTATGTATACTCAGCGCAACATGTAACCATGTTTTCCTAATTTCTCACCCAAATTAATCACAAGGTACCAAAACAGAGTAAGAGGAGTCGTTTGAAAAAGCATGAGTCAAGTCAGAACTATCGTAACTCTGACTTTATGAAAGTAATGAGTGTAAAATAGTGAAGAATAAAATTTTGTTTTGTTCTGTAGCCAAAACTGATTCTCCTGCCCTCAGATAAAGAACAGTATTATTTGTTTTGAATTGAGAGCAACAACATTCCAAGCTGTGGCAAAGGAAGAGTGCATTGCATGGGAAGAAGTTTTTTCCCTTCTCTCTCAGACTGCAAAATAGAAGTGGAAGTCTAGTGTGTGGGAAGATTTGAGGAACCTAGCAGAAAAACTAGTTTTCTCACTTACATTTTCATCACTTCACTGAACAGCCTTTTACCCTCCACCCCAGGTCATTCCAATTTGCTGGGACCTGATTTTGTAGGACTTTGTGCTACAGTACAAGTGCATATACTGTAAGCCTGGCCTCTGATGCCTCTGGTTGAGCTGGTGAAGAGTATGTGGTCTGCTACCCAACCCACTCTCCACTACACCATCTCTCCTCAACAATTTTCCTTCATGCAGCCCTTTGCTCCAAACCTGTGCAGCAGTAATAAGGTATTTTAAATACAAATATCAAAGAAAGATGATGAGACAGACTACTAGATACATTAATTGTGCCAATAATATTTCTATTTAACTTTAAACCCATTTTTGGGAGGAGGGGATCCCAAAATACATGAAATTCTGGGCTGATTACATTCTGATGTATTGCTTCTGTCCTGTGACTTAAGTTTTGCAATCTACCTTTCAGTTTAAGGTAAGCTTTTAAAATTCAGATAATCTTTTTGACTTATCATCAAGACCCCTACGCCTTGTTATTTGTTGTTCACCAAGAGAAACTTTGTCTCAAATTGAAAGTTAACATGATATGGTGTTCTTCAAAAGTAGCAATTTCTTTTTATTAGAATTTTTTAATATAATTTATTATGCCTGTCATGAAGTATGTAGCATGGTAGCTAGTTTGCTTCTCTAGTTAAACCAGTACAGCTCATCTGACTCTGTTAAACTCTGGTTTATCATTTTTATCCTTCCCTCTTCCTTTTGTTCTCTGTTGGAATCACCTCCATCTCCAAATATCATTAGGAATTGATGGACATAAGTTTTCCCATGCTTACTTGGACATATTTCAAATGACTTACGAATAAATTAAGTTCCCCACACACGAAGTCCCATTGCTTAAGAAATCTCAGTGTACTGCTGGAAACAATCCTAGCTGGATGGGAAGATGAAACTGATTATTTAATAGAAGTTTTCCAACTCTCCCAGTTTTTTACCCTGTGGGCACAATGCTTTGAACTGGACAACTTCAGAAGTTTAATGCAATTTCTCCTACTTCTATCAAAGCTAAATCTAGCTCTTCAACAAAAGCAGTATGTTGTTCATGAGCAGTACCTTTTCCCTTTAAAGGCTAGTCAGAATGTTTTTTTCAAACATGGCTTTAAGAGGCAGTGGTAGGAATACAGAAGGATTGGAATAAATCAAATAGTAGTGTTCCCAAATTTAGCCTTTTTTTTTTTTTTCCTGCTCCATATTCAAGCAGAATTCACCATGATGTAAGTGGTAGGTTTACTTGGTTGAGACAAACTAACTGGCATATACATAGAAATGAACAACCAACACTTTCAATATTTAAGGGTGTCTTTTCACCACAAAGACAGCTTAGAAGGCAGGTTTATCATTTGACACACATAAAAATGAAGGGTTTATGGACAATTCTGTAAGAACAAACACTCATTATTGAGTTAGTTAGTAAATAATAATGATAACAGCATCAGACTGGTGACTGCCATCAATGAGTAACAAGCTTACACTCTTTGTGTCTTTATTATTAGATTTTCTGTGCTCATCAGAAATTGAGTGTAGCTTTGTTCACTACATATATCTTCATATTGCAATCAATATAATGGCACACTTTTCATAGACATCAGACTTTAATATTAATTTGCTCTTATTTATACATCACAGAAAGACACAGAACATCTTCACTTCTATGATAAAGCCTTCATTCAAAATAAAGTATGGTTATATCATCACTGGGGTTAAGAAGATTTTATGTTTACTACTCAAAAGATTAATGGGTCACTCAAGCATTTACATTCTCATACATTTTTATGACAGTGCTATGAAGTAAATTTGATGTATGTTCAGAAGAGAATGATAGGTTTAAATGTCTAACAGCTGCTCTTTTGAATTTCAGCAATGTTTTAAGTGTTGCTACCATTTAGCACTTCCACTGCTCACTGCAATTTACTGTTTGCCTGCATTAGTTATTTGTGTTTGCAAAGGAAGACAAAGGAAAAGAATTAGGTGCAGTGTAGAAACAGCTTTACTTCCTTTAAGCCACCTGAATCTAATCAATCCTATGGCAAGCACTGCTCAGGAAAAACCCAGCACTTTTCAGAGTGTTTATTGAAAGACTTCACTGAAAAAGCATCTTAGGCTGCATGCACAAATACACACCCTTTCCTGGATGTAGTTTGAAGCTTATTCAACGTTGCGAAATGCATTTGATGGCCTCTATATCGCAAAACCAGTTTTGATGAGTAAACAGCCCAGAGGGGGGCTGATTTCAGCAAAACAGCCCATTGAAATTGCATGGAGTTGGGAGTGGCAGTAGCAGCAGGAACTTCTGGTCTTTTAGCTCCAATCAACTGAAACGGCTTCAAATGCTGCTGTAAGACCTTTCCTATGTGACACATACAACACTAAATGCAATGCACTGGGTACACTTCACTTAAGACAAGACTGTTTAACACAGCAGGGAAACATGGCTCTCTAATCACCCCCTACTACGAACCACAGCCAACACAGAGGCAATTAAATAAGAAAGATCAGAATGTCACTACAGGGAAGAACAAGCTGTGTCAGGGGACAGGGCAGTCATCATTAGGGACCACACAGACCTGCCTCCACTTGCTTTTGTGACTCCATATACAGTATCAGTCATTTCATGAGTACCTGTAGAGTACAGCAGGGCCCCCAGCAAATACAGGAGGAGCGGATGGAGCAGGCAGCCAGGGATGCTGTACAAAACCCTTGTCTAGCCCACTCTGTACTGCATACAGAGACTCAGTTCTATGATGAAGTTATATGTGTGACCGCACATTCTCGTTTGTCCCCGTTTTGAAGAGGGCTTAGTTCACCCCTGAGTCAGAGTTTCACAACTGCCTCATTATGTGAGCAAGCAAAAGACAACTGAACGCTGAATTCCAAAAGCGGCCAATAAATCTTTCAGAAGCCTAATTTTATTTTAGGAATGGTGCCTAAGGCAAGATTTGTGTGGCTTAGAAAGGGAAAATGATTAAAACATTTGGAAAAGTTTTGTAAACCTGGTTTAGCCAGTTTCTGCTCTGCGTTACACTATTCTGAAGAAACGTAAAGCAAAATGGCTACATTAAGTTGGGAAACAGAAAGACTACCTTGCCACTTATAGGAGACAGGGGCTCTTGTTAAGTGTAAGGTTATCATTGCAACACACTTATTTCATAGTCAACATCGTGACTGCCTGGAAGAATATAACATGGGATTTAGTCAAAGGAGGACTCTAACAGAGTTCTAAAATTACAAAGCAGAGTTCATCACCCATGCTACCATAACTTTCTGGTCATGCAGAACAGAAAACACAATCCTGGTAAATAGCAACTTTGCACATTGGTGGGTTGGTTCTACCTTCCTAACAAGGTTTTCACTGTTCCAAGCCATATTACTCAACCCAGTGACATCCTCTGGTCTAAAAACAGTCTGCAGAAAAGCAGTCACAACAATTAGTTTTAGTCCCTGGCACCTCATAGCACCTCTAATCCCTCAGTACCTGGTCCACCATTAGACACCACAACAGGAATCCTGCGACTTCTGCAGAGACCACCTATGACTACCTATCGTGTCAGTGAAAGGCACTTTGCCATGTGGGAAGTAAAGCAGAAAATTACTCACTAACTCTGCAGAAAGGCTTGACATTTTGGAGATGCAAGAAAGACTTAAAGGAGAATGAGGGAAAAAATAAAACCCAAGAGAATATTTTTATACTGTACAAACTAAAGGAGGGTGGAGTAGATAGTTTATCATTCTCTGAGTGATGTACATCTCAGAAGACTCTCTGTACAAGAACATTAGCAGCCATCCAAAATTCTATTGAAAATTGAAGAACAAAAGGAGAAAATGTCTTGCAAGCTTTTAGATGCTTCAGAGGAGTGAGGGCCAGCTGACACAAGCGTGCAAAGCAAAGTAACACAAAAGAACTGCCCATTGTGATCTAGATGCTGGCTAAGTAAAGCTTTGAAATAATTCACAGAGTGGTGAAAAAATAAAAAAAATATGCAGAAAAAGTTTATCCATGTCCAGTACAGATAAAATGACTTCTTAAGATATTTTAAGTAAAGCGTACAAAAATTTGATCATTCAAATTATTGGTTACTTTGCCTAAATTCCTTGTCCCTTGGGCTTCTGCTGTACACAGTGAGGCTCATACTGGTTTTCCACTTGTCTCATCATCTTATATTGATGAATGATTTTAAAGCATTTATTCAGACTCAAGATGTTTCAGCAGAAATACAAATTTTTAAGTTATTTAGGATATGACATTATGTCTAAGAAATAACTCGCTCCAGTAGAAAAACTTAAGACAACCATCTTCCCTAAGTTTGTAAAAATGCTCATATCAAACTTCTTCCCACAAATACCTTCCAGAAGAAATTAATTTCCATAATGAATTATTAAATAATTATAAATTAGGTTGACATTAGGTTGCATTAAGATGTGAATTTGGAACAAAAAAAATTCAATATCACTTTTGAACAATTTCATTTCCAGGGTCAGATTTAGATTTTTTTTTTTACTTACATGCTTATTATGCAGGGAACTGTCCATGAAAATAATTTTTAAAATATATTAAAAACCCTAATCACAAATTTATATTATTATTTCTATTCAGTAAATCAGAAACACTCTCTCATTATTATAATGATATTGTTTAGCATTATTTTCTTCCATACATAGATTAGTTACACAATTTCTCCAAACATGCTTCATTATGACTAATAAAAAACCACAGATAAATAAATGTAGATACACAAATTAGGAAAGCTATAATGTTATTAATGTTATTTTAATTTATACTCCCAAGAAAACTTACAGCAAGGTATAAATTTACTTGCTGAAGAAAATAAATGGAAAGATAATTAAACTCTAATTAAAATTACACTCTGATGTACAGATGCAAGGATGAGCAATTCCAGCTAGAGCATCGTTAACCATGTACACTAACATTTGTTTGTACTTATAGCTAGGCATGAATTTATTTAAAAAACCCCCAAGACCCCGTTTCAGTATCCAAACACATGCTTAGTGCCCCCTAAAGACGGTGTGTTTAAGTTGCTCAAGAGCAGCAGATTACCCACATGCTTAAGAGCAAGCCCAAGTGAGTGCTTTGCTGAATTCAAGTCAAAATGTGACTCAGACTTAATTTGCGCTTCTGTGCTGCATGAGGGGCGGAGTGGGGAGATGTGGAAGCAGAGTGCCTTGTCTTTCCTACTTTCATATCAGAGGTGTGGATTGTGTCAGTCCTTGAATTCCTAGGGCAGAAGTGGGAGGGTTTAGCTCTAGAAGGTAGACAGACACAGCAAGAGCATGGCTCACCCACTGCTTGACAGCCAGCACAACTAGACTGATAGATATGCACTTAAAAGCAGAGGTGGGATCAAGATGTAAAGCACAGCACACTGAGATCACAGTGTCAGCACTCTCCATGCAAATTATGTAGTGCCTGCCACTGATACCTTGCCATGCACAGCTGCAATTCTTTGTATGTTTCTTTGCAAGAGCACACCACAGCTAATCCTGCAAGCCAACTGCCTATGCAAAACAAATATGCAAAGTGAATGCATATTTGCTTATACATAAAGATCAAAAGCACAGCGTCACACCATTTTTTCTGAGCCATGTAATGAGTCACTGAAGAGCCACGAGTAGAGGGTAGGAGTCCTCCTCCAAATGCATTTAGATACACCTCTACCACAGTCTCTCTCACCTACTTGATCTGAAGTTGAGTACATAGGGATTGTATACCCTCTTTCTGAGGTCTTCAGACACCACAGATGGTCCTTATATCCTACAACACCCTAGCAAACCAGCCTAGGCCAAACAGCTCAGTTGAGGCTCTTCTCTCTCCCTGCATTACCCCAAGCAAGTTTTCTCGTCTCTATGTTTCAGAGTACCCTGATGTTTGCCTTAAAGACAACTGGCAGATCAGTTAGGAGATCGCAAACACTTGCCGCTGTAAGCACAGAGAAGGAGGGAGTGAGTGAGTAAACACGTACCCTTCTCCACTTTGTGTGGTTGGAAAGGTATTTCCAAATGACATGACATGAAATTCACTCATTTCTACATCCATTGCAATCTCTTGATGATTCTAGAGTAGCTGGAATGAATCATTTAAGATATAAGGATGCTGCAGCTTTGTTCTAAATTGCTCTGAAGTTTGTGCCACACTTTGCAACTGCAAACAAAGTGAATCTAAAACCCCGCAAGTCAGAATGATCTGGTTTTACATTTGCTTCCCTGGGCTGATATGATGCAAAGATACTGATCAGTCTAGAATTACTCACTAATTTTTATATGCTTCTGACTAGTCTTTATAGAATTAGAAACCTAAGACATTTAATCTAGTTACAATGAGTTCTTTGTTGTCAGCAGCTATTTATATGCTTGCATTTTTACCATTGTCTGCACAAAACATTTTCAATCATAAGAACCAGCAGCATTCCTTTTGGCCTCTTATTTCTCACACCTCACTGATTATCCCGACCTGCCTTTAGACTTAGCAGCACCATACTTTCACATTTTTCACTTTGGAAAAGGTGTTTCCTTTGGAGCCTGTAGAAGAAACGTCATGGGATGAAATACAAAACAGCCCACACTCAAGGCTTCAGCATTCACACTGTGGTCAGCATTAAAGACTGGATTACACAGCTAGAAAATTAACAAACAAAGAGACATCTCTGACAGCCTTCAATTCATTCTTACGGAGAAGGAAAATCCGTTATAGTCTTTCTAAAAGGCCTCACGGAAAAGGAATACTTATGGAAGCTTCTAGAAAAAGCATTTTAAAATATTACTGTACTTCCATTGAAATTAATGTTACAAAAACCTGTTGACCTCAGGAACATGACTTCAATGTCTGTAAATAAAACATAACTGTAGGAAGCTATAGAACATAACTGATGTAATTTTTCCTTTAATATAATGGAATTACTCTGTCCACACTGTGTTTTAAGGAAACTCTTCTGCAGTTTATTCTTCCCACCGTACAATATTTTGTTTAATTTCTAGTCCTCTCAATAATCAAAATCTTCTAGAGTCTGCCTAAACATCTGTTTCAGGCAAGAAAGAATTGATTACCAACAACACTGCCTTATCTTCTCTTCCCAAGTTAAGGTAATTCTGATTTACAAAGCTAGTTCATCAAAGATTTCAACAGCAGAATGTTGTTCTGAGGACACATGCTGTGAAATATGAATAAAAAGAAGGTTAAAGCAGAGCTAACACACAGGATACAGAGCAGATGCATCAAATTCATAAGGAGGATGTCTCTGGTGAGAAAAGGCTCTCCAAAACGTGCCAATGCTCTTCAGCCCTTTAGAGACTCCAGGCCACAGTCTGGCCCCTGCTCTCCACACCTCGTACTTATTTTGCTGAGTTCACTCTAACAGCATACCTGGCCATAAAAGAAGCTCAAAGCAGTCCCTGTGTAAACACAGTGGTGAAGAGGGGGGAAAGGGCAAGGCGGGCTGCAATCAGCAAAGCTGGGCTTCACCCAGAGGGCTGGGGGACAGCACCAGCAGCTGTCGAGGCCCTTGCACAATCCTGTGTTTGCAAGAGGGGACAGTGGCTCAGAGCACTTCGAAAGCCATGAATTTTCTGACCTGTCTTGGGAAGCAGATGGAGCTTAAACCTTTATTTTAGTTCTCATTCCTGACAGATGAAAATGTTTTCTGCTACTTGCCTTAAAGAAAAGCAAAAAGAAATGAAAGCAGACACAAGCTTTTTCAGCATTATTTGTTAATATTTTTTGGCAGCTGTACATATACTACTCTCTTGCTGTGACCATAATCGAAGCCTAATGTTTCTCCCAAGGAATGCTGTGGCAGTATTCCCACCGACTGCTCTGCAAGCAGATTTGGGGCCTTTGTTTGGTCAAAGCTGTTCCAGATGGAGTCCAGAGGATTCCCACCCGGCTCTCCAGTTGTAAAGAATGATTCTGGCCCTTCTCTTCCAACAGGAGTTCTCTGGCTCCAGGTACAGCTGACGTGTTAGGAACAACAGTGGAAAGGATCCACTAGCATTGTGCAGGAGTTCTCTTGGGAGAAAAGGGCAGTGCCACGTTTTATTACCCACATACCTGTCTAATCAACGTTAAGGTGGTTTTATATTCAGTATAAGCCAATTTAATGTTGTATATATTGAAAGGGTTTCTGCTGGTCATAGGAATGTAGCTGCTCCTAGGATAGAAATATAAATGTAGTACACCAAGAAATATAATTGTAGTACACAACAGATTTTTGAAGGATGTGAACACGTGAATCCTGGTACTGGTGTACCAATCCTCATGAAACCATACCAGGAGTATAATGCAGGAAAAATGTAAGGTACCTGAGAAGGAAAACTTATAATCACAAAAGAGAAAATTCTTTCGCTCTTCTGGAATCTTTAATGGTAAAATTTGCTTAGAAACTTATATTTGCATCACACTTCATAAAGTACTAATATTTTCTGCCATTATTAGTGAGCTATTAGCCTAGCAGTAATTTTTGCGACAAGCTGAAATGGGGCTAGTTGCAAGATGACAGACATGTACAAACAGCAAGCTTGCTGGTACTTTCTATTTCAAAACTCACTGGTCACTTCTGAAATTTTAGGCTGCTATTATCATTATATATTACTTTGAAACAAAACTCTCCCTCCCTCAGCTTTGGTAGTTACTCATTGTTGATCTATGGCTCTAGTTTTGTAAGCAAACTGATGTTTGTTCATTCAAGTAGGACTTATGAGCAAATACTGCAAATTTAGGCCAGTAGAAAAAAAAAACCACCCAAGTTACCACAATACCCAGCTTGAAATTTTGATCCAAAGCATTTGATTTAACAATACCATAAAGCATTGCCAAGCTCTCAGTTCAGATGAGAAGATTCACCAAACCATGCATCAAAGTTTTTCAAATCCATACTTATTCAGAAACTTCCAGGATAAGAAACCAAATTTTGCCCTCCCTTATGTTTTGAGGCTGAGTCTGTGCAGGCCCAAAGCCAAGCACCCTGGTTATTATTCTAGTGAGAAATACTGGGACACCTGTGAAGGATCCATTGGCACAAGGCACCTGCATGCTTAGATGGAAGATTTCTTGATGGGGATAGCTGCTGGTATAGGACATTGATACCTTTGGTAGACACTGCAATCACCAGTTTAAGAATTTGTTCATAGATCCAGGTTTCCTAGTTCTGGTCAGTTCAGGCTTAGAGAGCTGACTGACTTCAAACACATAATGACACCCAAACACTGTTAATGTGTTCTAAGAACAATTATGCTATAATGTGACCCTTTAGTTAAATTTCATTATGGTGTGTATTGAGGAACATACCAAGCAAATTATTTAGGCATTCCTGTAACACATCTAATATGCTTGTGTATTCAATCAACAATCTGAGAAAAACAGTAGTTCTGACCAATTATGCGGAGAAGAAAATAAAACAATTAATATACAGACTTCACTTTCTTTTGAATAATTGTAGCTGTACCTGTTCACAGAGGTGCTTCGTTGGCTTGGTTACTTTACAAGACTAGGAAATACGTATAAGCTTACAAAAGCTAACAGCAGGGGTTGTGGGAGGGGAGCAACTTCTTTTTTCTACATTCACTCTTATTCATTGAAATAGGCTTGTTTGCTTGCTTCTTAGTATCTTGGGAGCAATGATTAAAAACAAACCAAACAATATTTTCTTGTAAGGTTCTGAAGCAAATAGCCTGCCTTTGACTTCACCAGACACTCAGCTGGGCTTTGAGTAAAGTTGGTGATTGCCTCCAAGTGACACAGCAGCGACCCAGACTTTGCAACCAAGAAGTAGAAATAACTGTAATGCCTTATGGGCTTCCAAAACCTGTCCAACAGTTTTGCCTTGGTTAACACACATTTCAATCTGATGAAAGATGGGCAAGGAGCAGAAAAAGCACACATAAGGTATGTGATACTTTGTGTTCAGCAGGCAAATTTGTATGACATTTTCTCCCTTCCGTTTTCTTGGTGAGTGAGTGAAAGCCTGCACATGTTTGTCAGACTGGCCCTCCATTAAATGTCTCTTCATGGAAATAAGGGGATATTTATGCACAGTGACTAATGAATGGACGCATTCCAGCATCTGCTATTGTGTATTTCCTGTAAAGTCATTTATTATTCTATCTAACAAACACAGTGTTCTTGGGTTGATGCTTAAGATTAATGAGGCATTTACTCCTATTCAAGAAACAAGTTCAGAAGACGCATTTTCTCCCATTCAGCTGTGCTGATAGTTTAATTAATGCCATTAATACATATAAGTCACTGAGAACTGTTTTATGGTAACACTGAGGAAAGTTGGCAAAGCAAGGAAATTTCAGAGGTAAAGCTACAACATAACACTTCCCTTTGTTTCCAGGTAATACAGGATCCTCCAGACAGTGGGTGATCTTACAGACTGCATGAGTAACAAAACCCCAAGATGTAATGAGCTGAGGTAATGACAGAATATCAGTCTTAACTCTCTGCTTGTGTGGGCTTAGCCAAATCCTTAATGTGATTTCACAACAAATTTATTTTTATGTAGATGCGTGTCATATTCCCACCTCCACCCCCCTCCAGTATTAGAGACAGAAAGAAAGAAAATGCCCTCTTATTGAAATGTTAGAGCTGATACTCTAGACCATAACCAGTGCTATGGATCTATGGTTTAAAGATATATTAGGGGAATTTTTCAAAGTATGTACAGTTTCACTGATACAACAGGAGGAATTGCTTTCAGTGCTCGTACAATTTTTTTGCTCACGTTTCTGCATGGTGCCTTTTTCTGTTAGGAATGCCTAATTTCCAGGCCCACTTAGGCCAGCACAGAAAGCCTGGTGCAAGCTGGAATGTCACTGGGTTCACATTTCAGAAACAGAAAACTGGAAAGCAAGGAGTGAGCATGGGAATATGCATGTTTAAAGGAGGGGAGAGAAAATAAAAATACAATGAAAAGGTGGTAGTCAACAGGGCTTCACAACCCTGGTCCCAGAAGAAAACAACACATAAAGGTACACCACGCAGGCATCAAAACACAGGCCTTCTCATTCTGAAGTCTTATCTAGAGCTAAATTTTTGACCATAGACTCATGACTGGGTTAATCTCCCTGTTGTCACCCAAAGTGATCGTCTCATGACCTCCCAAGATGCAGAGATTATGCACAAGAAGCACCTTGAAGACATCATTCTTACTGAAATAGAACAGCAGTGCAAGGACCAAATCTACTAGTGATTCAGAGAAGTAAATGCAGTAAGATAGAGCCCTGTTACAGCTATCGACAGCTTCTGGCTGAGCTTCTAGAGTCAGAGCACTGGTTTAATTAGTTTGAGCCTCCTAATATAACTTTTCTTTCCTAATTTTCAGTTTTTATCTCAAGGACTGGTAACAAGAAAAGAAACTAACATAACAGTGACAAAAATCCAAACCAAACAGCCTTTCAACACCATTTTAACTCTCCAAATGGAGACATAAGCAAATCAAAGCATTGCTCATAGAGGAGCACTAGATCTTGGTGTGCCCAGGCTGCTGGCAGTGCTTTGTCACTATACAGTTTTTCTGCTTGAACTAACACCTTCTAAAAAGCCGCTCCCAGTCTGCAGTGGACAACTCCAGGCACAGGGATGGATGTTGAGTTTGGTATAGAGCCTGGTAGAACAAGGAAGTGCTGGAGAGTTGTACAGACAAAAGCCCATTACCTGCGCTCTGCTACCCCAATTGCTTAAGTAAATCAGCAAAGTCCATATAGCTCAATAGGATAAAAAAGAGGCCATGAGGGAGACATTCAGGTCTTTGAGAAATATTTCTAAAACCTATCCTTCAACAAAACAGTCTTGCTCATAGTGAAAATTCAATGACTAACAAAAGAATGCTGTATGAACGTGTTTGTTACTAGCAAAAACACCACTTCTTCCCAGCTGTCCCAGCCAGAAGCTCTGAAATGGCCATAATATTGTAGTAAACATCTGAGCCTGAAACAGCGATGCTATCAACAGGTGCAAGGACATGCTGTGGACAACTAGGCAGTAAGACCTGCTAGACAGGCATCAGGCACACAGACACCACCTATTCCTTACTGTGGCAGTAACACAGATAGAATTGCACATCTTCTGCCCAGAGAATAAAATATAACACATGGGGATCAGCATCATTAAAGACAACAAACCTATTATTTCAATGCACTTCTCCCAGTTGTTTGTAAGAAGTTTGATCAACAGCCTCAAGAAATGTAATATTTTTTTCATGCAAGGCTTTCCTAGTGCTTAGCCTGCAGCTGTTAGCATTGGATTTCAAGACACACTGTACTAAACTGTATTAGGCATGTGAAAGGACTTTCATTCCTCATTAGCTGCGCATAAGAAAGGATTGTAACTTTTAAAAAGAGCTAAGCAGCTTTGTAAAAAATCTTGAGTTTTGCTCTAACAAAAATCATACTTGTTAAAACTTTTTTCTTTTTATTCCCAGCTGAACTATGCTTCAACTCAAAGCAAATAAAGTCATCAGTTGACTCTATTCTATTAGAGGACTGCATTTAGAGAGGGAGAAGGGGGAAAAAGAAATAAAAAAGAGTCCAATAGGTCTTTGAACAGTGGTCCCTTGTCTGTCACATTAAGACATGGCTTCTACTTCACACACTATTGACCATGAAAAGCAATCTTGCGACTTTTGAAGCCCCATCACAAAAAAAAGGAGTGCAAGAGAAAACTTTTCTTGAAATGTCAAGGATGGGGGCAGGACTGCTCTCATCTCCTATGATTAATGACTTGTGGCCTTCTTGTATAGAGGCTGCTAATTAGCTTCAGACTGATTAGGGCTGCAGAATGCAAAATTCAGCTTGATAAACCTGGACAGCTTCCATTCCCCACCTCAAACAAGCATGGTGCAGAAACTCTGGCATCTAGTTTTGTGGTAAAAACATGCTCATTGGAACTAACGTAATTCCAAGAGAGTCTGGGGTTCAGCTACTAGAAACTTGAACTGCAATGTTTTCCTGTATAATTAATTTTCAGTCTTGTCCCAGTTACCTGCTTTTTATCTAAATACACACTTTGAGTAAGCAGACATCATAAACTAACACATCTTATTTAAAATTTAGTTTAAAAGCATTTAAAATTTAGTTAAAAAGCAAAACAAAATAACAGGAGGATACTTTAAAACTTCCATTATCCCCTTGTTAACAAATAAGCAAGTTCATTATAATGCTTCTAAAAAGTTGCACGTGGCCTTCTTGGATGTTCCTTATAGATGTGTTTAAAAAGAGCAGAAAAGTGGCAGTTTCTAAATGGTTATTGCCTTACATTCTGACCAACTGCTTTACTGCAATACATGCTGAACCCTTTATTTGGTAATAATCACTTGCCATAGCTATAGAGGTAGAAGTCTAGTACACGGAGTTTCAACCCCTTCTGCCATGACCCCCCTCCTTCTCTCCTCCTAGTCTTGGATTAATTCTGCTTGTTAAATTGATCTTCACATGGAAAAGCATTACATTCCAGCAACACAGGAAGGTTGCAAATACTTATGCCAGATTTTTAACACTAACCTCATCAAGTTGATGCACTACAACATAAGGCTGATTAGCTTAATAGCCTGATTACTCGTCCTCTGGGCACTAGCAACCAAAATTAGAAACTTTAGCAGCTCATACAACAAAGTAATATGAGCTTGTTTTTTCAGATACCTACAGTTCCAAGAGAGAAGGGGAAAAAATAATGTTTCTAGGCTAGTACCAAAGAGGGGAAGTTTCTTGGTTTGGGTGGGATGAATTGAAATGCTTATAATTTCCTCTCTACTGAATAATACCTAGATAAAAAGACCATGTAAATATCTGTGCACAAAGATAAATTAACCAAATTATCATAGTTGAATTAATTTTAATTTCACACATAAACAAGTCCGTGTGTTGTGCCTTCAACACATGAGTGCTTGAATTCAAGAGGCTTCCTTTCATGCTCTGGATTTCTCAGAGCACCCTTTACTTGTTCCACCCATTACTCACTTGCATTGCTCTACACCCACAGGACACCTGTTACACCAGGTACTTCATGTTATCAAGTGAAAAGACAGCCATGCTTCAAAAGAGTAAGTTCCAGTATTGCAAAAATACTTCCACATGAGTAGGCAGCAGGCCTTGCCAAGGGGAGAGGTTGCAGGGGTAGTGCTAAATTTATGATGAAAGGCAACAGGTGGCCACTGGGAATACTAATTTAAGGGACCATGAGATGACTGTGATAGACAATGCAGGGAGAGGACATCATCCACAGCTTCTTTCAGGTCCCCAACAGGAAGCCTAAGTTTATGCCTAACTTGAAGCATACAAGCAATGCCTTTGAAGCCAGTAGTAACCGGATTTTGAAGTACTTGTGTGTTCGTGCATTTATTTTCACTGTAATTATGCAGCATATACACTGTGTGGTGTAAACACTAACAGACCAACTTCAGCATTCCGCAAGGTAGCACAGTTCCTCCGGAATCAGTATGTTCCTCAGGACCTGGGATTTAACTTATTGTGTATAAGCATTTTTCTATGCCTTACCCTGTTTCTTTTTTGCCTTGCTTTGCTTTCAGCAAGGCTCTTTGTAGTGTCATAACTCACAATCTTTCTAGTCAGACTTTGTTTATAAAACCTCAATTGTTCCAGAACAATAGAGTTGTGACCTGTTCGAAGGCAGGACTGCAATCAGGGCCCTCTCTGTACTTTCTCAGGGTGCACTTTGTGACAAAGTGAATAGACCACACAACCCTATTGATGTCAGCCAGGAGGGGAAAAATAGGCTCCCTCAATAAATCTCAACATAAATCTTCTTGCCCTATCTCACCATCTGTATGAATTCACCTTAAGCACAAAATTAATAAGCAGAACAAGTATCCCCGAGCCTAAAAGATTGAAATACTGCTTGCAAACCAAAACAGATTTTTTTCATACTTAGGGCAGTTTTGAAGAATTCACAGGCATAGAAAGCAACAGGTGGAAACACAGCTTGGGCCAAGATAAAGTGAATGAGATTGACCCTAGCATCATGAATATGCTTCACTCTTCTGTCTCAGTCCCCTGCTATAAATTTCCTCAGGGGCAGGTTTGTCCTTCTTTGTTATCACGGATGACTTTGGTTTTCTAATTTTGCCTCCAATGTTACAGAAGAATTATCCACACAACACAAGAACTAGCAGTGAAACAGCCACAGCTTTTTTTCCTTATCTGAAAATGCTACATTCTGTAGTTCTCATTTTGAAGGTCAGGTAAGGGCTGCTTAGAAGAGGTTGAGGATGACCATGTCTCTTTTGAAATATACTTCTAGTCACTTATCCGTGGCACTCACCCTCATTCAGCTTTACGTATTTGTTGTACATATGTTAAGAACATAAAGTAAGACAGTAAGAAAGAAATTACTGCAGAAAAGAGAAGAGAAGGGTTTTCCTTAACTTCAGTGGAAAAAGCCTTCACGTGTTGTCTAAGTGTATGCTAGGCAGTTAAAACATGTGCATTCAATAGAAGTTTTCATTATCATTCATGAAGAAGAAAACAAAAAAGCCAGAGCAAGCACTAAAACAAGCAAACAAATGGAGCTTCCAACTTAATTGCATAAGTGTTTGTGGGAAAACTGAAAGCACTTCGTAGCAGTGCTACCTTTTTGTCCAGTGTCAATACAACTTTTAGCACAGCAGGGCTCCAGATTGTGACCAAGTCTTTTAAACAGTCCTGCATTGAGCAACAACAGACAGCTAAAGCCAAGCTATTTCTAAATTTGAATTATTATTTATGTTTTCTAGCACTCACTCCATTTTGACAGCAATAAAATCCTTCTATAATATCTTCCATCTGAGCAGAGCATATCAAAGTGCTCTGCAACAACAAATTACTGGTTAAAATGTGTAAAAGAAATTTAATTGTTATAGTGGAAGGCAAAAGATCTCAGTCAAGTTCTGCTAGAGGGAAAATACTACTGTAAATTCATCAGGACTAAAAGCATGACAAAAACTGATTTTATGAAATGATATTTCTGCTGAATCAAGGCACATTTTATCATATATAACCTTATATAGCAAATTCCAGACAATCTGTTATATTCAACTTAAAATGATGTTCAGATACCATTAGCAAAATTGCACACTTGTTGGTAATATAAGCTATCACACCAGATCAACATTTGTAGATCTGTATCTGCTGACCTGGTCATACCTCCTCAATGACTAACCACTCTGAATAAAAAAACTAAAGGAGGGCGGCAAACACCCCTGTGAAGCAAGCACTCACCTTGGATTTTCTCCACAGAAAAGGAGAGCAATCAAACAGAGCTCCTTACGTGAGAGACACATGCAGGGGACCAGCCTAGGGGTGAAGTAAGGCAAGGGAATCCACTGTTGTTTCTCCAGGACTTGTGAAGATAAAAAGGAGTTGTCCACAGAGCACCTTCCATGAGGAACTCATTCATTTCTGTGTTGAAAATACAAGGAAAAAAAATGAGTAACCTAAAAAGAGCTCAGCTGTAACACCCCTTCCCTCACTCCCTCCAGACAAGCAAACCTATTTAGAACGTCCACAATCTATTCATTTAGTAAATGAACAGAAATTATTAAGAATGTGTAAAAATTTAACTACTTCTAGTAAAGTTAGAATAACTACGCTTTGCTCTAGCATAAAACATTTTACAAGGTACTATAAAGCAGCCCTACCATGCACAGACAATGCCTTTGCTCCCAAGTAATATGCAAAATACTTTGTTAAGCCACCTCGCTGCTTTTATAGTCTGATGACTGGCTCAACAGCTGAGTATCAGCACCAAATCAGTTCAGGTGTTCTCACTAATGCCTTCATTCACCGTGGCTACAGGGCACAGGCTGATTGCCTGAGCACTGAAGGGATGGCAACAACACCCATCTGCCACTACTCCTATCAGCAGAGGACTTGTGGAAGGCTGTGGAGACAACTGGAGTTCAGGGGATGCTGCAGTACCTTAGAAGAGGGTAGGTTAGGGTGGGGCCAGCAGTACAGCTGTCCAGGCATCCCCCTTTCTACTGAGATACTGCACACAAAGTTAAGTGTGGCAATTGAGAAGTGAAAATGCTTCTGTGTTAGAGTTTGTGTGTCCCAAGCACAATATATCAGGCAGGTAGCTAAGGAATTGGAAGTAACAACCTGAGAGATCAGAGTGTAGAAATGCTAGAGGAGGCTCAAGGGAAAAGAACTAGAGAACAGATTTGAGGATATGAAGACCTGTGATGACAAATCAAAATAATACATTCAAGTTATGCATCTATTTAATGAATTAAGATACCTGAAAATAGACTGTCTGAATACTTTGTGATAAGTCTAAGTATTGGACATCTATAAGAGTGTAGTATGGCCAACCAAGTTAGCATCAGAAATAATTATAGGTCCAACAGTGAGACCATCACAATCTACAGACGCTCTTGAGATGATAATCATGGAATGGTTTAGGTTGAAAAAGACCTTGAAGGTCTTACAGTTCTAAATCCTCTACTGTGGGCAAGGACAGTTTTCACTAGGCCAGGCTGCTCAGAGCCACATCCAACCTGGCCTTGAACACTCTCAGGGATGGGGCAGCTACATCTTCTCTGGGCAACCTGTTCTAGATACTATGTGTTGTTAGGCAAATTGCGTGTAAGGGCAGCAAGCTTTTGAGCATACAATCTCTTGTTTGATGGCATGAAAGACATAAAAATCAGTTATATGGGCAAACCTGGCCTCTTGGTATTTTGGATATGATGCACAAAACTTTGGAGAAATAAATTTCTTACTGAACAATATAAACCAGATCTCCCAAGCTAGGTCATAACTGATTGAGACATACCCAGAGCTTCTATTTCCACTTAACAACTAGGAAATTATTTTCAGCAATTTGTGGTGTACTACAAAGCTATCCAAACCAAAAACACTGTGCATTTTAGATGCTTCATAAATATTAGTGCCCTGGGATGTGTGTGGGAAATAACCAGTACTTAAAGTTGGTAATTAAAGTTATTGATAATAGCAAAAAAATATATCCAGTCTCCAAGCAAGTCATCATAATGCTTAATAATTGATTGTAATTGTAATAAATACTAATGAAAACATTTATAAAGTAATGTGGCTTTATATTTTTATTCACTTTCCTAAGAAAAAATTGTGTTGGTGTTATGTCAACAATTTAATACACTAATATAATTTGTAATTATTTATTATTAGTTTCAACACTTAATAAAAAGCAGTTGTTTCACATAAATACCAAAGCAATCTTCAGAGCACATCTGTGTCCCCAGCAAGCATTCAGTCTGGCTTGAGTCCTTTTACCATCTGTGAGCCTGCAGGATGGAACTGCACCAGCCAGCTGAATGTCCCAAACAGCAGAACGAGCAGGCCTGCAGGGAGGACCTTGCCCCAACCTGTGGTTTACCAGCACCCTGTCTATCTCCAGAGACAAACACTTCCACTGGGAAGAGATCCAGTCATTCCTCAACAAGAAAATCATCCCTCCATACTGGATTAGTAGCTCTGAATAATCTCTCCCACCCCTATGCAATTTCCTACCTTTCTGAAGTCTGTCCATATACTGCTTCCCCTTCTCAGACAGCATTCCTCTTCCTCCATTAGCTTTGCTAAGGATGCAAATATTTATGACAGCTTTTTCAACTCGGCTCTTTGCTTCAACTGTGAAGGTAATTGGGTACTACATCAACCTCTTTTGTGCCACTTGGGATGTACATGTCCTGCTGCACTCACATTCCTGATGTGGAGCATCTCAGCAAGAGTGGCAACAATGAGCAGAGCAGTGTCCTCTGTGGAGCTCCAGGAATGTGATTGCAGATGGTTCCTGCAGGGCAAGGGGACACAAATCTCCTGCCTGCTGGGAGCTCAGAGCTAATGGTGAGGCCAGCTGGTCACCTTTTCACTGTGCACACTCAGAGGTAGATGCTGTCCTGCATAGGAAACACTAACCTGGCTCTAGGATTGAGGTGATTATGTGATCAGCACCATCCTGCCTAATACCTGGAATTCAGTCAGGACTGGACCGGGTGTTGTCACTCTAGGCACAAAAGATCACATCTACTACAGCCCTAGTAGGGATGGTGGTGAGGCATGTGGTAAATAGGCCACATCAAAACTCTCTCTTTCTAAACCTATCACACCTGGATCCCCACTCCTGACTCCAAGGGTCACCTCAGAAGGCCCAAATTGTGCCTGAGTCACACAATGGCCTGTATGCCCTTGCCCATGCCACTATTATGACCAGCTGACAATGCCTTTACTGTACTGTTTTACCTGATTCATGCCATCAGCACCAAAGCCTGATTAGCAAACAGAACAAAAGGAAAGGGATTCACACTGTACTTCTAAGGTTTATGAGTGCTGGCATGCCTTTTTTATTTCTCTCAACTTGAAATCCTGGGCACACTCACCATCTGCCTGCTTTGTTAGGCACCTCCACAGTGTTTGACGTTAGCTAGTTGTCCTCTCATTTAAAGGGAATTATGGATCTGACTCAGAAGATTCAGTACACACAGTGTAGGTTGCCGTAGGTCAAGGACTGCACCTTACCTCAGCCTGAAGTACAGAAGTATAATGAGAACTTTCAAGGACACCACTAACTGATCTGTCTCTGATTACAAGCAAAAGACGAAGTCCTGGGATGGCAGTCGCCAGGCCTCTTCATCTCAAGAGCTGGATATTATCCTAAGTGCTTCCCTTGCTCTTTTAAGAAAGCAGGTCTTGATACAACCACCAAGACCTCATGAAGAGTTGCAAGATTTGCCACCTCTTGCAGTACCAAGGGGTACCTTCAATGCAGCTGTTTCAAAAAGGAGGAAGCTAATCCCAAGGAGCTCAGACCAGGGACAATTTTTTATAAACGCATGGCTGCCATTCTGCTCTCACCTTTGTTGTAAATGTGAAGCTCTACAGGATGAAGTTAAGAGCTGGGCTCTGTTGCTGACTCATCTAGCAGACACAGAGAGCTCCTGTGGACTGTGTTGAGAGAGAAACACAAGGAGTAAAGGGATTATACTGTATTGTAGGTCGAGAGCCAGTTTTGGTGGAGTGTTAATCTCCAAGGGTATCATTGCCAAAGTCACTCCTTAATGTAGCAGTTCAAGAGACAGCCTCTGTCTTAGGACCCGAGGCTAACCTATTTGATGTCACACTACAAGTACAGCAGGTGCTGGGTTTGCAATGTATATTTGATGTCTAGTGTTGAAAAGTGAATTGATTGAAATGCTGTCAGGCTGCATTTTGAATGATTGCACTACTAATGTCACCTAGAGGCAACTTGATGGACATTCTGCCATACACAGAATACAGTAGGCTGGAAATCATCATTTGCAAATCATCACCTTTGAAAGTACAACCACCAATTCAGCTGAAATAAAAAAGAACTGGAAACATGTTGAAGAAACATTAACCTGAGGAAGTGAGCAAATCAGGAACACCAAATATTTAGCCTCATGGATTTCTCATTATGGGAATTTTCAGCCAACTGTATTTCTTTTGGGGTGTTGCATTTCAAAACCTGTGTTTTGTTTGATAATGTAATTCCACCACAGGAAATGGAATCAGTTTGCCTTCTAAGTTTTTAGTGATATACATTTGGGGTTTTCTTCATTTAGGAAAGCAGTTTTACAAAATCTGTCACTACATACAAACGTGACAAAATGAGTAGTAGGACACTGGCGTATTTTTGAAAGGATATGGGGATTTAGCTAACTAATTCACATTTAGATTAATAAGAATTTAGTATTAAAATTCTATTATTGATCATATTTATCACAGTTTTGACCCATATTTCCTTGCCCTGACACCAACCTGGGTTAGAGTTTGTAAATATTCATGTCATAGGATAAAGGCAGGGAATATTTACTTATTTCCAGTGTCAACTCTTCTGCATAAAAAATAGAATTCTGCAATTAATTTTACACCAATCTGGAGATTATTTTAGCAATATGGTAAAACCATTGGTTTATAGGTGTTCTCAAAACCGACGTTCTAGAAAGAGAAAGAAGCAAGACTAAGGAAACATAAGTATTTCACCACAGTCATCTACTATTGTCAGCTTATGTTAGCTAGTCAGCAATAATGCTGAAGCCATTCAAGTACTCTTCTGTCAGATTTACTGAGAAATTTGGTATGAATTTACTGTGAGTGTATTCTTCTAGGAAACAACAACACAAACTGAGATACAGGCTAGATGTTCAACTGTTTCATTTTAAAATCCTGTGGGGTTTTTCTCCATATACCAGTGTATTTATATACACCCTCAAAGATATTATGGTTTCCTTGAGCATTACAGAACACAGCATCTTATCCAGAAGAACATTTGAAATTCTATATGAATTTGGCACCGCACCAGGGAAACTCTATCCCTTCCACTAACAAATGGGGACGGGAAGCCATTTTGAATCTGCACAAAGTCACACAGCAAGTTAAAGTGTTCTGTGACTTCTGAAAACAAAAAGATTCCACACTGAAGCAGGAGCTGCATTCAAAACCAAACAGAATCAGGAACAGACTTCTTCTCCAGTCCCTTGAAAACCCACTGCTCATGGTAGCACATGTAGCAGTGAGATGTTCAAGCAGACACTGCTTTTCTTGAGCAAGGAACATGGAACAGGGCCATGGAAAGGCCAGACCATGACTAAAGGCAGGCTGCCTGGGAGCTCTCGTGCTGCAGTGTACACATGAATCCTAAATGGGGCTACTCATCAGGGAGCAGAAAGAGCAGGGCATCTACACGCAGAGAAGAAGGTGGGAAATGAAAGTAACTGGAATGAAGCCCCACACTGCCTGAACAGGACTGGGCTGGTTGTGGAAATACAGTCCATTGGCAGTCCCAGACTAGGTGAGATAGTCAATGGCAGCATTCTTCCAGGAAGCACAATCGAGAGAGGAGGCTGCAAATGGGTTTGTGACAGCTCTAAGGTACATCCAGGATACAGAAGGGGACAAAGTTACCTTGCAGGGCAGGTTTGTGGGTCACCCCGAGAAAGCCAGTCCGCAAGCCAGAGCAATGAATGGATGGCACTGGAACACCTATAACATGGCTTAGCAGACAGCCCAAGGCTGAGTAGGTCTGGACTGGATGGGTGATGGGCAATCTTCCCTCTTACTTGTCTGCAAAAATCAGTTTAACGAAGAAAATTTAAAATATATAAATATTTACATAAGAAATATACAAAAAACAAACAAACAAAAAACCCCACTCAAAACCCCAATATTCCTCTTTCTGTATTGAGCCTTAAACTGTTAACTCCTATTAAAAATCTTACGCGAGTAAAAATCCTAAATAAGTCTCTTCAGCCTGTGTGTCATTTTAAACATAAACAAAATTAATGTCTTCTAAGGGAATCTTTCAATATTTAGAAATTAGCTGGCTGCCCAATTAAATGAGAATTTGTATGCACATTCTTTTCCTTCACTGATCTGCTCTTTCAACATCAGGAATGGTAACACTCTGGGAATTGTTTACCCAAGATCAGCATGGTTCAAGTGTTACTTAGGAGCTCAGTTAGCATTTCTCAGGTTTTAAATGTTTAGTCCTTGGGGAGAAGTGAAAATGACAGCAGGAAGAACCTGGAGTACTAAGTCCTGCTGAAGCTGGCACTCGATGACAGGAGGGGAATGAACACACAAGGCACTACATTTTATGATAGAGCAAACAGGGAAGTTTGTATTAGATTGTATCAACTGTGTCTTGAGCACATCTGAAAGAAAAGAAACTGACGAAAGTTACAGGGTACAAAAGCAAGAAGAATGCATGGAGAACAGGAAGCTGGGAATATATGTAAGATGGAAATAAATAGCAGAGGAAAAAAAAAAGAAAGAGACCTGTCACCTCTCACATGACTACGATTCTAAGTGATGGCTTTACAGTTCCAATGAGAAAGAGTTTGTTCCTTCCTCCCTCACCCTCAGACCCACCAGAGGGAGACAGTTTGTCCAGGGGGAGAATGGCTATGGCATCTGATGATCTGAACCCCATGTCAGAAAGATGAATAATTTTCTCTGAAGTAAAGAGGCAACAGGCAGTGAAGGGTAGGGTGTGTGCAGGTAGTGTGCAAATCCATCTTCGGTTGGCCTAAAATACTAGAAAGGCATCTGCCACACAAGAAAAGATATCCCACACAAAATGCTAAGACCCATGGATTCGTGTTTGCAGAAAGCTGACATCAGGTTGTTTCAGAGCTATCAGCCCTCTGTGGGCAAACTGATTGATCCATGTGTCACCCCAGCTCTGAGCACTTATGCAGAGTTTGGATGCACAGACACTGACAAACATCTTGCTGATCCTGCTGTATTACCTACCTGCTTCCAAGCCCAGAGAGATGTTCCATCCGGTCAGGGTCCTGCCGTCCTAGGCAATGTTCCTGAGCACAAAGAGTGGACCTTTATTTCCTGCTGCCATCACTTGCCATCAATCAAAGCTACAGCAGGGTGATAACCCACTGCAGACCAGAAAGGCTGTAATACACTCTTCCAGGAAAACAAATGCTTCCTGAGGCTTCCCTATAGCTATAACATAGCCTTCCATCCATCCATCTGTCCCTGCACTTAAGAAACAAGTTGGCTTAGTAAGGATTCAACAGCAACAGCCAGTTTGCTCTCCCTTCCAGATGTGCTGCTCTCTTCCTCAGTAGTTCAAAGTCCCCTCCCAAAACTGCAGCCATTTCTGGGAAATGGCTACTGGGAAGAGGAATGCCTGCCTCTCCTGTGTTACCTTCACAATATAATTGTAAATCTGCGACACTCTGAACAGGCAACAAATTCCACAGGCCAAACTGTAAACACTGCAGGAATTCGAGGTCCTTGACATTTCACGAAAAGCAAAGCTGTGAGACTGAGGAAAACAAGCTAAAGGCTAAGTTAAGATATGTCTACTAGCTCCTAAGAAGGATCAGTTCAAATAAGGAACTGTAGTCACAATTTCCTGCTTGATTGTCACTTTCTTCCAGTGAAGAAATAGTCTGCAACTGGCCCTTGTCAGGAACAAATTACTTTCCCTTCACTGCCAAGTCAGCTCCACATACCCTGCACAGAAGAGAAGCAGCACTGCAAAAAGCCAGTTTTCCCCAGAGGTTAGGAACTACACAGGCTGGTAATCTGTACAGATCATTTTAAAGGGGTAACTTATCCTGCATTTACAGAGAGCAATATAAAGGACTAAGTGGGAGTTTCATTCTAAATTAATTGAAAAAAATCTGCCATGCAATATTTTGCATAGGAATTCTCATGAATGAAATTTTTTTATCCCCTGAGAGCAAGCTTTAGGGAGGGCTAAGACAGAATCTAAATCCAACTGTAAAAGTAATGTGGTGAAAGCATATTGGTATTTTAGCTTATGTTCTCAGATAGAGCCAATCTGTACAAATTTTTAAAAGCTAATTAAAATTAATTACCAAGGGAAGTGTTTTAAGACATACCATTTTGAGACTTCCAGTTTGTTTGCTTTTAGTGTGGGCAAGATACAATAAGCATTCTGCTTAGGCCTTCCTCACTTCATTCTTTCAAAAAATGTTATGTGTGTGAGAAAAAGGGAAAATCATCAACAATGATGGTCCCAAATGCAGGGTGCTCACACTGGAGGGCCATTTGGAGTTTATTCTATGGCATAGCCTAAGAGTCCTTATTCAGCAGCTAAAAGCAATGGTAACTTCACTGAGAAAGGCATGCCTGTCAGAATTCAGGCCTCTGAAGAAACTGTTTGAAAATAATGAGACTAAAATCCCAAAAGCAATGATGTAAGCTTGAAATTCATTCCATTATCAGAAAGACTTCACATGTAGATTTCCTAGTTTCTCAGATGGTGTACTTTGGTGCTTTGCTTTTCTTTTTTCAGCCTAAGTGAACTTTTATAACTTTACTGTTTCTATCATACTTCAGTAAGTCCCGATTTGGACAACTCTTGACTGCTTACTCAAGTTTCTGGACTTGCTCTCTCCTGGGCAGACAGTAACTTGATCCTTGCATCCTGTTGATTCTTTCAATGTCTAAAATTAGCACTGTGCATGCACATTTCCTCTACCTGGGAGCATGCTCCCCGACAGAACCAGGGGCACCACGCAGGCACAAAGACCTAACTGTTGGGGGTTTTTTGATAGTAGAAAGCAGAGATTTTTACCTTAAACTTCACAAACAAGGAAGAGATTCCATCCCACTCTCACACCCAGCATATATGACAAGTACCATATTGTTCAGCTAAATGCTGAAAATGGTAATACGGTTTGTAAGCACAAGTGGTGGCTCCCATCCCAACACATGATCGGCAGTACCCATGGCTCTGACAAGTCCAAGCATGGTAGAAACTATGCGGCGGTCACCGGACTGCACACTTGGAAAGGTTAAAGAGAATCCCCCAGCCTCTCATTCCTTTCCTCCTCCACTCTTCCGTTCTCGCAAGGATCTCTTGGGACACCCTTGCTAGAAAAACATTTGTCAGAAAACGGAAGGCAACCCAATGGGAAACATCAGTGAACCTGCATTTACTTTATTTAGAAATGACACCCCATCCCTATCCCCTGGGGCAAAACTTCTTTTCTAGACATGACCTCAGAGATGTGCTACATGCACCCTCCACAATTTATCACCATGCTGCCTATAATTAGGTTTGTTAACATACAGCCTAGTGCAGTCTTGTTGACTGGGAACTTAATCAAGTTACTATTGAGTTCTTGTATGCATTGCTTCGGGTGACTGTTTTACTTGTAGAATTATAGCTGTGACCAACGTGAGGAAATTAGCTCTGGACACAAGTTTTTTTATGTTTTTTTCCCCCCTACATGTGAAAATATTTAGCAAACAGTGACAATGATGGAAAACAGTAGGAAACAAAATGTTCTACATTAGTATAAAACATGAAAAATGCAGCAAGGACCCTCAGTGGTACAACATGTGTTATGCTGGCTGGCAGTCCATTAGGCTTGATAGACATTTCACTTACCTAAGTCAAATATAACAGTCTAGTATTCATTAATATAAGAAGGGGGTTGTGGAATCAAGCCTACCATCTGGTTAGAACGACAGAATAATCTACAACTCATGATTAGGTCTAAGGAGTGGAATTTCACTTTAATCTTTTTCATTGCTCGAAATTTCCATCTGCGCAGTACGGCACATCATTTTTCTTCAAGACAAATGTGCTGTTTTTCATGTTCCAAAATTAGATCAGAAGAAAACGATTAATCATGTCATGGCCTGGGAAAGGAAACAAAGCCCTGATATTTCTCTCTCTCTCTCCGCCCCCCCCACCCCCCTTCTTTCCCTCTCCCCCAGCCCCCGCCCCTCCCAGCTCTGGCTCTTTGCAAGGTCCTTTCTTTCCCTGCCTCAATTTTTAACGCAACTTTCAGAGATTCACGTTGCAGTGGGCTAGAAACACTCAGAAAACAGGAATCTAAAATAAAGCTGCGGCTTTGATTTGCATGGCCGTTTTTATTTTCACCTTGCCTCTCCCCTACCCCCAGTTTGCCACTTCATCGTTTCCTCCTCCTCCTCTCTCTCTCGCTCTCTCTCCCTCTCCACCCCCTACCATGTGCCCCCTGGCACAGGACGACAGATGGTGACCTGTTTGCATGTGACACCGTAACTGAATCTAAACTCAAGGAAACAAGTCACCGGGCTGCAAATTAGTGAGACCACACAACTGTCAGGTGGCAGTCCCCTTTGACAGTTGTAGGCCATTATAGGAACATTGATGTTTTCGCAGTGTGACAAAAAGGAATCCTTTTTGCAGCAGACCTGTCTGTCAGCTGGCTCTCAAGTCATAACAAATCCCTGGCACTCAGCTGAGGCTGAACATTCGCAGCGTCAGGAGGATGATAAATGACCTGCAGGGCTTTGAAGTGCCTTGGCAGTTCAGATGGGTCCGCAGTGCTGACAGAGAAATATACACAACAGCGTAACCAATAATGAGAACATTAAACATTCCTGCTTTGTGACAGGCTGACAGAAAAACCCAGCCTCACATCAATCATCTGTGGAGATATAACCTTGACAATTAGCCCCCTCTCTGATACTCAGAGTAACCTTCCCCCCCCCCTCCTTTTTTTTTTTGTTTTTTTTTTTCTTTTGCTTGGCTTATTTTCCCTGATTTTTTTTTTTTTTTTTTTTTTTTCCTCCTGTAATGGCAGAGGGGAAAAAACAGCAGAAAAAAAAGTCTGACATCAAAAACGATCTTTTCCTTTTCCTCCATGCAAAAATAAAATATGCCAGGACAAAGTTTATTTGATGGACTTCCACCTATTTCCCTTTAGGAGAAAGGAATATATTTTTTGCCCTATCTACCAAAGCATCTGTCACTACAAATACTCCTAGCAGAATATTGTTTACATATTATGCTTATTTTGTTCCTTAGGTTTTTTTCCCTTTCCCCTACTCTTACATTCATATCAGTACATTCTGTTGTCAAGCATCGTTTCCACTTGTAAGAGTGAGATGATTAAGCACACAACTGTCCCTACGTTACTGTGTTCCAGGATCATTCAATAAAATAGATAGAATCTCAGCATAACCTTGTGTGGGTTTTTTTGTTGGTTTGGTTTTTTTTTTTTGTATGTGTCTGTACTGGTTTGCCATTTTTAAAAACCCTTTACAGAGCAAATACAATCTTCAAAGGACAAATGAAAGGTGCAGCTGATCTTCCTGAAAACCAAACACTTTTAACAACCCCCTGGAATCATTCTCATTGAAGGGCAGGAACGCATACTGATCCTAAGGACACTCTCTACGCCCACAGAGAATTTCCCTTGCTCTCCCCAGTGTGGGATCAGCAGAAATTTCTCCTGATATACATGACTGACTTTTTGCCACAGCTCTCTTCTGACAGCAGAGGCATTCAAGCAGTAGGGTCAATGGGAGTGTTTGTGCTCTGTGAGAGGCAAATTAGGCTTCTGGGCACTTTCTGCACTCCATCCTGGTGGTCTGGAGTCTCCTAAGTCGCTAACTCAACCCCACAGAGAGGTTTCAAAGGAGCCTAAGCACCCTTGTGAAATAGCCTCAGTCATAAATAGGTTCAAAATGGCATTTGTTGCAGAGGATTTCATCTGGAGGAATGTCAATAATGTAAAAACCCCAAAACTTTCTCTCACTGAATTAGTAGCAAATCCTCTACGGTGTGTTTTGTTCAGGTCTCTGTCTCCCTGTTCCCACAGGAATTTCTGTTTCACTTATGCAATGACAAACATGCACTCTTGCTCTCATCAAGTACAGCACAGCTCAAATACTTTGATGTGAAGTTTTGGTAGTGAAACAGATTTACACACAACCAAGCACTTGTAAATTAAAAAAAGCTGTGTTTCTAACCCTAAAGTAAAGTCTGTCCCCAAGGTCCATTTTCTTTAAGATCCCTGTGCAATGCTCGTGTAGTAGAAAGAAGATGAAAAGAAGAACAACACACAAGGCCTCAAACCTTCAATACAGTTATAGAAGAGCCAGCTACAGACCCAGATGATGCTACTGAAATGATATATTCCAGAGTCTGTCAGCTGAGTCCTGCTGCTGTCAAAGTATGTCCTGTGCACGTGGCCACAGCTGCTGACTTCAATATTAGAAGAGATCAACATGAAGGAGAAAAGAAAGTTATTAGAAAGATGATCAACGGTAAGTGGCAAAACCTGTTCAGCTGTTGCATGACCTCATTTGTACTCTGATCATACTATTCTGATAAAAACACAAAGCATGCAGTGCCTTGTTCATAATACAGTAATGGAAGATCGGCCACTGCAGAACGAAGTGGAGCCATTTCACTCCCAGGTAAGTAATTTTAAGACACAGGGCTGACAATGGAAACAGACAATTTCTCTTTGCCTTCATTATTATCTGCTTTAGTGGCTACTGACTGACTGTCACAGCACACTGGAGACATACTATGTACCACATTGCATACCCCCCGTGGAGGATGTGGAGTTAGGCATTGTGGTTGCTATGCCCTTCTCAGGCTTTGGAAAGCCTGGATGTGGGTAGTGCTTGTCCACTGCAGGCTGAGGCTCTAGCAGAGCCAGGCAGTGAAGCACTAAGAGTGTCCTCTCCTTCCTCTGAGACTGGTGTCTGGTGACAGAGGGATACCATTCAGCCTCTGGCTTCTCTGCTGAGAGAATTAATTTCCCAAAGACTGATTCTTTAGCTCATTAAACCTGTTTGTTCTGAGCCTGTCTCACAGCCAGATGACCGTTTCTCACCATGATAGCTGGCACAAAGGAAAGGGTGCTCTCAGCCTCCGTACTGTATCTCTAGGATCTCTCAAGTGCTTGCTTTTAGTCTTCTTTCACACACTTTCAAAGAAATGGCCACACCCCACTTTTTAAATTGCAGCATATATGAGTTCCAGGCCTGCCAGACAGGCTAGATAATGCCATCCCCTCTGCAGAGAGTAACACACCGTGGGGAGGCAACACTCATGGAGCTCCATGCCCCTTGCAGTCAGACTCTGCCCAAAGCAAGCATGCCTTCTGATCTAGGAGCACTGAGGGCCCAGAAATAATTTCTTCCCACTATCCTACCCCATCTCTACATGATGCTTTATGACCTATCCTACAGCATCACCAGTAACCATGCTTGGGTAATAACTGCTGATGACAGAATCTATAAAGGACCTTTGTAAGATACATGTGCAGAATAAATGAGCACTCCTATCCCCAGCAGCTTTCTCCCCTTCTACCTGCTCACCCACAGGAGAGGACGGGCTGCTTTCCATACTTTCAGTGAGGAGATGGATGAAAAGTTTGCCGTTGACCACCAGGCAAGGAGCTTCAGGCCTTTCGCAACTAACATTGCAGAGTTTATCTTGTAGAAGACCACGGCTGTAGGAGTGGGTGGATGCATTCAGATCCCTCCCTAAGAGGCCTCTCAGTGGAAGAGGGTGAAAGACCTGATCCATTTGCTGAGAAGATGGCAGAGGTAGAGTGTAGGCACCCACTCCTTTTCTTCTGAACATTTTGGAGGACGGAGCAAGCATCTGGCATACCCAAAGATTGGTGAAGCCAGAACTGGACTGAGGCACAAAGCACTAGTCATCACAAAGGCTAAGGAAAGGAAGAATAGGGAAAGCTATTTGGCTCCTCTGCCATTCAGGCAGCCATCATCTGTGCTGTCTGTCTGATGAAATTTTTAAGAACCAAATTTTGCCGAAATTATCCTAATCTCTTGGGCCATAATTCTTACTCTAACATTTTATTTGGCTCACAGCCTTGAGCTAATCACCGCTCCCTGCCTCAGTTTCCTCACATACAGGAATGGATGCATTCAAATTACATTCACCTGAAAGGCACGCTGTAAAATTTAATTAAGCCCTGAAAAGCACTCCGCAATTGTGAGATGAAAAGGTGCCATTAAAGGCTTCTAGTATTATATTTCACTAAGACTCTCAGAAATATTTTGGATGGAGTTAAAGAGAGAAAATAAAAGGCAAATAAATCATAAACATTGCAGAATAAATGCTGCCCGCCCCTTCTTATCTGTAACTCACAAGGCATATAGATTACATCTAAATAATCCTTTGTATGAAAAACTGTCCATACATTTGCACGCAAGATGTAAGGACAATGCTGGGTTTATATGAAAGGGAATATACATGTTTCCTTGCACACCCTCAGTGAAGTTAAAGGGGTTAATAAAATATAAGTTGAGATCAAAAGAAATCTGAGGTGACATTTTGGCCTTGAGGCCTTCTCTTGGCTGTGGGAAAACAGAATGAGGCTGCTCTGCAACATACAAGCTGAACTACAATTAGTGGTGTATTCAGACTGCATGGGTTTTTCTAACTTAAATCTGTAGAGATATAAGCATATGCAATGAAAGCACTGTGAATTTAGTTTTGCCAGTAGAGAAATACTAACAGTGTTAAAGATAGAGACAATTTGATAAAATTCAAAGCTACGTAATTAGAAGGGTATACCCAGCCAGCGCAGAACCAGATATATTATTAAAATCATGATTATTAAATGCTCTCAAAAGGGAAAGGCTTGGTGCATGTGTATGCAGCTGCAGTGTCATGCACACATCCTGAGGACAACTGGAGACAGTTGGCTTTTCATCTTTTGACTCAAGACCTTCCCAAGACCTCTGCGTTACAGCACGGAGAACCACACACTCCATCAAATGTCGTTATTTACATAACACATGGCAGGGAGTGGTTATGGAATAAATCAATACTTTGTGATATTTGTTACAAGCCACATGGTAGCTAAGCATTTCTAAGGCCTTATCTAAGGTCTGGCTTGAAGAGAGCTTATTACAGCTATATTAAAATTGCCTAATAAGTGAGGTTACTAGAAAAGTGCACTGAGCCTTTTTCTTTTTTTTTCCGCTGGAGTGTAGCCTAGTGAGGGCAGGGATCTCATTTACAGACGAGCTCCTGATCTGACCCCCTTCAGTCCAGACTCTCTTCTGTGTAAAAGATCAGCTGATCACCTTTGCCCACAGCTCCCTCACAATGACACTGATCCCTTAGCATAGCTGTGATTTCAGATATGGACAATTGTCCTAGATTTAGTGATACAACTCTTGAAAAACCCACATAGCTGTTCACTACTGAGACTCTTCCTGGGCAGATCCCTGCTTGAAGACAGCAGTGTGGCTGTGCCACACAGCCACAATGGGAGAGCGATACCTACTACCTAGAGGTCCCTTGGCCAGCAGGGTTTATGTGAAAGGGGAACTTCCAGAGGACAATGAAGAAGTGGATACCTACCTCTCTTAGTTCAGTATATGAGGAGCCTGAATCTAGCTCACACACACATGCTACATTGCTAAAGTTTGATTATGTAAATCCTGCATATACCCCCCCAAAAAGCCTCTTGCATCATGACAAGATCTTGTAAAACAGCACCATTTTTTGTATAAATACTATCTGATCATCACTTTGCTGTGGTCTTGTAAACTAGGTTTTGGTTAAAAAAACACAATCAGGAAACCCAACTAACCTCTACAGTTTCATTCTGCCGAAGCATATTCATTAAAATCTCCAGTGCAGTGAAGACTTTTAGAACACTAACAATGCTTAAAATACAATGTTATCAGTTCCAAACACCAGAACACCACCACAACTGTCAATAAGCTGTAAATGCACTGGGGAAAAAGCCCACACTTTCTTTGCTTTTGTTCAGCACCTAGCACCTGGTTCACAATTAGGCCAAATAAAGCCTCTAAAATAGAAAGTGCCAGTAACTGAAAAATATGATCCACTATAGTGGAGATATAGCAATTAAATAACACTACAAAAATCACTAAATTAAAAGTTCCTCTTCAAATGTATGAGACTTGTGTATAAAGAAACACAGTAAACAAAGTATCTCATTATGTTATTTCTTCTGTATTAAGGATATCGGTAAGCACAAAAGGTAAAGCATTTCAAAGAGATGTGCCAGCCCATTAAGGAATCTCTACCAAAGTCAAACAGGCATGAGCAAAAAACAATCTCCCAGAACCATGAGGTTGCATGAAGCACTAAGAGGTTACATAAGGAACTTGTTACACTCTTACTAAACTGCCACACAGCTGAATTTTTAAAAATTAAGCTATGTATGATACATTAGACATTAGTAAACCATTTCATGGAAAGTCACCTGAAACATTAAACTACATTTGTTTAGATGGTAGCATAAAACTGGGTCTAAAAATGAAAAATTCAGCCTTCTCTTTATTCTACTGCTCAGAGTTCATACATTAGTTATCTGCTGCCTCAGCTACATCAATGTATCTTTTTTTTTAGTCTCACAACTTTCTTACTCCATTTTTTTTGAAATGGCTATCTCAAGTATTTTTTCTCTTTTCATGCTTTTCTTTCTCTGCTCTCTGGTTTCTACTTATAAATCAAATTCAACACACCATTTTAGAGCACTACAAAGCACTGCCCTTGGACCTCTTTCTTTACCACTGCTTTCACTAGTCCCAGTCCTTAAAAGAACTATCAGGCTTGGTTAGACTATCTGAGTCTTCTTTCCCTACTTTATTTTTTTCACTTATGACATGAAGCATGTTTGTAACAGCTTTAAATTCACTTTTGCTAGAGGTTTCCTATAGAAAACTCACATGTGATATTGCACAACCATGTCCCTATGCCCTAATTATGCTGTTTCACACCTTTGAGATGTCTGTAGATGAAGTCTTTCAGAGCAAAGAAAGCATTAATTGATGTCAGCAATTTCTATTGAGTAGTCTTATGTAACTCCACAGTGTCATATACACTAACCATGCACAAACCCCCAAGAACAAATGATTTGAGGGAACTGCCCCTTGGGAAATTTGCAGAGACTGTGTTAAACTCAAGTGATATTCAGTAACATTTTAAAACCACTAATCAGGTGATATAAAAAGTTGATTTTGTAATTAAATTTGCAGAAGATGTTAAATTAGGAAGTGTTGCAAATGTAAGCAAAGACAGAGAAATAGCACAGATGACTTGAAAAAGCTTAAAAATAAGAGCAGGAAATAACAAAATTAATTTCATCCAGGAAACATGCAAAGGTACCATACATCTGGGGGAAATATTTCAAAATTAAATACCAAACGTAATCCGATCTTGTGGTCAAGGTGTAAACTGATTGCCACAGCTGAAATAATCCTCTCAACCTTCCTGCTCAGCAACATACAACTGGCAAGGTACATTACGAAGGCTTTTGAAAGATCAGGCACAAGACATTTTTGGAGGGAAGATGCCTGTCTCTTACAGAAAATCCTCTGCAACATCTCTATTCAGAGAAATAGCCTGATTCATTGAGAACATTCCCACTCTTGGGCAAGCAAAATATTTGCTTACTCCCCCTTTCATGCCCAACAGTTACCTCCGTGCCCTTGTTTTTATTCTTACTAACTATTGAGCACACACCCGTGACACAGCAGCCCTGGCACTAACAGCACAAGTTGAAAAGAACAGGCAAGGGGGATGCCAGGCTAGTTAGAGGGTGAATTATCCAGGCTCTCAGTATTCCCAGCCTCAGAGAAACCGCCTCAGCTACTTTTCACTCTCAGCGGCCACAGGGAGTGCTACACCAGACAAGCAGTAATGTTGTCAGAAACACAGAACCAGATACTCAGTTGATGTCAGTCAGGGCTTTTCTGCTGACTTCAAAGAGAATAGCAAATTTAATGTGAGTGTGCAGTGAAATAGGATATTGAAATTCTTCAGTGCTGCTTAGTTTTCCATCCTTGGGCTCACCACAATCAGGAACTAGAGAAGAGATGAGGCTTTGTACAGCACTGATAAAACTACAGCAAATACATCACTAGGTTTTGGCCCTTAAATGCCATTAACTCATAGAGAAACTGGAAGGAGTTGAATGGAAATCAATAATAATGAAGGATCTCAAACAGATGGGCTTTGAAGAAAGTCACTATCTTCTTTTGTTATACATAAAAGACAAGAGATGTCATTAAAATAAATAAATTCATTATAGCCCTATAGCAAATCTGTTGCTCTCTATATCTGCTTCAGAGCAGAGCCTCTGCTTAGGAATTAACTTTCTACTACGGCTCTAAATAAACAGTACATATATCCTCACACATTCCCTGCCCTGCTCTTCCTAGATAAACAATCTGTACAGGAATGAAATTAGAAACTAAGATGAGTCATTGGTTTCACCACTCATTCAGATCTGTTCATTGTCTAACCCCCTGCTCATTCAGTTGATTCAATTTATTATGAAATTCCAGAGGTGTGAACAGCTGGACAATAGCTTGAGGACTCTTTGCAGCTGGATCACCTCTCGTCACTGAAGTGTAATATGGTTACACATGGGCCAAGAACAGGATTTCATAGAAACTAAATTGAAATTGAATATCTTTCTATAAAGATTTCCTGTAGCATAAAGAACAAATCATAGACATTCACAAGAATTTTTGCATCAAATTTACAGTTTGTGTCAAGCTGACAGCCTTTGCTTCTGTCTGATGAGTGTGAAGCCAATCTCCTGCAGTACGGCTATCCTTAAAAAGTCATACTGAAGCATATAAAATGTCCAGCTCCTGATCTCATGGAAATTACTTCTCTGAGGGCACTTATGATAGCAAACGGAAGGAAAAAAACCCAAATTATCTGAATAATCTCATTATAACTGTGGTCAGCGTTTTACACTGGGATAGTTTGAAAGCTCCAAGGAGAATATGTTAATGCAACTAAAAACTTTTAATGAAGAAACTGCTACCACAAAGATACCAGGAAGATAAGGATGATCTTTGGTTAAGCAAAATACTTGGATCTTAAGTGATCTGGGGCCTGTCCCTCACTGTGCAACACATTTCCTGTACAAACCTAAATAAATGGCTTTAGAAGTACCCTAATTCCAGGTCTGTAAAGTTAGTACTTTGTCAGCCACTTTTATTCATGTTTCAAGCTACTTGCATCTGCAGTGTATCTCACAATAGGGAACAGATCTGGAACAGAGGAGACAAAGTATTTCCAAAGCAGGTAATACTACTACGGGCAGCTGGCACCATCACATTTCATCAGGCATGTATGTCTAGAAAATCTCCTCCAGCCAGAAAAGGGAGATCTGTGGTTTGACATCTCCAGACCAACAATTCACATGAATCACTTTGGGTGGGCTTACCTTGCACTTCATCATCAAAACCTATGCCAAGTTTATGGGTAGCACCATTATGCACAGTCAGATCTTTGGCTCTCTGTGGCATGGAGGTTTTCCAGCTGTCATGAGCCCCTGCTCTCTACAAGCTCTTTTTAAGAAGACTGGGCATGAAAATGGAAATGCAGTCGTGATATAATGGAGTGTGGTGCCTGATACTATCAGGGCTTTTAATATTAGTCTCATTGCTGCAGGGTTTGAGCACTTCCAGCTGAAGTTGGGTGCTGCCATCATCCAACTGTCTGATAGAGAGACCTGCAGGCAAAGTTGTGGTTATAAAACTTGAGATGAGCAGATCTCCTATCTGTATAATGAGCTAATTAAAAATTAATTTAAACATAGTCTGTATAAAGTGCTGAAGCATATGATGTGGGGTATAATCCTATGCTGGATTTGACAACTCACAGCTGCTACTGCATATTCAGTGTTTTCGAACAAAATGATCTGTTCCTTCTGCCAGACTCCAATGAGAATTTTCTCGCACTGAGGACTTGCGAGTCTGACTCCAGGATGCAGATTGAATGGCTAGTCTATGCGATGATGTGCAGAGATAGGACCTCAGATGTAGAGGCCATTTGACTGTGTTTGCCCACGTGCTGTTCCTTTGACTAAGCAGTGTTCGAGAAAACAAGCATGGATACACCCGCTGTCCCTCCTACCATTCTTTCTTCCAGACTTTCTCATGCTGCACCAGCTTGTGTGTCTCAGCACTTTCAGCGTTGATGTAGCCATAAATAGGATGAAAATATCTGTATTGGCAATAAGCGCAAAAGGTTTTTTGCCTTCAAGGCATATAGACCCCTGGGAACTATGTGGAAATCTGAAAGGCAAGCTCTGATTGCTTTCCTCTGCCAATGAGTCTCAACTGGGACACAGATATATGAGGCATCAGGAGCTGGGGAAGCAGAAATCAGAGAGGTAGGAGTGCACTCAGGAAGCTATGAAGAGAAGGAGTTCATACAATTCTTGCTCTTTTCTTGAACAGTGATCTTCCACAAGCCATAATGGAGCCCTGCCCCAGATGAGGTGCTACTCACTGCACGGCAGAGACATTGGGACTCCTGGACACACCAAACTCTGCTCCTTGCAGCCAGGACAAAACCAGGATAAAATAGTCTTGTACTGCTTGCAGAACCAACTAGAGGAAGAGGTGTTCTATTGCTTGTTTAGCAGTGATATTTAAATAGCCTAGAATGAGTAAATACTGCAATGGACTTAAAAGAAAATCTCTTTCAGTTTGAATGAGAGGAACTGAATGGTTGCCTTGGCTTGAAGACTGAAAAATGCATAAAGATGAGTCCAGCTCTATGAAGCGAGATAGGAATAAAAGGATAGATTCTGAAAATTACTTAGCATGATAATTTTTGAATCTGAAAACAACCACTTCCACTGATGGTTCACTAAACATTGTGATGTTGGTAGTTTGCTTAGTGTACTATGAAGTAAAATATTTTCCTTCTTGGCCAAAAGGCATGTTAATTAATCGTAATGACATATAGCCTAGAAACACAATTAAGTAAGAATTATGCATGGCCACACTTATTTTTGTGGTGTTACCAGGTACAGAATCACTATGACTTTTGATAGGAATAACCTCAAACAGAACAAAACAGAACAGCAATTATGAAACAACTCCCTACTTACTAGAAAGAAAATCTTGCATATTTAGGAGGCTTTCTGCAACAGCAAGAACACGTATGTTCTTTACTTACCACCTTTATTCTGCCAGTGTCCTCAAAGCAGGAAAGTCACAGGGGCCCCAGGACTCTCTGAGCTGTAGTAGAGAAGCCCAGGGATGGCAATCCTCAGATCAAGAAAGAGAACCATGTACAGGTAACTTATGTGAATGAGACAGAGAATATTTAATTTGAGAAAGAGCCTTCCATTATTCCCTTAAAAACTCAGTAGTAAAAAATCAGCACAGAATAAACCCATTAATTAGCTTATTCTAGCCAGCTGCTGTGTATTGCTTATTGAATTCTCATGAGAGCTCACAAAGACCTTGACTGCTTCCCATAAAAGGGTGCATCTCTACGTTTCTGCAGTAGTACTGCCACCAAGCTACTTTTGTTTTGTGCTACCTATGAAGATTTTACATAAAAATTCAAACCAGTATCAATTTTTTTTTCCAGAATACTTATGTATATACTCAAGCTGCTGACCATAATCAATTAGAGGCCTCTGTTCTCAATGGACACTCTTTAGACAGGCCAGAGTTCACTAGGACATGAGATGGGTTCTCTTGTAGGCTCATCAAGTCTTCTTTATGGAGCAAACAAATTTTCAGAAGAGATAAGTAACACTGAAAACTTTTGTCTCTTTTGCTCTATGCCCATAGTTAATTTTTGCTCGCTTTTTCGTAAAATGGAATGACACATACATGATATTAGAGAGGTGACCACAATACAAGAGCATGTACAGAGCAGCATAGATAAGAAGATATCAGATAAAACATTCCTTCCCAACTCTTCTGCACATATATATGCCAAAGATCTGGTAGCCCTGACAATGAGCTTAACATCTACCAAATGAGATGTGATTGATGTCTTCCCAGTTGCAGCTGGTCAGATTTTTAATGATTGCCTGTTACAAAAGGAAGAGAAGAAATGCACTAATTGTTGAGCATAGATATGTTAAAAAACAAAACCTCCATCATAAGAAGTAATAATCTCATCTCCGGTACCTCACATTTCAGAGCTCTTTTGCATGTTTCCCTTACCACACATATTGATTGGTGATTTTTACAACCCATAGTTTAGTCATTTATCCATGAAAATAAAATTTAAAGCATAACAAAATACACACACCATGCCTATTTCCTCCTGCCAATTTTATACACAGAGACATTTTAGTAAAACAACCCACCTGAATCCTCCAAGTGATTTTTTTATGCAGTGCTGATTAAGGGTGTATTGGGGTTGCATGGCAAGGTTTTGACATTGGGGGAGGCTACAGGGGTAGTTTCTGTGGGAAGTTGCTAGAAGCTTCCCCTATGTCTGACAGAGCCAATGCCAGCTGGCTACAGCACAGACCCACTGCTGCCCATCACCAGCAGTTCCAGTGGCCTCTGGGATAGCATAGTCAAGAAGGGGGAGAAACACCCCTGTCCAACAGCAGCTGGGAGAGGAGTCAGCCAGGGTCATCCCTCCCAAAACAAAGTTCCCAGGAGCTGTCTGGAGTTTTCTTGCAGTCCAAGCTGTTCAACATTGAGGCTTATCACAACAGTTTGCCACAAGGAACATGCAGAGCAAGGTTCCCATGGCAGTTAGCTCACACTCAAGAACAAATTTGAAAATCCACAGTTTAATTGCCACAAATAGAGTTTTCTCCAATCTTTTCCCTTTTTATCTGCTTCATCTGAAAGAAAATTATCTTGCAGCAGATTTCTTTTTAGGCTGTGGCTAGGTGCTTGGAGAACAGTTGAATCTTGTGTAAAGTCCATGCAGCAAGGATGAGAGTTTTGAGATAAAATGTGATCAAAGATTTTCAATTGTTATATCTTTCTCAGGCTCCCCTGACAGCCTATTTTCAAATTAAACTCCTCCTTAGAAATACTCCTTCAGCTCAGCTTTTCAGAAAATCCTGCTGTGTGATAGATACAAAGCACATAATTGCCAAGAATAGCCTTTTAGTTTCCATTTACAGCAGTGTCATTCTGGTTTATCAGGAGTATATACTTTATACACATGTATTTACAAGACTGACTTTCATTATTTCAGTAGCTTTGGTCCTTTTATCCTGCACATTTCTAAAGACATTAAGCATGGCTACATGTTTTTTGATGGTTTTGTTTGTTTGTTTGTTTTTGTTAGGTTTTTTTTTTCCACTTGTTGAAGGAATCATCTAACAAACTGGGTCTAAATGGAAAGAGTAGAGATGCAGCTACAGTAAGGGTGTGATTTCATGGTCAGCTTCATCTAGTTGAACTCTGAAACAGTACTGCAAGGGACAGATCTTCCTTTCCTCCATCTCACCTGCCTGTCCGCCATACTTTGTGTCAGCACATGGAGATGCATCCTCAGCAGTCAGCCAGATCTGGTCCCCAGTGCAGCTGTACAGCTGGATGAATGCTGCTGCTGACACGACACAAGGATCAGGGACAGACATCCTTTCATCACCTTCTTGGAGTTTAGAAATAGATTAGCCATGGCTGATATAAAACTACACCCAAGTATCACCCTTTTTTTGGCGAAGAAAGGGAACAGCAGATTCCCGTGTTATTTGCTACACAACAGCAAATCAAATTCTTGATGCATAGTAAGCATCTGACATACCTGCCTTTATGATACCATGGTCATTGGTAATACAAATGGAAAGAGATACATCAGACAAATGTTTGTTTCAAGAGGTTGGACAAGAAATGTAAATTAAAGAAATGAAATGAAATTGCAAGAGAAGTATTATGGACAGCCTACTGTGAGGCCTGAACATTCGTTTTTCATTACCTTCCTGTTCATCTCAGAAGATACTACTTCCAAAACAATACTGAATATTGGTGTCATGCTAATTAGCATCACATGAAAAGGTGGCTTAGGAGGCAGATCTAAACCATTGAAACCAAATGGTGGAAAGCAAAAGGCAATACACTATTCAGAAGAATTTGGAGGAAGCTTTAATATTTTTTTTATCCATTCCCCTACTGTCTTCTAAATACACAAAAAGACAGCACAAAAACTTCAAGAGCTGTAAAAAGTTTGGGGACTACAGAATGAGTAGTGCAAAGTCAAATCCTTTTTTCAGAAACAGATATTCTTCCTGTTGAGAAAAAAAGGGTTGCTTCATATCAGAATTAAATAATAGGAGAAAATGAGGCAGTTTCCTCCACAGCAGTTAGCACTAGCCATTTTCAGAGCCAAGATCCCAGATAAGTTAGGCCACCACTCTGATCCTGAATGACTTCTGTCCAACTCACTGCCCTTCACCTCAGCACCAGTGGCCGAGTGCCTCAAGCCTTGACTCTGCAAAACAGCAGGATCCAGACACCAATGCTCTGTTCTTCAGTAGGATATACATCAGCAGTTCCCACGGCCATCACACGGAGCTACATGGATACCTATTGCCAGGAAGGGTGGAGTGAGAGCACTTGGAATGCAACCACTGAAAGTTCAAGTCAACAGGTTTGGAAGCTTGGCAAAGACAGCATAGACAAATAACTCGAGGTTTGCAGGGCACCACTGTGACTGGTATAAATCAGATGAGTACTACTGAGTTCAAGGGAACCTGCCAATGCACAACAGATGAGCACCCACTCCTTTGCAAATGCTCCTCTGAGTCGTGGTATCTGAACTGCTTGGATCTCATCCAGTTTTCTAGTGTTTCCTCCAGGCCAAGATGAGAACCACGCAAAATATTCTGCCATTCTCAACAGGAGTGAAAAATGAAATCACATTTGATGATGAAAGTTGATCCTCCATTTTCAACATCAGCAAAGATACAGAGGAGAGTAAAAAAGAATAAGGAACTTCCTCTACTTCTTTCAAATCCCCACCCTGTAAGTGGTTTCCTGTTGCTGACAGAAATGAAAGTCAGGCCTGGATGAATCCAGCAGAGATACCCAGAGGCACCGGAGTGGTGCTGGGCCCCTCCCAATGCCACACCGCAGTTCAAAGCCTTGAAAGGCTGCAGATCTCCCACCATGCTGCAGTTCAGCTCCCACCCGAAGAGCTGTATACCTTGCAGTAGTGTACTCTCTTTGCAGCAGTGTCTCCTCTGCGACAGTAGGTCCTTGTCTTCTCTGCCTTCTATCAGTAGTCACATGCTGCCCTTACGGTGCACAAATGCTGAGCAGCATCTCTGCTCCTCCTGCTCATTTTACCTCCAGCTGCAGGTCAGTGCCAGCCAAAGCTCTTTATTTGCTGAGCTTTGCCCACTGCTTCTGTCCCAGCTCCCTTTTGAGGTGCTTGCCCTGACAACTGCCTTTCTACACAACAAGGCTGTCATAAGGATTTCTGGGACAATGGAGCCTGTAGTAAATGGGAGTCCTGATGATAGCAGAGAAATCACATTTCATGCCTTGAGATTCAGTGTCACTCCATGCATGCTGCACATACACAGGTCAACTGCACAAAGCATGCACTGCTGTGCCCTGGGCTGGAGCTTGCAAAATTGCTTTCCTGCATATGCACAGTAGCTTTTTCCTCAGCAGCCACTGCCACCAGTGACAAAAAGGCACCCAGCTGATGGGAAGTATTGGAGGAAGCTTTTCTGTAAGCTTTTCACATGGAGCATATGACTTCACTGGGCATTTAGAGAGGACATTTGGAAACTCCTTCACTGGCCAACAGGACTTGGAAATGCCTCCAAATTCACGCAGCAACAGACTGCTTAGTCTCGAACCTCGCAGTTTTCAGGCTTACTGATGAAAATAAGTACAAAATAAAGACACAAAATACAAATGAAACAAGTCAAAAGCAAATCAAAACTTTTCAAAAGTTAAAAGGATTTCTTATAAGTTGAAGTTCATTTCTTAGCACAGTAAGGACTCAGGTACTTGGACTGTTGATTTAGCCAGTATTTTGAGTACAGCAAAAGATGGCTCCTAGTCGCAAGGCCTGGCTCTATTAATACCAACTTCCAAAACAACTGAAACGGTCAAGCATCTGGTTCAGCCTCTTACAGAAAGTCAGGCAGGGCCTGAACTCTGAATAGAGATTTTAATCTTACTGTATTTCAGGGCTGATGGTGAGAGGGTTGGAATATCAAGTTGTTCTGGTATATCTTCAGTAAAACAAACACGGTTCTCTAACCCCATCATTTTCCCAAGACGCTGCTGTGGTGTGGGCTGAAGGGCTGGGAGGAGAAAGGAGTGGAAGAGGAGAAAGAAGTTCCTCATTCCTCCCCACTGCCCTTCCTGTTTTCCTGTCTGTTTATTCAGAGGATTGTCTTTCCACAAGCAAACAACTAGAGACAACTCACTCCAAATGTACGTTCTCTCATGTTTCAAGCACTCGCTCTGTTCTTGCTGAATGTTTAGTTACAGCATGAAAAATGGATATGTGGAATGAAGACATTTCCCCTTTGACTTGCACATTTGCCGAAGGTATGTCAAGGATCTGAGGCAAGGGGTATGGGCAAGCTTTCAAGAAAGTTTCCCCCCCTTCTCCTTCAACTTGCTTATTAGAAGAGCAATAAATATCAAGCAGACAGACCCTTCTCACAGTTACAAAGCCTACCTGTAACTGAGCTGGATAATTAGCAGCCTTGAAGATGATATATGACTTTCATTACCCTTTGGGACTGGAGACTAAATGAGGACAGAGCTAATTGCCGTGCAAAGCAGTTTGGCATGAATGAGAAAAATGCAGGCGCTGTCTCCTGCCAAAAAAGGGCCCTATTGCTGCTCTGATCTCATGGCTGGTTTTTGCCGCAGGAGTTCACTTGGTGTCCATAAATCATGGTCTGCTTACAGCTGAAACTGCACTGAGTCATCAACATGCAATAAGCTGAGTGACAGATTCCAGCCTGACTACATTAGAACTTCAGACTTAGTCCTCCCCCCTCCACACTACCCATACTTAACAGAAAATTAAACCCAGACTACACAGACATGAAGGCTGTGAGAAACACAAGGCTTGTTTACTTGACAATAGTTTTTTAAGACTGATGTTTCCAGGAAATAACATCATGCATTTTGAAAGGGAGAGGGCCACAAGCACTGAATTTATAAAATGACCCACTGCTATAGCACTTGGTTTGTCCTTCCTATGTAATAGTTGATTAAAATATATTGCCCCCTTTAATGATCTAAAGTGGCACTTTGTCATCTTAGTTCTTATGGAGATAGATTTAGTCAGCTAACTGAGAAAATATTTTGCTGCTCTTTAAAATTAGGCCAAAAGAACCTGAAATTTGATTGCAAACCTGCTTCCAAAGTGACCTGGGGCATATTAACATCCATATTGTACCCTTAAGAAGTGTGGGCTTCTGGGGAATCTAACACATCAGTGCAAAAGACAGTCCTTGAAGATACTATTTTCCTCTCCCCATTCTGTTTTACAGATCTTTTCCTTTCCCCTAAAGGTACCTTAGATCTATTTTTTTTTTTTTTTAATGGAAGAGTTTGTGCTGAATTTGCAATATGGTATCCTGTCAGATCCTAATCAATTAGCCCACATCAGCTCAGCATAAGGCAGATACCAATTTAACTCACAGAGCTAAGCCTTCTGATTTTCTCTAAGGGCAGTCACATAATTCATTCTTTGTAGTGCCAAATTATATTTGACATTTAATTTAAAACTCAAGGTACCATAATGCAAAATCTCACTAAAAATAATGGTGATAAAGCAGAGGAACATTTCATTTGACAGTGAGGATTTTTTTTTTTTTTCAGCTTATTTATGCACCCAAACTTTTCCCCTCACCCACGTTTCAAAGGCCCAAACTCAGGATGCAATCACTTTCAGGTGATTTTAGCCTCTACAGGTGCTTGCATACAGTGGAAGGGCACTTAAAGGTGAAGCATACATGGCGGCTGCTGATCACCTTTTGGTGGGTGAGCTTTGCTTTCCTCTCGTTGATGACACAAGCTCAACTTTTCATCCATTCTTGCTGCTGTAGATAGAAAGAAATATTCCTGCAAAGTGGCTGGGCTAAATGGAATGGTTGTGAGTGGACTGGGGGAGGGGAGTCAGTCTGAAAAAGTTGAGTTTTTACATTTAGAAGACCCAACAAGAGAGAGGAGGAAAAAAAAAAAAAAAAAAAGAAAGTGTTTAATGGCTTCATTCACCATTCTCTGCCACGCAGCAACTCCATTCACAGCTTCCTGGCACAATGGAAGTCTGGTGGTTCATCATGCGTGTCTAGACTCTGACAGTGCTGGTTCATGCACAAATAATAATAAAAACCCCAAATTCTCCTCCTTTCTTGAAATGTGCAACACACTGTGAATCCATGGGGAGTTCAAGCCATGGGATCACTCAGCTCTTCCAGTAACAGTCAAATTCTAATAAAAGTACTACTTGGAAAAATTGTGCAGCTGTCTCTGTCAAGGTGAGCAGCTTGTAGGGACTGACTCTTTCTGTTGTTAGCATGCAAAATGCTAAGCAGCCAGAGATGTGCCTGGCTAATCCCAAGCAGATCTATGAGAAGAGAAAGTAATGGATAACAGCAGGCTCGGCATTGTTGAGACAATCCCAGATAACAATAAGCAAAGGACGCTGGTAGTGCAATCCTCCTGAGAGTGACTCAACTTTTGTCCTGTCAAGAAACAGCTACTACTTTGCAATAAAAAGAAGCAAATGTCTAATGTTCTCATCCTTTATGTGCCAGATTAGCTCTTGGGGGGAAAAAAAATCATCACTGATCGCAACATGCTTCTCAACATAAGATAGATGACTCAGATTCTGGGATGTTGGGCCTTACTGTGGATTTCAATCCCTGATTAAGATGGAAACAGTTCAGGGCTAAACTCTGGTGTTTTTAGAGTGAGTGCAGGCCTCAGGTTAGGCATTCTTGCTCTATTTCACAGCTGCGTGTAGGTGCACACATATTCTGCTGGGAGACAAGCTCAAAATTTTGCCCATGAGAGTGGATCCATTTCTTTTAGTACTTGCTATGCGCTCCACGTTTATCTTAGGCATTATCTGGGGTATGAAATGTGGACAGGAACAAAGTTGCTGAGTACCTGAGCAAGAGATTGCATTATCAGCATGAAAGAAACTGTATTTAATATCGGTAAGGAGCAGCTGTGTGATAGGTTTAAATTAGTGAAACAACTGTAAGCGCATAACACCGCTGTAGGATTTCCCTATCTTCCAATGAATTTCATGGTGGAATAAAAAACACAACCCCAAAGCTTCTGGAAAAGCAATTCTTCAGCATTTTATAACACGGAGAGCTCCTTTCTACGGTGTATATCCTGTAATTCAGCTCTTCCAGACTTCCTGAGCTGAGACTGTATCAAGACATTCTTTTCAATGGCTAGGATTTTGTATTTTAATTGTAACGGTAAGAGTACCTTTCACAAGTCTAGAAAACTGCTTTCCCAATCTAATTATACTCTGGCTTTTATAGCATACTTTAGAGTTCTGTGGTTTATTAATATTTTTATGTGGTAAAACACTTCCATTGGTTTAAGCACTATTAACAATTTTCAGAAATAGAAATGAAGTATTCCCTATTGTTTTTTCATAAAATTTAAGATTGTATCATGAGGGATTATCCAGCCTTCACACCTCTATTTCTAAGGTCATTTTACTTAGCTCCTTCTCATCCAGAAAGCTTTCCAGAAATTGGCACACTGCTTTTGCCCCTTCTAAATCCTGTGTGTGGGGTCCTTTTGAGTCGAGGGCAAGGTATAATTTTCAAGATGCTAACCTGTTATAGATTCATATCATCCACTTAAATACTCAGTGCTGTCCCAGAAATTTTTGCAATTCTGAATCTGTGTGGGTACACTTATAACTCCTCACCAACTTAATAGCAACATTTTGGCACACAAATGTACAAGTGCTCAAAATCTTTACAATATTTAAACCAACAAAAGATTTTGCACCAAATTCTTAAGAAAATTCAGCTTGACAAATATTTTTTTCGAAATAGCTTGAATATTTTCAGAAAGGAAATAATGCAGGAACTGATACAATTCTATTACTGTAATGAAGCTGAATTGGCTAAATGGCCATTTATATCACTAAATTTTTAATTTTGCAGAGACAGAAGCTTTAAAGATAAGGAATAATTTAAAATGGTACTAAAAAGTACACAATCAGTAAATATCTAGATTGGAAAACTGATATTTTGTACTACAAAGAATCATTAAATAGAAGTGAAGGGATAAGGGCATCGACTGAGATTTCAGACCCTCAGATACATAAGTTGGTTCCAACTGCTGACAACTTAAGCACTTTCACTGGGAAAAAAAAAAAAAGTAAACAAGAATCTAACTTTAAATTTATGCTTTCTGAAGGCCTTGTTCATAATCTGTTTTCATATGTGGGATTTACCATATTGAGTTGCAAGGAGTCTATCAAACATGGGAAACTGACTTCAGAGTCCTTGCATCCAGCAAGGAAGCTGATTTTTAATTACGTTGTGCAAAAACATTAGTGATAAAATCCCATTATAAATACAAACAGAAAACTACATCATAGTGTAGGAAGCCATAAGGATTGGAATGCAGAGAAAGACTGAAGAAGAGGATGCAAATGACCTCGTGACACTTACACAGTCTAATTTCTGAAGAAAATTCTACTTCAATTTATGGTGAAGTAAAGAAGGCTCAGAAAACGGCTTGTTTACTCCTCATTTAAAATACTCCCAGAAAAATGGATTACAGGTTTTTTTAATCCCTCCTGCTATAGGATTTTATAATTAATAGCCCAAACACATTTGTCACCATTCTTTATCATGTATATATTTGTAAAGATTTCAACAAGCTCTATTTTGTTCCAGTTTAAATTCCTTTAAGTTCTTCCAAGCTCCATTATGGAATAACTCTCTGCATAATTTAAACTTGTATTTGAACCCTGTTCTGGGTCCTTACCATATCTGTATTGAGAAGCATTTTTCCAAAGCACAAACAGCAATAATTTCAAACAATCTGAATTTCCTGGCCACTGTCTGTCATCCAATCTGAGGAGCTGTAGTATCTTACATTTTCTTGTCACTGACCAAAGTATTTCTGCAATTCCAAGTTAATTAGCACCACAACATTCCAAGTACTGTAAGAAGCTAAACCCTGGTTTTCCAATGGGATAAGCAGGGGTTGCTGCTGTTCCACATGCAATAAAAATAAATTCCCTGGCCAAAATCAGTAAAGTCTAAATTGCCAGACAACAAAAGATGAAAAACAAAGGACTTCTTTTTCACACATTATAGTTTAGGAAACAAAGGCTGAGAGAGAACAAATGTTTTGCCCAAGATTGCCAAGACTAGGCAAAACAAGGACAAAAATTGAGTCCAGATTTCTTCCGACTCATTATGGATCCTGTATCACATGATCATTTTTCTCAGTAAATGAATGGCAATCACAGCCTGACCAGCAGCCAATTATTATTTCCAAAGGGGATTTTGATTTTGAGTCCATTGGGTTACTCAATGCATACGGGCAAAAGAAGCCTGCAGCTAGAATAAAGTTGAGGACGTACCACAGCAGACTAGATTTCTTCTTTTTTAAAGCATCTCTAATTCATTGGCCATGAATAATATAATATTCATGGAGTCCTATCTGGTGTTCAGTTTTGTGTATAAGTGCTTTGCATTGTTGGTCTGATAATTCCAACTAAAACCAGTAAAGTGATATACAGGACCTTGAAAACAGTAGTAGGATAAAAAGAAATAACAAATTGAATAAAGGAGAAAAAATAAGCTTGCTTTAGTCTGTAAGGAACACAATTGATGCTGTTTAACCTTACACATAAGTTCCGCACCATTGCTTTTTAAAATCAGCTGAAAATCATTTAAAATCAAATTGATTTTGGCTTTTACATTCAGATGCACTTCAGCTTCTCACTTACCGGCCCATACAAATAATGTCTGTGGCTAACCTGTGTTTAGAATGGGTTGAAAATCAGTTTGTATGTTCACATGTTTATTGGAATTTTCTCATTTCCATTTCACTCAGAGCCAATCACAATCAGTTTAACTTCCTGGGGAATATGTCAAGAGGCTGATTTAATGGGTTTTTTAGCAAAGAAATGGTTCTTAATGCAGTGGGGTTTTGTTGGTTTTTTTCTACTTATAACACATTGGGGTGGTTTTTTTTGCAATTTCTGTCAATAAATGGAAAGATGGATAATCAGAACTGTCCGTATTTATTCTGAAGATCTCTCTTCTCCATAATGTGTAGACCCATAATCAATCACGACAGAACTGTAAAATCACATGAAAATATTTCCTAGTTTACACCTGTTCCTTTCTACTAACAAAATCTGGAGTATCTGCAGCCTTCCATGTATGGACTGGCAGGGTAGGCTTCTGAAATGGACACTCTCCTGTTCACCTGCTGCTATCCAACTGTGGATCATTTGGATTGGATAACTGCTATCTGAACTGACATTTAGTCATCCAGTCTGAGAGCAAGTATGCTGAAATGATGCAACATAACATGCTATCAAAGCTGTAATAGGACATAGAACACCTGCCATTGACTTGGATGGAAAGGATAAAATGCTCTGAATTGCTTTGTTTTCAACAATCTCTTCCTCATACTCCTCACATGTCTATTTTTACTTAATTTGTCACTGATGCTTTAAGGAGACAGAAATGGCATGGTTGGAGAACAAGAAAATGTGAAGCAGATGCCCAGATTCCATTACTGACTCTGTTGGTGACTGGATAAGCTGTTTATCTCATTGTATCAAGTTCATTGATTTAGATGGCTTAGTTTTAGGTTTCCAAACGGAGAAGATGTACACTGCCTGCATTCCACTGTGAGTCAGTACTTCAACACTCATCATCTTCAAAAAAAGGGTTAGAATGAGTCTGCAATTAAGGTGGTAAATATGCCTCAAGCTCTGCATCTAAAAACTCAACACTCACAATTAAATGATATCAGGAAAATACTGACTGTAAGCTCACAGTAATTCAATTAAGTTGCCTCTAAATGAGAAATTAAAAATGCATCACAAAGAGAGATATTGTGTGTTTAATCAATTGCTTTAAGGGTCTCTGCAAATCTTAAATAAGATGTAAAAAATCCATGTGCAAATATTACATTGCAGAGATGATGAATGGGAATGGAGTGGGAGGTTATATAACCTGATAATATCAAGGATCTGAAAGAGCTTAAACTATTTAACTATTCAGCAGTGAAAAGAAGTCAAGAAGGATCACTGCAGACAAGGACTGGAAATACAATATAGAAGCTGACTTGTGCAGCCTGACATTCCACTTCAAAGAGTATTAGTGCTAGAGAGTGGTTACAAAACTATAAGTCTTTAAAAATAAGTCTGATTTAATAAATATTTAGTAAATTGCGTAAGAATTGCCTGGCATCAAGCTATAAATATTAAATTGTAATGTATACGTTAAAAGAATGATGTTTTTTCAAATAATCAATTTAAGATTATAAGAATTTTTGGGTTAAACATAAAAAATAATAATAAAAAATCCCTGAAAGTCAAACAAAAATAGTGATGGTTAAATTCCAAAAGAACAATCCACTCAGAGTTCCTTTCATGTGCCAAAAACTATTATTTATATTGTTTATGCACTTTCATCATGACAGCCCTAACACTGAGCAGAGCAGATAGAGTCTAACAGTTACCACATTAGAGAAAAAAAGCTCTTAAAAGGTAAATAAAGTGAAGTGAGGCTATATTTTTGGATCTTGAGAGATGTAAGGCCATTCTGATATTCTGCTTATATTGATTCTTTTATATTGTTTAATGAATTTCTGTACTCTCTACAAAATAAAGATTGGCTCAATGACTAGAGCCTGCACTTAAAGGAAGCACCCTATTAAAACTGGTTTTGTTTGTGCCTGGAGAATCAGAACAATTCCAGACAGTTTGTTTCATATTTTACTTGAAAGCTCCTGTTCCATTAGTATGACATCGTTTCTGAGACAAAGCTTAACCACAGTGTCTTTCCCCTTTAAAAGGCAATGACACCATCTAAGCAAAAATAACAGTGGGGGGAAAAAAAGACCCCCATTATAGCAAACTGTGGTATTAATGAAATTCTGTTTGTATTAAAATTTTCTTTCAACCCTGGTCTTCCTGTTCAGGGGGATAGTGTCAACCTGTCAAAATTCTAATCAAGAGCAGTTCATTGATGCTTCCATTATGTCAAAATGCCTCACCTAGGTGACTTCAAGGGGAGACAGCAGGTCTGTCTTTCTCAACATCCAAGGCTATGAATTTTTCATTTCTCACACCTCAACTTTTAATTTCTAGTATATATATGTAGCTAGACACAATGTCTTTTTTATTGTATCAAATCCATTAGTAGTGTACATTTCAACCAAGTTGTAAAGTCAAGAGATTAAAGAAAGATAGATCCATGAAAGAATAATTTCTTAATTTTTAGATTGGAAAAAAGGGGCTAGTTAGAGGACTGAAATCTATGCATTCACAATATCTTTTAAATGACAGCTACTTCAGCCAAAATTTCACCACACAGCATCATGATTCACAATCTAGAATCTCCCTACAGATTATTTCACTGAGGTGTTGCATTTGCAGACATGCTGATAATAATTATATAATTCAGCCTACTAAAGGATCCTTACTTTATAGCATAGAAGTCAGATTTGGGGTCAGATTGTGACCTCCTGCAGTAGCTACTATCCATCAGCAAGACTGAAATGTACAAAAAGTCAATTTAATGAAGTACCTGAACCCCATGCTCTGTTGGCAGAATGCTTGATTTGGAAGACAAAAATAAAAGCTCACACATGACAGCTTTACAATGCCTTCCTCTGCAGCTTATCACTTACTAACCTGCTACAAGTGAAGTTATAAGGGAACTGTGACTAGGAAAGGCTCTCTATCCCCAGTTCCAGGGAACCAAAATGACTGCTTAAGGGTGTTAGGAAGGTGACTGAGAACAGCCTTAAGACAGTTCTGATTTTCATCTCAGTATCAGCACAGTACATCATTGACCCCATATGACAGGCAGAAAATGTTTCATACTGTATACTACAGACAGAAGGCTAGTCCCAAGGAAATATAGTCCTCCTAGGATCTCAATTTAGTCCTGCAAAAGTTTGGCTGAGTTTCCATTATAGAGCTTCTGATTAGACAGTTTATACCATACTCACAAATAAAGCCACCTTTTCACTTTTACAGTAATATCCCTTATTTATCAATTAGATGTACAGTGAGATAGTGAGATGAGTTTTGACTGAAAATACTTTGTTGCTTCATGATCAGGAAGTGAAGTTAGGGAAAATAATGACAACCTGAATGCATGGTTAAAGGAGCTTCCAGATCTTGGGGTTTTAAATAAGTTTGCAAAGGCATATTAATGGGAAGTATACTACATAATCCATCTGAACTATTTGCTTTTCACTCTTCTGCCAAAGGAAAGATTCTCATCCAAACAGTTTGGTAGGTTTTGTTGTGTTTTTTAAACATATCATGTATAATTAGAAGATGACTATATGAGTTATTTATAAAGCCAAACAACAAGACCAGAACTCTCAAAATGTGAAATGACCAGCTAATTGCAAGACTTTTAAATTACATCCCTAGGTATTACTTATTCTTTCCAAAGTGGGCTGGATATCTGTACTATTAATTCAGCCCCAAAGACCAATTTCATTCTTGAAAACATATTGCACATTTAAAATGTAGCAAGATTTAAATCATTCAAGCTTTTTGTTTTAACTTCCAGCATTTCATTACATTACTTAATAGTTTGCACATTATTTTATACAAGTACAATATAATTCTATTGCATGATGTAAATAAAAAAAACCAACCCATGTCCCATTTGCTTCCAAAAGAGATGAGAAGTGATAGGACAGGAGACCTAAAATACAGTGATGTTTTGCCTACAGACAGGAAAACCTGAAGGTTGTTCAACATATGCTTAATTGGGAAGATACATTCTCAGAGTATTAGTAACTGATATACTAATATATTCTGAATTTGTCCGCCTCTCAAGATCGGATTGGCAGAAATATAAAGAAACTGAGCCAACCCAATCTTTCTCTCATTGTAGTGAACTGGAACATTGACAGCTTTGGCTGGGCCAAGAGAAGGCACTAATTTAGGCCTTGTGGCTTCTGCACTGGAGCAGGTTTTGTAGCTGGGGATCACAGCCTTGAGAGACCCATCTTGGGGGTAAAATGCTAAATGTGCTGAGTGATCTCTCAAAACACAGAGGTACTGCAGGTATAGCCTGAAGTCTTGGACACAGCTTCCTTCTTCCCCTGAGGACCCTCAGGCAGCAGTGCCTGGGGGTCAAGAACTACATCAGAGTGGCTTATTACATGATCTCTAGGACTCCAGGTGCTACTGGTTAGAGGGATGGAAACAAAGGTCCCAAAATGAGTGGAAAGTATTCTGATGCATTGCCCCTACAAAACGCAGATATTTGCCTTTAGCATTAGGAGATCTATGAGGAATTAAAAATATATATTTCAAACTGTTCTTTCATGTGCAATACATAAATTGCTTTTCCCCAAAACTATTTTACCAAATATTTCCTCAGAGCATAGCCAGAGAAGCACTGTATCTGCAAAGATATTTAAGGATCGGTGCTTCCCAAGTGCCCTCAATTGCTCCTGTTCTACTTGCCTTGACCTGTTGCATCATGTTATGAGATATCAAACTGCCATCATGTTCCATTCTAGAGCTGATTACGCTTCATTGGTGGGCAAAGTTGCTGCTTGCTGAGGGTTTGTGAGGTTTGATTAATTAGTGCTTATGAAGTGCTTTGAAATTCTTGCATGAATGATGTTACAGAAACACTGAATATTGCTGCTGTTATACAGGCAGGTACACGATTAAAGATCTGATGTTGCAAGGTGTGGCTGGGCCTTACCTTCTCTTTGGGAAAATATTCTGCTTTCCTCTGAATTCCCCCTGGCAAGCTAGTACAGTCTTCCAACCAAACCAAACCAAAACACTTCAATCATCCTAGGGCAGGGAAAAATAATAAAAAAAAGATTAGATGAAGGATATTTCTGAGAACTCATTGCCTGTCTGGGATATTGCACCTCTAGGTGGTCTGATAAACTTCAAGGGCACCTTGGTGATTAAGTTTATTCTTAGACTGACTGCATTTTCTTCAACTTTTTTTTTTTTTAATCAACTAGAGCTCTTTTAATTGCTTTCTCCTCTAGGTATTTTGCATAGACACCTGACTGCCTGTCAAAGCATCTTCCTTAAGCATCCTTATCTGTGATATCCTCTCCTTGGCTGAAGAGACCTACCTATCCCCCTCGCCGATCTCTCCTGCCCAAAGGGAGCTGTTACACGTTGTATCCCTTTCCATAATTTCTGACTCTGAACCCGACAGTTCCCATCTGCTCTGGGAAATGCAGCACCCCACAGGTGATTCATTCTCAGCCAAGGCAGGAAGCTGTAGGGCTCAGCCCTGAGCCAGCCCTTAAAAGACCCAAGCTGAAGATAATTATTGCAGATATACCTGTTCAAAGATTTGTCCAACTTGCTCACTGCTACCATGCTTGGCTGCGGCCATGACCACATTGTTGCGGCTTTTAAGGAGGGTGCTGATTCACAAAGCAAAGGCCAGGGTTTCTGTCCAATGCACAGGTGCCCAGTGCCATTTGAGAAGGCTGTAAATCACCCAGGATATCTGTACAGGAATAGCAGAGATGACGCAGGACCTAAAGCAGACTGACACTCCACCATGGTAGGGAATGGATGCCAGGCAGATATCTGCAATAGCTGAAACAACACCAAATGCCAACAATGAAGCCATCCACTTCTCCCTGTACTGTCCAGCTTCCCTGTTTTCTACCAATATTGAGAGCACTCAAAAGGACTTGCCACATTGATCCTCTGTGTTGATTGCACAATTCATATACTTTTGGTCTTGCTTACATTAGCCTAACAGACCGTGATCACCCGTGTTATCTTCAAGTCACAGCACAGTCTCTGCAGTTTCATTTTTCCTGCTTGTTCTACTCATTTCACATCCTGGACCCAGTAACTTTTTTTGTTACTTTTCATAATAACGTAATGGCTAATTTTATACACACCTTTCTGCATACAGTAACCTCTAGGGTTATGATGCTTTGCACTTGCTTAGTTTCCTAAAAACTGTAAAAAAAAAAAAAAAAAATATATATATATAGATTGATTTTGCCTCAGGCTTTAGTAGACAAACTTACCTAGACTGCAAGGCCAGCGTCTGAGTACATGTCTCTATTTAAACCATGGGAACATTTAGCATTTAAGAGGTTCAAAATAACCAGGCCAAACACCCTTATTATCTATCTAACACTGCCAGTTTCCTAGCTGCTGCCAAGGCTGATGCCATAGTCCTATCTTGTTGCATATTTTCAGAAACATAAATCTTATGAAGAAGTATTTAAAGGTACCACATTTTTCAAATGCTTAAATGAAGAGTATCAGAAGCCTCTTTCTCAGTCCCAGCCAGTGAGTTACTACACATTCAAAAATCTATACCTTCAGTTTTCTGATCGTTGTTCTTGTCTGTGATCTTTCAAAAACTGGGCTATTAATCTACTGCGTCATAAAGTTTCTTTCATTAGAAATTAACAAGTTTATCCGGACCTTTTCCTAGGTCTGGGCTAGAATTCCATGAGGCATTTCTTGTCAATCACTGTATTCTTTGCACAGCTTGCACTGTATGCTTTCAACTGGGTATTCATGCCTGGCCTGTAGATACATTTCCTGGCTCATCTCAGGCATGTCTCTAACCCCAGGTGTGAAATATGTATCCACTGCATGATGTCAGTTCTTAAATCTCCTGGGATTACTGTTCAGCTCCATTTAAAACAAAATCCACGCACTTCTTCATTGACTTCCTGGAGGTGGGCACAACAGTCTGTGGCACTTACTGCTTTCTCTTGGCTGACCATGGATTGCACATCGTTTTCCTGCCTGTCGCACACCATGCTGTTTTGCAAGACTGCCTTGAATGAAAGTATTTGAAGGAGCAGAGTCAGTAGTATATTTTCACCTCATTGTTTCCCCTTTCTGGATATACTAGAACTCCATCAGTAAACACTGCAGTTTGCATCTTTACCCCCAGAGCTGTTTCTGCTCCCCTTTTCTCAGACACCCCCACACTGGTGATTTCAGTACGTATAATGCTTTAAGAGTTTTGCGCCCCACTTTCAATTTTCTTCTCTCAGTGCCCTTTCTTTCTAATACTCAAGCATTCTCGCAATATTCCATATCAATCATTTTCAGTAGTCAAGAGAAGTCCAGTGGGACAGATCCATAGCTGAGCTCACTCTCAGTCTGTCTTCTTCACCCTAATATTTTGTCTCCAGCACCCACTGAGAAAAGTTATCACAGATAAATGTCATGCACTATTATTTTCCATTTCTTTCCTGGAATAAAGAGGCCCTAAGCTACAACACTGACAACTAGAGGCATAGTATCCAGTTAATATCAAAAATCTTTGAATGGGAGCTGACACTGATAATCATATGTGCTCACCAATACCTGCTAGAAGGTGTGGCAAAGGTTGTCAGGCAGCTGAATAGCTCTTCCCCTTCAGCATGCAAGCTATTGGACTCCCTGGTTTCCTTCTTAATTCTTTAATCACCTACCCCATCATGACAGGATATATCCCCGCAGAAAATAATCCACATAAAAAGGACACAGATGGGAGTGGACAGAATGGAGGTGTACACCTGGCCCAAGCCAGGTAATTACTCCTACTTTGCCAATTAAAATCACACTGCCATTTTTGCAGGTTTAAGAGTAAGCATCTATTTTACATTCAGCTCTTTGTTTCAGAGCAGATGTGTTCATTCTTACTTTTTAAACTATGTCACCTTTCCCTCAACACGGGCTTAGGTTAATAAACTACATCAAGCACTGCTTAAAAGCTGGCTTCGCAGGATGATAACTGATGAGGGAATTGCTTTTAATTACTGTACAAGAGAGTAGATAAAAATCACAGTCCTAATAATCAACTCCAGAAACTGACAGCAGCAAAGCCTCACATTTCAAATGTGGATTATTTTTTCTTTCAGCATTCAGCTACAGAAGGCAAATGTTAGTGGTTGGATCATCTTCTGTAAGCAAGCCAAAGTTATGTGTAACATTTTTGGATGCTAATAGGACACAGTTCTGGCAGAACAGAAATAAGGGTAACATTAAAGATTAGAGCAAGCTTGGAAGGGAAAAGTGCTTTCCTCAATGCAGACTTTCAGAAGAACAATAACCTCACCTACGTCTGCTGCTAGAACGTTGAAAGTCCAAGGACAGAAAAAGCAAACCAGTTGCTTGCACAGCTATCAAGAACGAGAGAGAGCATGAGGCTTCCCAGATTGCCTTCAAAACCGGCAGCATTTGGCCCATTCCCATCCACACCAGGTTAATGTATTTTTAATAGTTCACCTCCTAAAGAGATACTGCAGGCCATGAGATGCAAATTAGGCAGCCAAAATTGTGCTAGTTTGTGTTATGAGAAATTTCAGGGGAGAATGAAATAAATGAAAGTAGGATTACAAACTGGGTTTCGTGCTCTGGTGAGAGGAGAAAAATGTGCTCATAAAGCCCAATAAAACTTTCTTTTTCTGGTTTATTAGGTGTTTGCAAAACGTCTCAGTTGCAAAGTACGACATGTTCTTTTTCTGAAGACTCATCTACAGCACGGAGGCGCTGATAAATCAGCTGCTTTCTTTTTCAGCCAACTACACAGTGTATGGGAAGCTGAGGTTACTATTATGGCTTTGTTAAAACATTAGATGTTGCCTGAAAGCTGCCGTGTGAACTCCATTTTGAAGGTATTTCAACGCAGGTTTTTACAATAGGAAAAATAAACACTTAGGAGCTCAGGAAACCAGGATCTAAAATACTGTAGACATGGATTTGTTTATTTGTTGCTTTCCTGCTATAGATCAGCCTGTCAGGATACCTCCTTCATGTAAATATTTAAAACATACAACAAACTACAAAAGATCTACAGCAAAACAATTCTGATTTAAAAAAAAAATAAATAAAGGAAAAGGAGGATACAGAGTTTATTTAAAAAGAAAAAACATACCAAACATGGATATGGATCTCTTTGGATCTATCAAGTGTATTCTTGATGAAAAGGAAGAATATTCTGATTGTAAAGGTGTTGCATCCAGCGAGTGGCCCCTAATTCTTTGGAACAACATGTTCTATAGATTTTAAGTTACCATATTCTTTTTTGACTGTTTTTTTGTTTTCATGGGGCAATGATGTTAGTTCTCAAAAGTCCACATAAGAAACTGAAAGTCCAGGATTTGAGAACTAGAGAAGTTTAGAATAGTAGTCATCTGGAAGTCTCCTCTTTTCACATCGGTAAAGTATAATGTTACTTCACGCCATTTGGCTGCAAATGTAAATTACACCTTTTTTCAGTTGTTAGGACAGGATAAAAACCCACATAATTCTAATGAGTCATAAATGTTTCACCATTTTTTTCTTCATTTAATTCATATGGTGCCAACACCTGTGAAAACAATCAGCATCATAGCTGTGTGCTCTACTTAAATTTGCTTTAGGGTATGCTTGAGTAAAAGCTTTTATATCTCATTTCTCTACATTATTAACAACATGATGCCCTGAATCATTCTATAATTTAAGTATGCTCATTTATTCTCAGCCATTTTATTAGAACTAGAAAAGATGCTCAAAGACTATGACAGTCTTAAAACAGACACACACGTACCCGTTCCTGATTCTTACTGTACCAAAATATCTATAACATGATCTTCACTTTATTTTTAATGTGCTTTGGCAGTTCTGCACCTTGAATTACGAATCTAAACTGTTACTACACTAAGAGCCATACTACAAAGCTTTCTCCCAAAAGGCTTTGCAGCCATTGCTCTAAGGTGAGTTCTTTTCGTGAGAGCGACATCCACACTGATCTGAATTTTAAGTTATTGCCAAAGGAGTGCACACATTGTTCAGCAGTGGGAAAGACCAGTGGTAGGAAGCATAGTTCTGGAATCACTAGATGGTGCCAGAGAGGAATGTGTAATGGTAACTGCAGTCCTGCTTCAATTACCACTGGGAAATGGGGTGGGTAAGCTTGGGGGGAAAATTAAAAGCACGCTTCAGTGTCTGAAGAAATAACATAGTGACTGGAGGATACAGAGAAGATCCTAAATCCTACCTGTCTTTCAGTGGACATCAGACTTTTGATCACCTTGGGAACACTTGGTGATTCCACCTGGCATCTCCATAGCCCTAAATGAGTTCAAATTGAACTGTGTGCAAACTTTTACCTACAGTTTTATAACATAAGTGAAGGGGTTACTGAGCTCTCCCTATATTTCAATGGGACTGTGGCTCAAACTCCGTAGAATTCCCCATCTAAACTCAAGCAACATCATAAATATAGATGAGTGAGCACAGGGCAAGAAAGCTGGAAGGAGTAGAGACCATGATATTTCCCAAAGAGATCCTTTCCCAAAATGTACATTCCAGTGTTAAACAGCATATTACACGTAACCATCCAGGGCCAATTCATGATGAGAAAGCAGGCCAGAGCTGATAAATGCTTCAAGCAAAACGTTTGCAGTTTTGATTCATTGTAATAACCCCCCTGTAATCCAGAGGTGGGGACATACTCCAAGTAGCTTAAATCAGCTAGCTTAAATCAGCTAGCTTAAATCCTGAGAACAGAGCAGGCTCCAGCAGGGTCTTGGGTAAGGACTCAGACTGCCACAGCTCAGTAACTGAAATCAACCCAAGCTAGTCAATTTAAAGCTTCTGAACTGCAGCCTTCTTTCCCCACTGAAGCACAGAATCACCTGCATCCAGGAGGATGTGAGGGCTGAGCTGACCACTCCCTTCCATGCTACAGAATTTCAAAACAGAAGCAGTTAAAACTAAGTAGCCTGCTAGTAATTTCAAATAATTTTATAATAAAGTTATTCTAGTAACCGGCACATTTTTACATACTCCTTGGTTTCTTCGTGGATTAAATATGTGCTTGTGATTACTCACCAGTGCCTTCAGTGGCAGTTTGCACAAAAGATACCAATAAGCACTAGTTAGAGGATGAGCCTTTGCTTTTTCTTTGCTTCTCTTAAGACTTCTTCTTAAGAGGTCTTCCACACAGGCATGGGACTTTGGGCAAGTGGGGGAAAACATGGAAACCAATCCTACTCACAAAATACTTGCTTGAATGTCTATTAATTTACAACAGCATGCATCAGACCCAGTGTCATTCAGTGCCAGAGGGGTACATGCAGCAACATGATGAGGCCAAATCTCAGCCAAACCTTTCTCTCCATATTTCAGTGCTTTCCATTTACTGGGACCAAAAGAAAAAAAAAAAAAAAAAATCAACTGCTTCTTCTCATTTCACTTTTTTCTAACTTTCTTCCCCTTGATCTACTAGATTTCACTTTCGAAGCCTAAATGAAAATCCCTGTGATATAGAAAGAAACTGTCTTCATGACTTTATAGGAAAGAGGCTGCCCTTGCAGAATCCATTCAAAAGGCCACTCAGCACAGTAGGACTGTGCTTGCTTTACATTGTTCAGTTCTCAATAGTTTACTCAGCTGAAGGTCTGTTTGATTTGAATTTCTGCTAGGAAGTTTAGAAAATATGAAAAAATACATTTTAAATTTTCACAGAAATAATATCCATATTCTTGAAGATATTCAAACTTCTGGGCCAATACAGTATCCAGGAGATGCAGCATTTTCCATAGTGCCATATATGCATTCTTAACTTTGAAATGGAACAAGAAGGAAATATTTATACTGGCTGTACCTTAATTTAATTAAATGAATTAATTAAGCTAGGAAGTCCTGAAGCAAAGAGCAGATGAGTATGATCTTTACTTTTCTTTCTCAATAAAACTGATCTGTTTTTGAAATGCTCAGCTGAAAATCAGATCTTTTGCTTATGGGAATACTCATTTGCCTGGCTGTAAGCTGCAAATCTTTCATTGTTTCAGTTCTTCCACTATGAAGGCAGCTTCTGTGCTAGGAATTTTGGGAGGACAGTCTTGAAATGTTATTAATAAGAACTTAGTGTATACTTCATATTTGATGTAGGTGCACTCTGCCTCCTAATGGAAGTCGCATGTGTTTTTCCCCCAAGTATGCACCGGTAAGTAATGACCCATCATCAGGCAGTAACTGATGACAATTGATCATGTGGCCATCTACAGCAGCAAGAAATTAGAGTAATCTCTCAAGAGAATAATCAGAGAACAATTTTCCAGGGTCATTACTAGCAAAGAAGCTTGCTGAAGAAGAAAACAGGCTCAGTTCTTCACTCTGGATTTTCTTTTCTCCTCTGGATTTCATTTTATACACAGGGTTTACATTTGGTTTTAGAAAATTTTATGAGGCAGACTAAAATGTTAAGGGGATTAAAGAATAGGAGACAGTCTTTCACCTCCAAGTCTTCAGTTCAAATCCAGCTTAGGTTAGCAATGAACAAGAAGTATTTACCATTGCTGTTCACTGTCTATGTAAAATGGATTGGTGGTTCTGGCCCAATTCCCAGTAACAAACCTGCATGCCACAACTGGCAACTCCGTTGCCATTCTCAGCAGACGGCGCCAAGAATAAATGAGGCATAGGAAGCAAAGTTACCTCCCCCCGACTAGAGGCAAGGGTGGAGGCACATTGGCAGGAGAAGCCTTCTCTGCTGCCACCTGAGCAGGGCTGTGCCACAGTCGAGCATGAAGACACCCGTTTAGTGGGCTGACAAGCTATCACTTTTTCAGGAAGTGAATTCACTGATTCTTTTAAAATAATAGAAAATAACCAGGCGACATCTAGTGTGGGACAGGTTTGTGACTCAGACTAGGCCATTTTGTTCTTTATGCTAAAGTACAGATTAACCTGCAATTATAAAAGAGATTGAAATTTGATGTAAGTGCAATGGATTCCCACTACAAAGGGCTTGTCTCGCCTGTGACAATACCCTAGAACAGAAAAAAAAAATAAAATCCAGACCTTTTTTTCCCCAGAAGTCACATGAGAGATCATTTCTCAATCTAGGAGGCTTTGACTCATTAGCACCAGAAGCCACTAGACCAGGAAGCTTGTTTTTCCTTAAACCATAAACTTAGAGTAATTCCACTGAAATAAATGAAGCCAACCACCATCCACACAGAGCAGAGGAAGGAGAGCACGCTCCAACCTTTATCTGGCCAATACCGGAAAAAAGGGTGACTAGCACAAACAAAAAACACCATCACACTTCTGTGCTGAGGGCATCAGCACCATCAACAGGAAGGACACTGAAGCCCTTGCGCAAGAGCACAGCAAGAAAAGAATCCAACCTAGACTTTAAGCCTTGGAGTGATTTTACCATTGAACAGTGCTGATTGAAAAATGCATGAATTTTATTCTAAAAATAGCAAGATGGGTCAAGAGAATAATTATCTCAGTCTACACAGCTAGATGAATTTATGGCGACGCCCTCTTTTATATTTCATAGGATATTCACAATGGACCCTACATTTTCCATGGCTTTGAACACTTTATTTATCCATATTTTATCACCAGTGTAAACCTAATTATCACAGCATCTTCATGCTGAAATTGATTGATAGATTTTGCTACTTGCTTGTCAAGATGCTCATGTTCACTGTATTCAGCTATCACACCAACCCAGAGACTGATGACTCTTCTGGCCTATTAATAAAAATCTATTACAGTGCATTGATGCTACTTCTCTCAAACAATATTAATGCAAGCTCTGCGGCAAGAGGCACATTTTTAACTTGCTACAATAAAATGAGGCCTATCTCATTGCAATTATTCTTTTACATTTAACTCAGATTGTCCATTCTTAGACATAAAGAACAATCATAAAGTCTTCTCCCTTCTTATTTTCCCATTGTTTTAAAAATGTGTTGTTCACCAGCCCATTATTATAAAAGCAATTAGTGATTTTTTCATTACCTGTACTTGCAACTGCTGAAGTTGAAACAATATGAAGTGCAGACAATTTTACGAGACACCAAGTAGCTACCTTTCAAAACTAAAAGAGTCACAAATTGACAACTCAGACACTGAAGGACTCAAGACCAATCACTGACTGTGAAGATCCTATGTTAGAGATCAACTGGCAACGGGCAATGAATGAAATGTATTTCTGCAAACCATATGAGATAGAAAAGCAAAATAATAAAAAACCCACCAACCTTGAACGATCTCAAAGTCGTAAAGGCAATATGCTGTCAATTTTTTTCTTGTTATCAAGCAGGACATTGTTTTCCTCTAAATGCTCCTCTAGGATGAACTTTTTGCCTTCTGTCTCTAGAGTTTTGGTTCAATATTACAATATTCAAACTGAAATGTCTTGATCCTGCTAAAGAAGCTAAATTGTTAGCAGTTAAGATACTTCCAATATTTCTAGATATGGGGACAAAACTCAGCCTGCAAGTGAGGACAATGCCAAATGGATTAAAGACACTGACCTCTAATACCTCAACTCAACTTCTTTTGGGGTTTTTTTTGGGTTTTTTTTTTTTTGAGTAAACTTGAATAAGCTTCTAATTCTAGAGCTTCCATAGTCACTTCACAGTATTTTAAATAGAAAAACCTGCAAAACAGAAAAACTCTGACCAACAAAATGCTTACAAACTGTTTAGCTTTAAGCATGGCATCAATACCTGTTAAGTTTTCTTTGATGAATATACTTACCTTGCAGCAGTTAAGCATGTGCTTAACTGTTTCACTGTGAGTCATTAGCCTTATAAAAACCTACAAGGTTTCAGTATAAAATGAGATCAATTCTTTTTGTTTGTAATGTGTATAATTTTCCAGAAAATCTAGATTCAGCAATCATGATCTGAATTAGCATGCTTAGATACTTAGCCTGGACAAAATGTTGGTGCTCCTCTGATTTTCAGTAACCCATTGAAGATACAGCCTCAGGACCTCAAACAGTGTAGGTAGCCCTAACGACTCTCAAAGGCTGAAGACTTGGATCTCACTCAGAGAGGTTGTGCTGGATTTAGTGATAATGGCTTAAGAGGTTACCTCTCCCAGCTGTCTGCAGCAGTCCCCCACCAGAAGCTGAAACAGAGCCATCCGAAAGCGACATGGTCCAGCCCTCGTCCATAGAGCTCTGAGCCAGAACATTAATTTTAACTGCCAATGGTCTGCAAACTGTAACAATTGAAAAACTGGCACTTGCTTACATCTGCTGTCTCCATCAGTAAGGTGGAAGTCTGTGGCAAAGTGGCAGGGTAGACATTAAGGGCAGTAACCCCTTCCTCCACCCTAACAAAATTAATAGCACTTGTTTGCCAGAGCCCTAATCTGCTCAGAGTGGAGCAGTATGTTGAAAGAAGCAACTCCATTTAACTTCGTTTGAGGGGAATGAAGAGCAAGAATTTTCTACATTTCACGAGGCAGTGAATGGCAAAGAATTAGTGTATATACAGTACCCCTTGTAATTTTAATTCACATTGCCCCCTCTCAGCGAATAAATCTTGTTAAACCTTATCCTCTCAGAGACCATCTGGATGAAAACTATTCAGGAAACGTCACCATTGGTACAAGAACTTAAATCTCACCATAAATCTCAGCATGTCAAAGCCAAGCATGCATGCCTTAAAAAAACTCTGCAGCTGTGCCTCAGAGTTGCAGACATGTGTGTGCAAATGGTGCCTCCCAAGAAACACACTGCTACATTTCAGTAACTTAAAAACAAATGAAAACAAACTCAGGAATTTTCTCATTTTCAGATAGCTTTACCCTATTTTTAGTATAAAAACCCAAAAATGGTTTAATAAAAGCTACATAAAATTTACAACCCTATTGTAACTTTACTGGTCCAAACGATCTCCACTCCTGTCCTTATCTTGCTCTGATTACTTCTCCCTCTCTTCCAAAGTACATGTGCTAATGTGGCAACCTACGCTGAAAATCAGAAATCATGATTACTTTGCTCTGTAATCTGATTGCCTGTATAGTTAGACACCTGCCTTCCTGGCAAATTTCTTTATGGTAACAGGGTAAGAGCAGGTTGGCTTTTTAAGTGCCAGATACAGTCAAGACAGCTTCAATCTAAGCTCAGTGAGAGCACTACTGTTATCCAACAGCTCACATTCTCCTCTCTCCACCCCAAACCAAGCGTAGCTGTTTTTTATAGAAAAGGATTTTGTGTTTAGTTCACTGACTTCACAATATGGTGAAGCACAATGCAAAATTTACAAGACAATCCATCCAGTAAGTGAAAAAATAGAAAAATAACTAAGAGAATTAATCTAGACCCAATACTTTGACCAAAAAAAAAAAAAAAAAAAAAAAAAAAAAAAAAAAAAAAAAAAGAAGCCATAAAGGCTTGTTGAAACAAAAGGTTCTGCAAATTTGAAATTTGCTTCATTTTCCTGATTTCCATATAGGGGAAAAAAAACCCACCTGAAATATTGTAAAAGGACTGAAATTATTGACTCCTGGTAATTCTAAAAAATCTGTTTCTGAACAAAGATTCAAAAGGAGCTTGTTCAGAAGCATTTTTCAAATAAGGAAAAACTTATTTAACATAGGTAAATCCTAAGCAGCGCATTTAATTTTCATTCAGGCAAAATATTTTACTTGACTGAAACAGAAATTTTTTTCAGTTTTCCGTCTTCTGAAAAATTTTCTATTTGGAACTGCCAGACAACTTAAAGATCGGCTACTTTTACACTGTGAAAGTAACTTTGGAGCCTAGGAATAGGTTGGTTAGATGTGCTAGATGAATACAAGTTTCATCAGCCAAAGCAAATAGAATATTTCTGACACATATTAACATACCACAATTGACAAGACAAGCTTTCTCCAAAAGTTGTGCCAGTTTCCTGAGTCAGCAAAGTAACAATGGTGGACTAAATGATCTTAAAGGTATTTTCCAACCTAAATGGTTCTATGATTCTAAGATTACTGGACTCTACTCTTTAATTCAAATACAAGTGATCCAGGTTTATTTCTGCAAGGTAGTCCAGTTCTGGGCAGCAGCATATAACCACTGTAAATCCTCTCAACTACCATCACAACAAGCAGACATGACCTACTAATGCAGTTTCTTGCTTGACTAACTATTAAAAAAAAACAAGCAAAAAGAAGAGGAGCTCAATTAGCCTTAGAGGTAATAGGTGCTAGGAAGACACACGAAGACTCTCCTGGTGGCTCCCTGTAAACTAGACATCCTTTCTCCACAAGTGCAGAGATATTCAGTAAGAATTATCAGCCTCCCATTGGAAAAGCAATGTTGCCTGAGCCGCAGTAAGCAGGCATCAGCACACAGTTGTGTAAGAACTGTAGAAAGAACCAGTTGTATCCCCCATAAAGAAAACATTTGCTAGCTCAGAGTTCAAGATGCTTGGCAATGCATTGTTGACATGCAAGGTGTATTGTTTCTTCTTTTTAAAGCTGTATCCCATGCTGGGCTCTAATTCCTCCCACATGAATTTCTAGGCCAAACTGGGGAGCTAAATGAGGAAGGGGTACTGTTTTTCTCTGCCTGCATAGTCAATGGATGAAGACACGTGGGCTGAATTAGCCTCTGGAGGTGCATATCACTTTCCAGCATCAATGGGAGAGCCTTGGGTGATTAGGTACTAACTTAGGTGCCACAGCTTTATGCTTGAAGTCAGGTGGCTCAAATCCAGGAGCAACTGTGCTTCTCCTTCTGTCCTAAATTGGTGCATGCTGCTGCTACACATTACAAAACAAATAGCAAAGAGTACTAGTTTTCATGGAAGTGATAACAGCTAGTGTTAAAGATTGTGCTTTGGATCTAAACCTACAATACTATTATTATTACAGGAATCCAGTCTGTTTCATATGTCCTTTAACCGCACTCCTTCAATTATGCAGTGCTGCGTAACCGAACATACTGTGTAAGATTATTTCCACTTTTCATGGAAGCTTCACCCAGAGCTAGCCACTACTGGAAGCAGGACAGCAAATTTTCAAGGCCAACTTGCTGCTCTGGTACAGTAAATCAGTTGTTCTTACAGCAAGTAGCATACAGGTTTTTGGTTTTTTCAATGCATAATATAAGGAAAGGATGACTCAAGCTGAGTTTCACAGGTGAAGTTCAGATGAGTTCAGATCTATTCAAGCCTTCTCAATGTTTCCATATGCTTGACTCAAGTCCAAACATTTAATCATCAGCTCCAAACAAAACTTCCAATGAAGAAGCAGAGCAGGGAATTGTGAACTCTGCTTTCCAGCACTAAGGACTTGAGCACACTTTTTTTTTTTATAATCTGTCATTTGTGCTTTTTCATACTAAAGGTGACAGTCTAATTCACATATGACCAACACCCATAAATCATGCTGGGGGGAGGAAATATTCATAAATCCATATCAAACAGAACCCAAATTATGACAAATGACATGGCAGTCATAAAATTGCACAAGCACAACTCACCAAGTCATTAATTTCATGGCCGTGGAAAATAAACAGACACATTTTTTTCGCAGCCCTAATAAATTTTAAAAAACTCAAAGAATGGTCCATCTGCTTCGAATAATTTTTAATTTCCTATTCTGTCTCGTTCCCATTAGCTATTCCACTGAGATATTTGCTAAATTCTTTCATTTGCCTCCTCCCATCTGTATTCAATTACTCTATTCCCAAATAGAGTTAGTTTTTCTTTCTCCTAAGTGCAGTACAAAATATCCCCACCTGTACCTTAAAGCAAATGTTATGTGTGTTTTATTATCTGTTAGACTCTATGAGTCATTCTAACTCGATTGCCTGTGCTGAAAGACTTGGAGGGCAATCTGATTTTGATGTTTTCTGGCTTTGGTGAAAAACACCTGCCTGATTCTCATAGCTAATCTATTAACTTGGTAAATGCCTCAACAGATGTTCTAGAATCAGCTAGGGATCAGGGTCTGTCCTCGTGACAGCGTCCGCTTGTAAGCTTGAAATATTTAAATGTTCAGAGATCAGAGGCCAATGATGTGTTTTGGGTACAAGCTTTCACTAAATCATATTTTTTCAGTCTGTCCCTGGAGTGCATTCCACATACAATAAGTGGCTGGAGCATTCTGACTGAGCAGGCCAACAACACAGGCCTCCTTGAACTTTGAAGGGACATGAATTTCAAGGCAGCACTGGCTTCTCTTATTGAAAAATTGAACAAATTTTAGGCTGTGCCGAAACTGTTCCCTTTTAAGCTACGTGTCTTTTCTTCCAGTTCCTTTTATTTCTTCCTAATGAAACCCATTAAGAAAGTATAAGGCTTGGCTTTGAGACCTCCCTTTCCAAGGATAACCTAATGTCTCTAAGGAACCTGTTCTAAGCCATCATCCTCTGTTTGGGTGAGCACTGCTCTGCATGATTCACTTACTGTGTGCCTGATTCTCCACTTTTTAACATTGATTTTAATCCAGGGTTTCTCCACTGACTCTAAGCTGTTCCACTCTGTAACAGCCCCTGAGGCACACAGACAGGCTGGGATGACCAGAGCAGAGCAGTCCTTTGAGAAGGCATTAGCCCTCCCATAGGAAGGGCGGGATAGATGCACTGACATCAGTGTCAAGCCCACGTGAAGGTGCTCCCATTTTGAAGGTTAAGGCACTTTTCTGTCAATCCAGCACCACCAGAAAAACAGAAATGAGAAAAAAAGGCTCACAATACAGAGAACCCCACAATCACTGCTGGCCCCATTCTGCTATAAGAAATTGCCTCCTGAAAATCAAAGCTGGACCTGAGAGCCTAAAAACATTTATTACTTTTACGAGCTTTTATATTACCTTAATTCTTCTAAGAAAAGCTCAAGTTTGTGATAAAATGTCCAAATGTTTCAAACTAATATGGCTGCAAGCTCCACTGCAAAAATTTTCTCAATGAGATCACATAAAAGCAGAATAAATAGCAAACAGGAGACTTTCTTCTGACCTTCACTCATCACTTGGCTCTGGTCATTTCACTTACCCTTTGTTTACCTCCACTTCTTCATTTGCTAATTGGGTGTCATTAATGCAAACTTACTTTGTTGTTTTAAAGCCTAATTAGTTAATGTTTGTGAAGTGTTTTGAGATCAATAGAGCAGTATTACCAACATATTGAAAATCCCATCTCTGCTGCTATTTGCTCTTGGAGGCTTGACAAAAGATTTCACTGTTCCACATCTTCAACAATGCTCAGAAGCAGCTCTGATGTTAGAGCTCTCATATGAGTGATCTGCAGATGGAGTCGGAGGAGTGAGAAGGGCAAGACTGATTCTGACTCATTACTGTTATACATGCTGCTTTCTAGAAAACAGAAAATATGAAGGGAGGGTTGATATCAAATACCTAATCATTTAAAGGCAGACACTCAAAGAAGAGAGAACTGTTTATGTGTATTCTGAAATTACCACATTTTTCAAAAGCACCCTTCTGGGAAAGCCATCAGAGGTTGGCCTCCAAGCCTGACAAGAGCTGGAGAAATGTTTGAAATGTGAGATGAAGGCGAAGAAAGAAGAAAGGTTCACTAGAAACAGTGTCTCCAACTGAGGATTTAAGGCAAAAAAGCTTCATTAAGGAGGAAAAAGAGATTTTCTGTCTATAATCAAATGTGAAAGAATTTGCCATTCTTAATTTAGCTTCTTGAAATAGTTTCTTCCTTCAGTTCTCAGACTGTACCTCTGCTAAAATCAAATGTAATCCTCCCCTATCACTGAGAGATTAAAAAATTGAACGGGTTACTGGAAAGATACAGTAACAAAGTTTGATTTTTAAAGTGTAGTCCCTGCAATATTTTATTATAAATAAAGCTAATATCATAGAAACATAGAATATGCTGAGTTGGAAGAGATCTATCAGGATCATCAAAGTCCAACTCCTGGCCCTGCACAGGACACCCTAAGAGTCACACCAGGAACTCAAGAGCATTGTCCAAACACTGCGTGAGCTCTGTCTCCCCCACTGCCCTGGGGAGCTGTTCCAGTGCCCAATCAGCCTCTGGGGAAGAACCTTTTACTAATAGCCAACCTAAACCTCCCCTGCTTCATCTTCAGACAATTCCCTCGGGCTGTCAGTGTCACCACAGAGCAGAGATCAGTGCCTGCCCCTCCTCTTCCTCTCCTGAGGAAGCTGTAACTGCAGTGAGGTCTCTCCTCAGTCTCCTCCAGGCTGAACAGATTCAGTGATCTCAGCCACTCCTCATTCAGCTTCACCTCCAGATGCTTCATCATCCTTGTGGCCCTCCTTTGGATGCTCTGTAGCAGCTTAATAATGTTTTTTTTAATATTGTGATGCCCCCAGGACTCAAGGTGAGGCCGCACCAATGCAGAGCAGGGTGGGACAGTCACCTCTTTTGTCCACCTGGTATAGTGTGCCCACGTATCCCAGATATGTTACATTCACTCTTCGCTTCTTGTCTATTTTGACATTTTAGAAGTGGTATCACCAGAGGTAGATGTGATATGATCAGTGCATGTGACAAATATAGCCTTTTTCTTATGGACTCAGCAACCTGGAGCTGATCTCTGAACTGAAGCAAGGCTGCTTTCCTACCCTTCTGTCCTGCAAAGGTTAAGAATATAGTTTGGGATCCTCTGTCATTTACAGCACTTTAGAACCTTTTGTTTGTATTCTACACATCATTTCTTCAGTAAACATTTGAAAAGGAAGTTACCTTCCAGATTAACACAAGAAAAACAATACATTTTTCATATCATATTCATGCAGCTCCATCGATCCAAGTTTTATTGCATTTGTAGATTCTTTATTACGAAAGAAATACAGAAGTTATAAACCAAGAATAATTCAATATGATGTTGTTATAACTGTCCACAGCAGAGGGTGCTAAGATTAAAGAGTTAACATTTGGTGCAATGGGAGCAAATTTGCAGCGAGCAGAGATGTTTGTTGATTAGTGAAGCAATAAAGACATTGGTTGACTCTTTATGAATGTTATCTCTGCTGTGTGGGTTTTTTTCCCCTGAAATGCAGGTTTTTCGTAAGAAAGGAGGTACAACATCCAGAGCAGAAAAATGATGTGTGGTTTCTTGCATCAACAATTTTACTCAGAAATTGAATTTAGCTTACACACTAATAAAAAAAAATAAGAAGACTGTTCTCCTATACTTTGCCTCTTTTTTTCCCCAGAAGTCTTTAATTCTTCTTAGGAAGACACATTTCTCTCACACCAAAACCAGCCTTAAGTAAGTAAAAGCGCAAAATCCAGAAATACTTCTGCCAGTGAAACTGGCTGTTACTGCAATGAAAATGAGCTATCTGACTGATAGCTTAGCTTCTATTGTATTCCAGTGAAAACACATCCTTGAATTTAGAGCTGTGTAATGACATTATCACATTAAACTTGTTATTTGAAAATAGACAAACAGCTCCAAAAATATCCTGCTACTAAGACGCATGTTTGGCTTCATCTCTTCAGAGATGACTGAACATGTCATTAAGTCCCCCCCTCCTTATAGCTACCAACCCATCGGTTTTCACAGACTGAAGCTTGCTCATGGGACAGAGTGAAGCAGAAAGAAGGGAAGAAACAAAAGCTCTGAAATATATGCCCAAGGGCTTGGAAAGATCACAAGTTTGAGAAGGGATTACCAAGTTATTGGCCAGTGAGCCACACTGAACTCAGAAGAGGAGCAAGTGAAATTTTTTACCTTTGATGCAGTGTCTTCTATCAGCAGCTGTCCATCTTCACCACACAAGGGAAGCCTTCTGGATTCACTGCTCCTTCACTCACACTCTCATCAGGCTTCTCTCCCATGGAGTGAGGAACAGCAACTGGGGTTCTCATTTGAAACACCTTGGAAGCTGCCATCCTCAGCATCGACTCTCTGACCTACAACACCAAAATCCATGACAAAAAACCCCCAAACCAAAACAAAAAAAGCCTTGTAAACAACAGAAAACAAACCAAAACCCATAAAACCCCCAACTTTACAGAAATCAGCAATCAAGAGTGGTTTTCTGCTTTCTAGTTTTGACATCAGAGGAGCTACTGATTTATACCAGAATGGGAAGTCACACTTGGGGAGAGAACAGATGGTTCAACAGTTCTGCTTAAAAGCACAGTATACTTGTGCTGCAGAAAAGCACGAGGGAGAAAAGAAGGCTAAAAGACAGCCTTGCAGAGAAAACCCGCATGCACTTGTTGGAAATCCAGGCTTTAACCATCAAAGCAACTGAGGTGGTTCTCCATAGACACCGACTTGTTTCAGCAGAAGTTTGGAGGCTGAATGAGCACTGGGGCGATCAACATTTTGAGGGACCTGGACTTCATCACTCACTAAGACCTTTGTGCATAGAGCCTCAATTTCCTGTCTTGTGGCAGTATGATAGGACTGGTTACTGAAGATAAGCCAAAAAGAAAAACCCAGTAATACTCTGTAGAGCCTATACACACATCTCCTCATGGAAGAATTCCTGTTAGGATGGGCATCATAATACTGAAATTCATTTAGCCACCATTCAATTACACACTGGTTTTTTCTTTCCCCTCCAAGTCACCATGCTCACTAGGCATGACTGCTCACTGAAGAGTGAAAACAAGTAGTAAATACAAAGCAATGAAAGCTGTTTTACATCTCTTTTCATCCCCTCTACGCAGCTCCCTCAACCTTAAAATTTAGGGGAATAAAGACCAGGTTTTCTATGCAGACAATGAAAAGTATATGCATTGAATGTCAATTCTATAGGAAAGAAAAGAAGAGACTGAAAGAAAGAGACCCATAAAAGGAAATGCACCACATTCTTCCACCCTCTACCCCAACAAATCCAATTAAACTTGCCAAGACACACACACATGCCGTCAATCATTCCAGATCCTATCCACCCTATCAATATTTCAGCAGCATTTCACTCTCTTACTTTCCAGGACTATGCACACTCCACACAGCATGCACTCATTGTTCCCCATGCTCCTGCCTTGCCCCTCTTAATCAGTCACAACAAGTCACATTCATTCCTTTCCTGCACCTTATGCTACACCAAACTAGCTGGTTAGCTGGCACAGACAAGCTTCTTTGTGCTCCATTGATGCTTTGAGGCTTGGCTGGTTGAGGTGGGGGAGGGAGGTTTGTTGTTTGTGGTTTGTCTTTTTGGGTTTTTTAAAGAGTGAAAGGCAGGATGCAAAATATAGCTATTTATAGACAAAAGGACACCGACACAGAGGAATTGTGTTCATGCTTATAAAACAATTTTGCTTATTGTGAAATACTCCTAGCTTATTGTACTGGCCTCATTTTAATGAGCACAAGGACAGTAGACTCAAAATTTCTGGTATTAACAAATCCAAAAGTGCTCCAGAGTCTTTATGTATCTGACATGGTCATTCTCAAAGCTTGTTGAGACACAACACCATTATCAAAATAACTTCCATAATTTGCACTTGTGTCCTTATGCAAGCTGCTCTGGCTCAGAACAGGACTCAATCTCCTTAACAGGAAGGGGAGATGCATGACGGCTTTTTCACCCTATCCCATGCACTCTCAGGGCTGCCCTTGAGCATGGACATACACAGTAACTAATTTTCAAAGATAAGGATTAGTTTAGGCGCACTAGAAAGATCACACTCATCTTGCACCAGTATAATAACAGGTCAATCGAATTTCTCTTTGAATCTTGATATCACCATGAGAAACATGGAAAGTTAATGTGATGGAGGATTTCACCAGCTATTGGGCTGTCTTTACTGACATTACAGGGAGTGATCTAAAGTGGCTCCAAAACAATGGCTGGGCTTTCAGGCAGGCATTAGTTATTCCAGCAGAACAATCTGCCCATAAAAAATTTCCCCTTTTCCTGTGTTCTTATGTCCTGCTCCAGTAGTGAGTGGATTCCAAGCTTGAAGCTGGAATCACAGTAAGTTCCTGCTGTGATTTCCTATTCCATCCCTAGGGCATTTTTCTTCATTTTCTGAAATCCCAAAAGGCTGATATTGCAGCCTCATGTCCATACAAGAGGGCTGGAGTGCACAAATGAAATGGCACAAAAATACACTGGTGACCACTGTACAGGCTGTCACAGCCATCAGATAGTAAAGACCAGTCATGTAACTGTATATATTTGGCTTAGAGTATATATGATATATAGGATTTAAGGATCAGTCTGTACTCCTCCTCAAATCTAAACAGAAATAGGCAAAGGTTAAAACTTTTCTTTCTTTTGCAAAGAGGATTTTTACTTTTCTGGAATCACAGCCTTCCACCTGCTGAGCTCCTCTTTCTGGGTCTAAAAATGCTCTTCAAAGTCCCACCTTCAGTTTCCAGGTACGGTCCTAAAAACTGTCCCTCCACATGACCAACCTAACCTCCAGTGAAATTTTAATATGCTGCTGCACAAAATATGCATTCTAAGATTATAAAGCTTCACTTGTTATCAGTAAAAAAATTCAGAGATTAAAGACTCATGGTTTCAGTGCAACTTTTACACAGAATGAATTTAAACATTAATTTTGCAGCTTCAGTTTCATTTAAATTTTAGTGAATGCTCACTCATTTATCAATAGCAAGAGAAAGTTCATCTGGATAGCATAACTTCATCTCCTATCCTGGAGAGAACTGACAAGTACATTCCCTTGGAGGATCTTGTTCTGCTTCCTCATGCTGAGACATAGCACAGAGTCCTCTGGGGCCCACAGAAAAAAAACGCTTGATCATGCCTTGAAAGTGTAGACAAGGCCAACTGCACATGGAGCACCACAGCTTCCTCTAGCAGACACTCTGCTAATCATTTGAGAAAGGGCCTAGATTAACAGGACCTGAGTAAATAAAAACTTGTTATTCAGATAGCTCACTGCCTTTTTCAGCAGTCTTGCTGGAGATCTTTGCTTTGGAGAACCCAAATCCATCATCTAAACAGAAGTTTCAGAGCTCCTTTGAAGCAATGCTCCCTAAAAACATGAAGGGAGTTGTGTAAACTTGGATCCAAGGTAAAAAAGTAAAAACCTCACTCTGCACAGTTCCAGCTTTAATATAGTCCTCAAAGTTTTGAAAACAGACTTCCTTGAAGATACTGTCCAGAAACTGTTTCTTCCTTGACCCTCTTAGCATTTTCCACTTTTTAACTCTGAGAAACTCTCTTCCACAAGGCAAAGACCCAACTTTTGAGGAGACAGAAAAAGAAAATGGGAAAATAAGGAAACATGGTGATCATTCCTCCCCTGGGAAATGATCTATCCTGTAAATAATGAGTGCTTATTTGCACTTGTAATATGGTTATCTGCCAAACACATTGCTTGCTGCTAATAGGTCAGCTAGGAAGAACCAAAGCCAAAAGGAGCTTCTGAATCAGTCACCAATCAGACCTGACCATAGAGCACCTGGAGACTATTGACTGCAATATGACCCATTTCCTATATTTGGTGAGCAATATGTGATTTCCACATAAATTGGGAAATGACTTTATGACTGAAAAGAAGTCAAAATTGTGCAGGCATGCATACTGAGTGCCAGCTACTTATCTCTGGTAACATGAACTCAGCTGACTTGGGGATTGCCTGGAGGCCTCCAGGGCACTGGCAAACACAGCATCAAATGACTCCAGCACAGCCTTTTCGGAGAATTGTTTGACATAGAAGGATGCTGTGAGTCACCCTGGGTTTATGTGCAGTGTTTGTGGGAAGCCAGTACAAAGAAAGAGCTGAGGAGCATTCAAGAATGTAGCTGGCAAGGTGATGACATGTGATTCTAATAAGGAAATGACAGTTTTTCTCAGCCCTGGTTTTGGTAAGGGGTCACTTGCTACAATGTGTGGAATTTCTTTAGAGTGCTGCATCTTGCGCCCTGTTCTTGGGAACACAGTGGGCAAAGCTCCCAGGGTATGATTGATTAAAATGGCTACCACATGTTTATCTGCGTATTTATCTGATGGTAGAAACCACGTGTACACACGCAGCAAATCTGACCCTAATTTACAACCAGGTCACCTGTTTTCTACTGCACTAAGGACGTTACGAGGTAAAAATCACAGCTGAAAGGAGTAAAGCTCCCTCTGTTTATGCTGGAAGGGAAAATGAGTTCTGAAGTACTCAGCAAGCCAGATTTGCCTGTGAAGGATCTTGCATTCTAATATTTGTTACAATGCCTACTCATGGAATGATGATAGAGTAAGACAACCAAAAATGCGTGCCTAAAGCCAGCACTCTCAACAGGGAGTAAATAAAGCTTATCAACAGGGAGTTCAGAGGAGCCTCTGTCTTCTGACTTCCCATCCCTCTTTGCAATTTAGAATATACCTTTGCAGACCCTGACCTTGGTAACTTGCATTTAAAATCTCACTTTTCAGAACTGAGGAAGAGCTAAGAGTTGTGGTCTTTTCTAACATATCCTAGAAGAGTATGTGCTCTGTTCTAATCCATCAGCCTGAGTTTTAGGTCCTACACATGGAACTGGTCTTCTGAGAGAGCCTGCTGGTGATAGCCCAGTGAATGTGCACTTGAGCATTTAATCTGTGAGTCTGGGCAGGCTTAGATTAAAGCAAGGCCCAGAATGGGTCAGCAATATCAACATCAAGCAGTACTTTTGGTCACTTGACAATATTAACATCAATGGATTTTATTGTCTCTTCGATGCTGGGTGACAGCCAAACGGGTTTCTGACAATCTATAAACATCTGGTTTGTCACTTAGACCACTTGGTGGAATGGCCTTGTTCTCCTGTCATTTCATCTTCTCGAAGGAGCCTCAGAAGCTATCATCCTTTCTACACCTCTGCTATTTCCTTGTATACTCTCCTTTAAACCAGTCTGCCACTGGAGATGCCATTTGGAAGCTTTGATCTCAACTGACATCATACTAGGTAGACACTTCATGTATTTTTCAGTCAAAAAAATGGGAGAAGGAACCTCCCACAGATTTATTATTTTGCCTGCTCTGTCACACTACTCAATTCCTGAAACCCCATCCTCACTTGTACAATTTATAGCAGTCAGAACATGAGCAACACCTGCATGTTTTGTGGAGAAGCATCTAGCCTCCCCTTACTGCTAATGGACTTGGAGTGAATGAGGCAATGTATTCCTTTCCCAATTATTCAATCAAATTGAAAATTATTGCTAACACAGCACCTGGACAATCTGCCATTTATCAAACAAACAAAACCCCACAGTGAACAAAGTGTTCTCTCCCTTCCATTCATTTTCTGACACCGTTGTTGCATATTAGGTGCAGTTAGCAGAGTGTGTTACCTAGGATTTGTATTTGAAGAAGATAATTTCAGACTTAAACCTAACTCTGTGTTTTCCCTGCAGGAGTGTATAGGGACATGGAACAGAATTGAAATTGTTCATTCAGAAGATGGCAGCCAGATGCAGTCTGTGTCTGACCTTTGCATCAGGTGGGTATTCAGATCAAAAGCATAGTTTCAGTGTTGTCTCTGGCTGTCTCCCTTTCCACAGATCAACTGATTTTTCAAAAAGTTGTTCTGGAAATGATTAATTTAAATTAATCTTTTAAAATAGTTTTTAAATAATTCAAGTTAAAATGTGCTGCTACTATCATGCTATGAAAGACATCTAGAGAGAAGGCCTCCAAATGAGGAACATATCCATCTGCCAAGAGGCTGATATGAGTAGTACCAGTCTCCAGCACAATGCTTTCCATCAGACTCACAATGTAATGGTTTTGTATAAAAACACACAACCCTCCCAGCCACCCCACACCAATCAAAACACTGGATTATTTGGAAAGATATAGGCTGGGATGATGCCTGCATCTTTAATGTTTCATTTATATGTAGCATATAAAAAATATGTATTTCTTAGAGACACGTTTTATGTTACACTATTATTTGAATGCACACACACAGTTTCCTGTGACAACAGATGGTAAAGTAAGAGCCAGTAAAGGACTAAACACAATCTAGGAAACAGAGATAAACAGAGACAAACCAAGCAACTTGATGCAACAGTAAAGCAGCCAACAGTCCTGAAGTCATTGCTTCACGCTAATTTCATCCCAAGCATTCAGGACTTTTGTTCCAATCTTTTCATGCAGACCTCCTGAGTAAACTGCAGCAATATTCTTCCATTAGCAAGACAAACAAGTCCATATTAAATCAATTAAAATTGATAACCTTCTAACTCCTCCCCAAAATGTCTATTGACAGGGACAAAGCTGTTGAACTCTGAGGAGCCACTGAAAATTCCTTGCAAAAGGCTATGGGACTGTCCTTGATGGATAGGAGAACAGATATTATTTAATCCTCCTAAGGACAAGCCCTCTTAGATGCAATTCAAAGGCCAACAAGCTAACAGCCCTTGAAGAACCCACATTTCAGATTTAGGTGCGGATTACATGCCAGTGGAGGGGAGGGGCGGAATCAGACAGCGCAGCTAAGATTGCACACATAAGCCCTGTATCCACAAGGAGGATGTGAACTGTGAGGGCTATAAATGGAGGCTCTAGCTCCACTGGATCCTGTCCATGAGTTGTGGCTGGCTTAAAGGGGGAAAGGGACTTTGGCTGTGTTATGCAGGCACAAACCCTTCAGGGGATGCAAAGATGCTTTTACAGGCAAGTAGAGAATACGTTCAACTCTTTACTGGTTCAGGTTGCACCTAGACAATCCACAGGGTCCTACATAGACTGATTTGCGTGAGCTTTTCTTCTTCCCCTAAACAATTCACCCTCCTGGCCATAAAATATCAATTAAAAAACATTAAAAAATCATGCCGATAAGGAAAAAAAACCTTGGGGTCCAGCTGCATTTTACATTTCAGACAACCCTACTCCATAACCTCTAGATACCAAACCAGCCTGGTAGTATTGATTTGTTTCAGGAGTTATGCAAAGCTATTCAGGTGCTGGGATTTATCACAAAAGAAAAGGTTTAAGGCTCTCCTCAATTAAAAAAAAAAAAAAACAAACAACAAAACCAAAACCAACAACAACACAAAACAAGACAAAAAACACCTCCAAACCTCAGTTTCTAAAACAGTACCATATTCCCAGGCTGTAATAACAGTTTTTACTGTTGGGCAAATCAGCCTTTCTGATTTATAATTTATTATAACAGCAGCATGAAAGGCCAAGCTGTGTATGAAACAGAGTTAAATTTAGATCTGAAACAAAGGGTGTCCCACAGAACAGAGGGTCAGCTGAAATGCACATTAGATGCCCATGGAGAGGTAGAGCAATCTTTTGATCAAGAAAAAGAATCAAGACTCAGAGGAGATGAGTTCCAATTCCAGCACATTTCCGACAGGACATTGAAAAAGTGTCCTATAATATCTCCCTTCTTGCTATCTTTATTTCCTCAGTGGTGTCACAGGTTGGCTTGGGAAGACTGTAAGATCTGAAATGATGGACAGTATGGAAGAGCAAGTTATTGATCTTTCAACAATTGCAGATGAGCCCAACTCCAGATGCCTCTCACACAAACTCACACACACATTGCTTTGTTTCATAAATGGGATTTTAAACATGATCATCATAGACCAAAAATGTTATTTAAGTGTACTGAAGACAATGACACTTTTTTCTCAGTTGAAACATGCAGAGTCTGGCCCTGACTCTGAACACAGTGAGCGGGTCTCTGAGTTCTCATTTCAGCAGTTTGGTCACATATATGTCATTGTGAGCTGTCAGTTTAGTTAACACTTCGTGGGGTTTATGTAATTGGAAATAGTTTAGCAGTTAGTTTCAAATTCCAAACAAAGCTACAAATTTCAGGTATAAAATGAGATTTTTACAACTTTTCATGATTATATTTGGGTTACAATTTTTTTCTTACGATTCAAATAAGAATCCCTTTACAAAGCATGGCCTGAGCAGCATCTCTCTTAATGCTGTTTTTTTATTTGTGAGAGATAAAGAAACAATCACTTTACCATCTCAGAACTACGTTTGTGTACTTTTGTGCAGGAAGGCAGGTGCCAGCTGGGAAAATTTGGCTTAATAATAAAATTTTAGGAAATCAAAATCACTTTTCAACAATTTCCTAGCAAAGGGGTAGAGGGGAAGGGAAGGGTATTCAAATTCAAAATCCCTGCCAGACCACAACATACAATTTGTCTCTTCTGAAAGACCTATTTATTAATTAGGACTGTTCCTGATTTGCAAGTGAAATCAGCGCTTGAGCAAGTCATAACCTTCACACTTTAGTACCTCAGCCTTGAGGTACTCAGAATACTCCAAAACAGAGGACACCAAGGATGCCCATCACACTTCCTAAAAACACTGATCAAGTACATTAATAGAGATGATAGACTATGTTACATCACACTTTTCTTAGTTAGGGATGAATGGTTGCAATTTTGTTTTTAAAAATGTATTTTTCCTTCTTTGCCAAGAGCAAGGAAAATACAAAAGGCTTTTAAAAAGAACACAAACTGGTGAGGGGATCAGGTATATTTCAAATTATTTGGGTTTTTTTTTAAGAAGAAACCACACACATCTCCATCTTGGGACAAAAACAGATTAACACCGTGTTTGGGCAATATCCTCTTCCAGAAGTCACTGCAAGCATACATAATGATCAGTTCTGGTGATGTGGTTATATTCTTAGAGTAGTCTCCAACAAACCACTGAACAAAGCCTTTGTCAACTCCTTTGGGACTTCTACATAATGTAAAGTAACATAGTTTTTCAACTTTAGATAAGAATGTACTGACACATTAATAAAATTTTCAAACCACAGGAAAAAAAAAAAAAAAAAGCATCATGGGAAAACACCAGAAATACGCCTTCCTATTCCAAGGACACCATCTTTGTGACTTATGGGTAACATGGTCTGATTATTAGTTTGAAAAGGAACTCAAATGTAGTGGATGCTATATTAAAGGAAAAATCAAAATTCCTACAGCAACATTGACTCTTGACCGTGACACATTCTGTGTAATTTTAGCCAGACAACAGAGAACAGAAAATCCATCTAAACAAATTTGTGTAGAAGGAGGAACTTCAACATTCTCCAAGTTATGAAAAGGTTACATTTCTCATCCTTAGCAGTGCTTTATAAAGATAGCAATAGAGAAAGATCACGGTGCTGCCAGAAGGCAGTGGAAGCATTAGTTGTTTTGAACATGGTGTGTGTTATGTGGTCAGATGCTACCTATTCATCTCCAGCATGAATTACCTCACCAGGCCTGTGACCTAAACACGGGTAGTTGCTAAGCAATATCCAGTCACGAGGTCTCCTGTAATCCATACCATTTGCTATTTTACTACAGATGTGCCCTGGTCAGTTTGCTAAAATGACATCTATGTTCCCACAGTGGGTAGTAAAACTCATATTTACCAGTAGGGCTGGAAGGTCTTGTAAAATAAATTGTTAGAATGCTTCCTCTATAAAAAAATCAAACAAATAAATAAATAGTTAAGTTAGTCTATTCTGTCTACAACAGCTCTTAATATCTTTTCTTCTCCCTGTCATAAGTTTACCCAGCTCTGATGCCATGCACCTAGGGCCTCCATTATGCATGACAGCTTTTCATGCTGTAAAGAACATTATTTTTGAAGAAGGAGGAAAGGAGAAAAAGCTGATCTTCCTTCTTGCAAAGAAAGGTTTGAAAAGTTAATCAATTTAATAGGGCTGAGCAGACCATGCAGAGAGGCTCCTTGCATATGGGTAAATTCTTGGATTTATTTTTGGCTTTAAGCAATCGGTCCTGATTGACATAAACCTCAGCAGTCAGAATTCTACGTTCTGGCACAAAATGGAGTGATCATCCTAAACGGAAATGCTTCAGTTCTGGGGAAAGAACAGAAAAATATGGTTTCCTAAGACACTCAAGGATACCCAGATCACCTCTGCAAACTTGCAGACTGACAGGACATTTGAACTCTGCTCTCCTGCTCAGATGACATCATAGGACTATGCTGAAGAAAACAAGCTCGTCTTTCAAAGACATGTAGTGCATTCAGTGCAAATGTTAGAAATCACGAATAGAAACCATACTGAGGGTAGGATTCCTCTCCCCATCTTAATTATCCTTAATTGCCATTAAGCAAAAATAGCAAAATTCAAGTAGGAACTCTGGATATCTGTGCCCTAAGCAGTACTCAGGAACCAAGTGGGTTTTTAAACACATGATTTGGAGGTCAAAAAAACACTCCAACAATGAAGAGACACATGGTATAAAGATAACCATTGGAAGCTGAAAATATTTTTCTCTTAGGGCCTGGTTCTGTGACCCTCATTGAATCACCTGATCAGTCAGAATATCTGTTCACAGAAGAGTCACCCAGTGAGACTAACACCTGTGCAGAAACCCAAGCTGGCTGAATGTCACTTATAAAAAATTGTGACAGACTGTGAAAGCTAACACCTAAGATTATCTTACTGTCATTTCTACAGGTAGTGTGTCAAGTCCTGCCCTTAAACATCTAGACGATGTGCAGTGCAAGTCAATGCAAACTGCAGGTGCTCGCTCTCTTCCTAACACACTTTCCAAAGAATTGGCCCAGCCCACATAATACTGTAAGAGAGGAAGGACTGTTTCATACTTTACAGACTTCCTTTTCCTCCTAAAATGAACAAACTACAGCTAGAATAACAGTTTTAAATAGTAATTCCCAGCCTCCGACTGCACACTAACAGTGTGTATTTTAATTTCTTTAGGACATAGTGTGACAGGAGCTGTGAATTTGATAAACACCTTCAGAACATGTTATGGAGTCACTTCTCTTAATCTAAAATGTGAAAACCAAGCATCAGTTGACATAAAATACATGTGATATAGCATAGAGCAGGATAATGGGTCTAGCACATATGGTATTGTGAGAAATGATTTTCTGTGACAGTCAGGTATGATAATGAACAGAAGACAAGTGAATTTCCTGCACTACATCCATACTGGTTGCCTGTCCTGCAAAGACTTATATAGAACAAACTGACAAGATCACCTGGAATTACCTAATCTGATTGGCATTATATGTGACAGATAAAGCATTTGTGTAGAGAAAATTAAATGTACTTCTCCATGACTGAGATACTGACCAAAACCAGACCAAACAGTGGGAAACATCCCTCAAAACAATTTTAACAAATCTTGCAGAGAGGTCTCAAACAATTTATGGTAATACAGAGACACAGAACTCAGCACACTTTCAGTTCCAATGACAAGCATGCCGTAGTTAATTTAAATGTTCTAGTTGTGTGATGTGTAGAGAAAGGACTGGTGTGTAATTTTAAAACTAAAATAATCTGGAAGAGAAATAGGTGAAATAGGAATAATTCAAAGTAGTATGTAGCCAAGAAAAAAAAAAAAAATCCATTGTTGATCTATCAGAAAGAAAGGTCCTTTAAGCATCATTGTCATGTTCTCTTTTCCTGAGAACAAAGTTTCTATCAATGGATTTTAAAATGCTGCTTTAAATCTGGAAACAAATTGTCCTTTGGAAAACCAAATATTATTGATTTTAATTCAATGGTGATTGCAAACAGCAGAAACTTAGCAAGTAGACACATAGCAGAAAATATGAATTCTGAGAGGAGATACTCAATGTGATTCCACTGACACGTTTATTCTTGTTAGTAAAACTTCCCAGACTAACCCAGAGCTCATGAATTTTCCCAAAATACACAAATTATCTCCTTCTCTTGAGGAATTTGTTGCCTGTATCTTAAAGTGGTATATGAGATTCCTTCAATTTTGGTGACAGAACAGAAAGTTATGCATACAGACAGGAGATTTAGAGGGGAGAGAGGACAGAGCAGTGCATGAGGAATGGGCTGGGTGGAAAGCACTGAGAGTCTAGATGGAGGATTGCTGTGGTAATAAGGGTGACATGGTAGTTGATAGGAAGGTGCTCCAATTAAGGTGTGGGTGTGACAGTACCAGGGTGATGAGAGGAAAATTACCAGAGATGCTTGAAATGAACTGGAAGGGGGAAGCCAATCAGTCAGAATAATGCTCGTTATACAGGTGTCAGAGACAAGGACTCTGCTTTTCTAGCTGGATACAGCAGGCACAGCATCCAGGCATCTTAAAAATGCAGCTTCCACTGGAGACTGCATGGGAAGTCAGGGGTCTACCTGGCCACAGGTTGCCCGAACCAGGAATCTGCTGAGGTAACCACAAAACACAGTTCTGCTCACTGTGAAATCATTATAGCTTGGAGATAGCATGATTGCACTGATACTCAGACATGTCCTCCAGTTGCCTCAAAAATCAGATATGAGCAATTTAATCAGAATCTGCTATCGCGAAACAGGTAGCTCCCTTCCTGTTAAAAATATCAACATAAATAATACCCTCTTATTACCTTAGGCCACATTCTAAGGCCTTTTTTTCTTGGTGAGCTAGTGCCTTCAGCAGGATTATTAGGTCCAACTCAGTTGTAAAGCATATCTCCTTTAACCAGGACCTTCTTCAGGCAGCAGGCCTCCTTTCATCCACAAGCATGCTACAGCCCTACAGAAATACAGACCTAACACTTCTAACTGTGGATCAACAACTTCTCATGAGATGCAGCTGTTCCAGAGGTTTCTCACTGCAATAGGCCACAGGGATTTTTTTCAAGCACTCATCACCTTACAGCCTAATACGAGATTTCCAACAGGCATCCCTACCTGACAGAACTCCTTGTGGTTTTTCGGATTACTTACACTCATTCCCAGAAATAACCCCAGCTAGAGCTGGCATGATGCAGCTAAATCATCTTATAGGTGTGTAAACCTAAAAGTGCATTAGCTATGCAAAACTTTCCCTGGGATACAGCACTGCTGCCTCAACACAAGTTTTACATGCCACCTAAAATAAATGGAAGAGACCAGTCACTGGAGAGGGCAATCTACAAGAGGTGTGTCACAAAGATGCTCTGCTTTTCCCCTCTGTAAAAATTCCTCTCCAGTGTCTACAAGGAGCCTGGACGGGCCAGGCAACAAAAGCACAACAGAGACTCTCTTCACAGAGAGGAACATCAGAAAAATAATCACAAGAATTTTCCCAGGGAGGGTAGTCTCAGGAGGCAGACCAAAATCTGAACAATAATTATGCTTAACTTTCTCCAATCATTTCCCTGAAATTTTTTAACAGCAAAAGAAAGTAGACAAACGAGTTTGTACATTGAACTACTTCTGTAAATAACATGCAGAAAGAGGAGGGAACCTGGATTAAATTATTAGGAACAATGAAAATTCTTTAGGGGTAAATCTGAAAGGAAAACGTATGCTCTCTTCCACTTGGGAGGATCTGTTTCATGTCACGTATGGCATGAGTTTGCCAGGGCACTGCTTTACTTTTGTAACAAAATACTTTGTGAATATCCTAGTCTCCAAAGGCAGACGTGAGGAGGAACTAGGAATCCTTCGGTTCAGAGCTTAACCCATCTGATCAAACCCATACACTTCTGCAGCAGGAGAAAAGCATTGTTGCTGTGTTGTCTCAGAGCCTGTACATCCACCCTAATCTTCTTCCTGTTTCATCTTTCCCTGTATTTTTAGCCTGGACAGATCATTCTGTTGTACTTGAAGATTCACACACACTCATGGAACTGTTTTATTTCACCCTCGCTCAGCAAACCGTGCAACAAAAGCCAGAGAAGAAGAGTGAGCTCTGTGTACTGTCAGTGCTACATACTTCTGACTATTATTTCCGCCTGATGGCTTTGGTTTTATCCAAGGATTATTCAGTTTGGGAATAATAGGAGATTTACATGCTTGCACACAGGTCAAATTACAGTCAGAAAGCACATGTGTTGCAATTTCTTCACCTGCAGATTATTCCTGTGGATTGTTATTTTAAAGCCTCCCTAACTGACAATAGCAGAAATTACTGTTTGAATCCTGTTTGCAGATGAATGCTGATGTTCTCCTGGTGTTCCAGCAGGATATTGCTCTGATATCGAATGATAAATTGTTTCAAATAATATCAGATTAGCTAAAGAGTAATTCTTCAATTGGTTGAATAGATCACTCAAATTCAAACTTATTGGAATTTTTTTTCCAAGTAGCTATTTCTTAAACCAAGAGTATTACCACGTTATCTTGAGTTTTATACCATCTCAAGCAAATTAACATCAACTACAATGCCCTCTCTCTGAACACAGGAACAAGTGCCAATATTTTATCATTATTTGTGGTACGTCTAAAGGTTTCAGTAATGATTTGGCAATATTAAAAAGGAAATAAACAGAGGGCTTTGCTGATTTTTTCTCACTTAAAAAAAAAAAAGTAAAATAAAAACAATGTGAATTTCGCCACCTGTCCTGTAACAAAGCAGGAAAAGAAATGACAGTTTTGCAGCTTCTGAGGAATTACTGTGACTGACTGAAATACAGCTGTGAATTCTGGATGTAAGTAATGAGAAGACAATGTAGGCAAAAAACATTACCTCACTGATCGAGTTATTCATTTTTAATGATGACGTATACACAGGCAGGCTAAGGAAGCTTACTGGCACCCAATTTAATTTTCAAGTTTGTCTAAGTTTTCTAGAACCACATAGTACTATCCAGACAAAAAAGCAGGCAAAGGATTCTCCATAATTTTGGGGGGTTCTGTGATTAAGTATCTCCTCAAAAACATTCAGTCACATGTTCAAACCTAGTGTCAAAACAGGACTCTGCCTAGGGTTACACTGGGTTTAAAATTAAATTAGTGAATAGTCTTTTCCACCTCATTAACATGTAGCAATTGTTGCCTGGGTAGGGGAGAGAAAATGGATGATAATCTCAAAATGGGGTTCCTAAATGCACTTACCAGAAGCACTGGGATATCAGACACTCCAGCTCCATCAGCTGCACACCAGCCAGGTGCAGCCCCTCAGCTCATTCAGGACATTGCCACTTTGTTCTTCCTGAGCAAAGAATTTTGGCCACAGCACAAAAATAGGCCTAACCTCTGGATCCTTTCCCTCAGCTTTTACCCCATATGAGGCTTCCTAAAGACAGAGGATGCACACCAAGGAACATCTCTGGAACAGGAGCTTTAAGATAGAGGCCTGCCTATTCAGTGACCATAATAGATCAGATGGCTTTTTTGTTTGCTTGATTTTAACAAAGAAGAGCTCCATCATAAATCTTCACTTCAAACTTGATTGCTTTATAATATATCACATTGTGATGTAACTGGCATCTGCACTTGGCTCTTATTAGGTGATACCATATGGCACAATTAGAAGCAGAGACTTGGAGTGACATTTAAATAAGTTAAACTTCATTCATCTATGGTTAAACCATCCTCATTCCCCTACATGGATTCAAGATCCTAATTTATCTTCTAAAGAAATTCCCATTGAATTGTGCATATATATTTTGCATTTTTGAAACTCTAGATCACTCAGCTGAATGTCTCTTAGAGCTTCTGTAAGTTGTTCATTTGCTTTCACACTAAGATGGTTTCACAGTCTATGGCAGGGCCATCCAGATGGGGAAGTTGTGCACAGTTTCTAAAACCTCCTGCTCGCAAAGCAAGCAAGCACATGCTCTTTGACACATTGCCTGCCTCCCTCTGGGAGATCTGCACAATGGTATTCATCTTTGTCTTGTGGCACCCACGTTCTAGCTATAGCACAAAATAAATCTGCAGGTTATCAATAAAGGATTTTTAATTGGCAAGGCTGTTTTACTTATTCATGGGACGATAAGAGAATCTTAGAATACCTTCTTTCCCAGAAGGTTAGGGGGTTGCACACAACTCACAAATCTTTCTTGATAATCCTTTAGTTGAACCAGAAATTATATTATGCTTTTGTTCTTTCATGCTTAAAACTGACCAAGCGGGCAATGATTTATTAGGCTAGAGTCTTGAGTCTCCTGCCACACAACCCACTTAGTCACAGAAATGGCTATGAAACAGATCATGCATTCTAAGATAGGCTATAATTTGTGTTAAAGAAACTTGTCTGTTTTAATCACCAAATTTAATTTGCAAATCCCTATAAAAGGTTATGAAGTAAAAAGGAACAAAGCAGCTAAACTTTAGGTTGTAATGCTATGTGTTATGTACACAGAGTAGGAGAAGAAAAAATGAATTTGGCACGGACCCAAGAGATAAAGCTCAAATGGCTTCATATAATTAAATGTAGTACTCTTCCAATCTACAGTTTTGCATTCTGAGTCTCTGTTTACAAATAATCAGAGGTAAGGCAATCATATATGTTTTACTTCCTCAGTGAAAGAATGAAATTGGAGTCCACTTACAAAAAAAGTGGAGAGGCTTCTCTTCTGGGACTGATGGGGTTTCACACAAAAGTACCATGCATTTTTAGGTGCTGATTAAGCACATCTTACATTTGAATTTTAGTATCACTGATCTCAACTTATATTCAAGGCTAGATGCATTACAAGGTAATTGAAGTTGATGTTTAAAAACTGAAACTTTCAGGGAACACACAAGAAAAGAAATAAAAACCTTCACCATTTTCAAATAAATGTAGTTTTCCCAGTTACTTTAAATTATTTGAAACATATCAATTCATTAGAATTCACTTTAGTGATATATCTAGAAAAGACACTGAGACAACTGTAATATTATTTTTCATAGGTTAACAACCCAATTTTTTGCTTTGAAACAAAGGATAATAGAACATATTATCTATTATGACCATTGCATCAGATTCTACCAACGACTTATTGTAGAGATGAAAAAGGAGACAGGAAGAAGCACTTTTGGAAGTTTCTCCAACATAAAGTATACATTGACCTCAAATATCACAATAGATTTATGGTTTTCTTTTCCTCTGTGAATGTGCAGTTAGGAGGAGGGAACGTTCATTGGGAGGAAACAAACGGAAAGGCAGAAGGATAGTGAAAGAACCAACTGCATCGAAGTGGAAGGTGCAAGGGACAGGCACAGCTGAGACACAGATGGGGAGGAGAAAGCACAATGAGTTCATAGCTAGCAAAGACTGGCACCTGACAGAGACAGGCTCAGAGGCAAAGCCCCAGCCAGAAGGTAACATCCTTGTGACAAGGAGATGCTTTCCAGGCTGACTTGGGTCATTTTGAGTGTGAAGAGCCCACTTACATCCTGCCACTGAAATAGATTTAGTTTCATCAAATAATTTCAATAGCCAGCATCAAGACTTTCCATCCACATTTAATCTTCTGTAACATCTGCTTGTTCAAGAGAATGAGAGAATTCGGTTTAAATCTCAGCTACATGTGTATCAGGCCAGGTGGGAATTTCCTTAATTTGCAACTCTGTGGTAACAATATGCGCCCAAAGGGAGATATGGTAAATTTCTGGCCATGCCCACAAGCTCCTTTCATGATAACCCCAAGCAAACTGCTTCAATTACCTGCATTTCAGCTTATTCTGTAAAGCTATTACAGCAATATTTGCTTAGTCTGAAGGCATTGGGAAATTATGCTGGAGTTCACAACACAAATTTTGATCCCTGAACTGCAGCTGTTACTGGTTGAAATTATTATTACGCAGCAATTTATTCAGATATAGAAAGTTACTGTAAGAAAACAGAGACTGGTGAAAAATTTTAGTCACCTTGGAAATATTTGTGAGGGATAGATGCAGATCTATTCTAGCATCTATTCTAGATGCAGATAGGTCTGGAGAGAGATGAAGAAAAGGAGGAGTTAGGAGAGGAGGCACCTGTGAACACAGCACTGCATCTATTACTGACATTATTTGTGGGTGACAAAGCCCCACAGGATGATACACACCAAGATACAGGCTTGAACACAGGCACGTACACCTGCACCTTCTTAACAGCCACACACTTAAAATACTGACATTCTTTTCCTATTTTGCCTCCACTACTCATTCAGTACCCTGAACCAATATATGATTCCAATATATTTTATAGTAACTCCTTTCCAGAAATTGCCTTGCATTCTTCCCAATACATTGTTTCAAAGCAGCACTCTAAAATGCAGAGATTGCCAGATAAGATTAAATGTTTTTGACAAGATTTACTCTGAATTTTAGACCCGGTAATCTTGTTTTAGTGATTGATGAAAGATCACTATTGAAACCTTCAAGTGGCTCAGCAGTGCATGCAGCATAGATGAAGTGCTGGAAGTACAGGAAAACATAGACCAGAAAAATGGTCTTGAGGCTTCCTATCAAAATATACAGCCTTGCACCTGGAGTGAAAAGGCACAAAGCAACCACCTAAGGCTTTTCATAAAGTATTTCTATCACAAGAATTACAACAATGAAAAGATGTTGTCATTAAAACATATAAACAAAGAAATAAATTATCATGTTTGAAGAAATTAATGTATTAAATCTCTAGGGTATCTACTATCTAAAGTCTGCTTTGGAATAGGATAGCACAGATATTACTAATCATCTTCAGCTGGACAAGCTGGGAGGGAAATTCCTTGTAATAAAATAGCACCAGTATAGAAAAATCTCAGATAATGGTGTATTATCCTAAGGCTTGATGTTGACTGAAGTCTGACCCACATATACAACTGGCAACTGGTCTTTTCAGTGGGTGTTTTTGTCAGGAACTGCAAGACAGGGTGCTGTGTTCATACAGATGAGGTTTCTTTTCAGCACCCATGGGCTTGCAAATATGATATCAACAAGACTGTGTAATAATGGGTGCTCTTCACATGAACAGCAGAGCCTTTAGGCAAAAAAAGTAAGTACCTTTACTAGCCATTAGTTTTCACTTTTCACTTAGTTTCTGTTTATTTTTCTTGCAGAAATCGTATCATATATAGGGGGGAAAATCCCCATGAACAGAAAACATGGATTTTAGTGAATAAACAGCTCTTCAAGATCTTTAGACAGTATTTTAAAATAATAAAATATTGCAGAAATTAGAACCTATTTTGAATTAAACATCTAGGCTAATTTTTTTTTTACAGGGAATTATTCTGCCATTTTTATGAAGGTCTCTTTCAGTTGGTCAGAACAATTTTTGATGATGAAAAGGGCATAATTTATGCTATACAATTTTTTCTCCCTGACAACCTCTTGCACTGTATGTCAACCAAAGACAATTTGTTCCTTTCAAGCTCTACCCATACTTGACTGCTGGATACTGGCCTCATAGGATCCTGTGGAGGGAAAACGCTCATTTCCCTAAACAGATAAGGCACCCAACACAAGGTAGTGTGGGGCCAGCTTACCACTGAAATAGTTCCATGGAAGTGGATCCTATTTAAAGTGACTACTGAAGTGAAAAAATGGACATGCTTTTTGACTGGTTTTTAGAAGCCACTCTAGAGACTTTACAGGAGTGCAGTTGCGAATCATGTTACCCTTAAAATCTCTTCCTTGTTGTGTTAAGCCAGTACCAGAACGCATTTTAAAAGAAAGATGAAAGTCCTGACAGACTGGTTAGAGAAGCCCTAGAGAACACGTGACAGGAAATGATGTATGAATATTGACTGGGACAAATGGGCATGCACGAGTATGGACAGCAATTCAAAGGTGCTTCAGAAGTCCTAAGCAGCAGCAAACACCAGAGCCCAGTCTCCATCTACTGTTTGCTAGATGTCTGTAAAAGCTGGGAAGACTAAATTTATTTACACCCTTGCTTCTGTTTTGGTAACACAGATTTAGAAAGGGATAAAATGCATAAAAACAGAGAACCATACAAACATAACCTGTTAAATATTGTGACTGAGATGGACTTTCTAGTTCTGCCTTGGCAAAAATTATGTTTTGCCCTGGTACAATGCTCCCAGACTACAAAAGCAAAAATTCAGACATATAGAATCTGTGTTTTGAGTGATCAAAAAGGACCCCAAAACAAACCAACAAAACAAAAACAAACCAACCCAACAAACCAGCCACTCTCACATGCTTTCAGAAGAAGCAACTAAGTGTGGACATGGAAGACTTAATTCAAGGACACTTGACTAATTGTCCAAGACAGGACACACTCTCTGGACAGCCCTTTGTTCTCTGGCACCCAGCACAAATGAACAGCAGAAACAACCTGAATGGTGCTGACTAATTCTGATGCATAAAGAGTTCTTAAAGTGAAAGATAACTTTTCCCCCAGTCATCAGCTGTTCAGACAATGCTAGTTTTTCCACGGGAGTGGGAAGAGCAGGGAAAGCCAGGCTACAAGAGATGAGGAAAACTGAGTTGTAAAAAATAAACAAACACCCCAATGCCCACCCCAAATAAAACTCCAAAACCAAACAAAACTACAAATAAGCCCCCAAACAAACTAGAAACCCACAAACAAACAAAAAGGCCCCCCAAAAAACAACCAAAAAACCAAAGAAAAACCAACCAAACAAAAAACCACCTCCCACACCAAACCTGAAGACACCTGATAATACTACAGGGAATCCAAACACACTGCTGATTATGAGCCATAGAGCTCCCGGAGTAGAGCTGGCTTGCCACTGGAACTAGTGCAGTACAGCATTCCCCAGCTGGCACTGGGAATAGTACAGAGCATCATCTCTCAGCTGTTCACCTATAGCCTATGGAGTTGGGACATGCCTTGGAGTTATTTGCATGTATAAAAATTACCCGAAAAATATTGATGGCAGGAAAGTTTATAGTGATGTTTGGACAAGGTCACGTACTATCAGCTATTGGTGGACCCTAGGGGTATTTTCTTTGCAACCAACACACGAGTTGTCATTTTAAACCCCACAGTGGCCAGAAAGACTTTCGTACATCTGGCTTCCTACTCTGCTGTGCATAATGGGATAGGTTCTCTGCTTTGTGAACCTCCTTTGACTTACCTTAGCAGAGGTTAAGTATCTGGGAAGCCTAAAATCTTCCACCAAAGTGTTTAAAATACATATAGCTGTAAGTTTACTTATGGCTTCTCATGGTGTGCAGCCTAAGCATGCTATTTTTTTGCCTTCCTTTATCTCTACTAAAGCCTGACCAGACCCTGTCTCAGGCTTCTGTGCCACAGGAACTGCACAACTGTAATATGAATAGGTCTCCTTAGCTTCTGTACACTTTGCATTTTGGCACACTTCAGAGACAGTGTGAGTAGCACGTCTTCCCCTCAAGTTCACCTATCCAAGCGCTCAAAGTGTATGATAAACCTAGCTACAACTATCCCTGGATGACTCCTGCTGTCTTCTCCTCTCAAGACAGATGCTGGAATTAATTCAGAAACTTCAAATTCAAAGTTCTTTGGTATCAGCTACCTTCAAAAGGTCTCAGCTATAACTCTTGCTCTAAATCAGCTTTGATGTGCTATGGATTGCTACATTTGAATTAAACATTCCCCAGTAATACTGTGCTTTTGTTTAAGGTGAACCATTATGTGTAGATTCATCCCTGATTCAGTGCAGACTCAGTCGTGTACAGACAGCTAACCCTGAATAGGTCTCTGCAAGCATAATTATCTAGTCTGACTAGGATATGGATTTTATACTACCACTTTTGAAGCTCTGAAAAAGCAAACTGAAGATTTTGAAGATAAAGGTAATTGAGTAAGAGAAGAACGATCACCATACCTTTCAACACACTCTATATAAAAGAGACATCATCTTAATGTACAAAAGGAGTTTAATTGTACGGTTATTAGACGTCACTAAATTTTCAGCCAAATGCTTTTAATTTAAGTGTGCAATGCAAGAAGCTCCTACTGTGAAGTGAATACCCTAAAAAAATCTGCAAAAAAAGATCTGGAGGCCCCAGACCATACCCAGAACTACAAATAAAAATATCTATAATGCTACCGCAGTGTTTGCCATTACCACTGCTCTTTAGTAGCCTGCTACCAGCTGGTTGTCTTTCAGGCCTCTCATCCCAATAACACAATGTGGTTCCTAAAATTTACCCAGTGATGTAAGGGATATTAAAGAATCTGACTAAACCTTACAAGAATGAAGTGTAGTTTGGAGTGAGATGAAGTTGCACTGAAGAAAGACTCCACTGCAAAGACCGAAGTGGGATTTCTATGGGAGAAAAACACATCAAGAATGTAAGAGGGACAGTTCTGCAGAATGACTTAATAATTCACAATTTATTTCATGTGCCATGAGGCTTAAGTTTATTAGTGAGTGTAAAGACTTCAGGATGCTTTAAAATTAAAGATTACTAAGGGGCAAATGAAGCACAGCTAGTGTGTCTCTGGTGTGAATTCCTAGAGATGTTCAAGATGGTCCACTTCGCAAAAGGCAGGCTCCTCAACAGGTATAAATGAGCCTGAGTTGCTAGGGGTAGACTAATTCCAGGAAATACAAATCAGCCACATAAGGAAAAAATATCAATTTATGATATTTTTAAGTGCAACAATAATAGAATATAAATGATCATAATAATAGAAAATAAAGAAAATAACTGTATAAACATATAACACCAAAAAAAGCATAACAGCAACATAAACCAATAGAACAATAATAGAACATACACGCATTTGTTTCTTCTAGTATTTCTAGAATATCCAAGCTGACAAAAGATAAACTGAAAAATTCTATCTCATCATAATAAAGTAAATGTCAGCTTTCTGTTGCCCAGTACAATTATTGCTATGTTAACGGTTCTAAAATTTTATTTGGACACAATATGGTTTAACAGTTGGTTGTGGGATGAAATACCAAAGAAGAAATCTTATAAAATTCAATCCAAGATAGTCATAGTCAGGAAAAACAGGTACCAAAATCCTCCTAATTCTACTTCAGCCTAAAAGGTATTTAGTTTTACAATATTTGTGAGTGCAGTTTTACTGTTCAAACTCTGTGCTGGGAATGGAGTGACACATGTAGAGAAAGGCTACTGCTTCTATTCTTGGGGTCAGTTTAGGGTTTTTTAATAGAGAATCAATGTAAAATAGAAAAAAGACTAGGATATAAAAGGGGAGCTTGTGAATGAGACATTTACTACCTCATATCTCCATCCCTCTCACATTTTCCAACACCAGAGGGGAATGCAAGGCCTGAAGCAGTAAGGTGCTGAGTGGACTTAGCTTTGGCAAATACTAGGAGTGAAAGACACACCCTTCAGCAGGAGGAGTTTAAAACCCAGTGGGATCTTACTCCTACTATGCATGTGGTATTCCAGAGCTATGGCTGTTCATGTGTCCTGAACAGAGTGTTCTCATCCCAGCAGTAACAAATGTCAGATGTGAGGCTGGATTTCACAGCTTCAAAATAAAACATGCTATGTGGCCCTCCAGAACGTTAGCCACATCTTTAGTTTTTATTTACATGACTGCACAAAGTCACAGTCAAATTTGGCTTCCACTTGTATGAGTCTATGAAGAATTTTTCATTAGAGGGCCTGCACAAATGCTGGATCTCTACATAAAGTCCATACTAACTGTTTGTGACATGAAGTCATTGCAAGTTATAGAAAGTCAAGGAGCTGATTCTGCTTCCAATTACAAACATACAAACCCCACTGTCTCTAGAGCATCACTTCACCCTAAGGTTTACTCACGAGTGCACATGTTGATGGTGTGAGTAAAATCTTTAATTTTGTATGGTAAGCTAAGTAGATGATAAAAATACAAAGCATGACAAAGTCACTGAGTGTAAGCCTCCACACTCCTGCAAAACAATGACCAAAAACAGGGAGGGGTGGGAGAGAAATTTTGCTAGCTGAAGCAGGTACACCTTCTCAAATACAGCAAGTGCAATAACCAGCTGAAGTGATTTCAGAATCCAATTACTTACAGAGAGCCTTTTCAGATGCTGACACTATATTTCCAAAGTGAAGAAGAATCTTTGCAAGGGTATTTAGGAAAAACGTTCAAATTGCACATGCTTGGAGTTTGTATCCACAGCCCGAATTTATTACAGAATTATAGTAATTTGGCAAAAATAACACAGAACACTGTAATTTTTTTACTATTTACCTTTCCAGAAGTACTGGAGGAATGAAATGGTTCCAGTTTTCCAATGTTTACAACACACTCGCAAGCACTGAAGTGCTTTTCCCTTTCAAAACAAGTGATGCACACCATTCCTGAGGAATGCAAGTATGCTGTCACACAGCTGTGCTAGCATAGTGATACATCTGAAATGAAAATTAGAGTCCAGAATAACCAGAGGCAGAATATCATTGAGGGGAATTCTTTCATGCACTACAGTTCTGGCACTTAGAAGAAATTACTTTGATACCAATGGCTTTGGCAATGCCATCTCAATGACAAAAGTCAAACTATCTTATCTAATATTTGACTGGGTAATCAATAATCCTAGCCAGAAAAGGTCTGGATTACTACCCCCACTTTGTTTTTGCTTTTATCTTTCCTTCTAAAATTGAAATCCAGGAGCTCTTCAGAGAAGAGGATTTCATTCTGACAGATAAAAGGAACATGATGTTTCCCTGTCAGGGTTGGCGGATTAAAGACAGGATAACATTAGGAAGCAACTCTGCACATAGAGCAACCCACCAAGACAGAATCTGCATCCTTATGTTGTTGTTAAAGAAAATTATAGTGACACATCACTGTGAAAAATCAAATATTGATGCCAAACGCATCTTTCTTCAAAATAAAAGTCATCTAAAATCAGAGAAGGGAGATGCTTGATTCTGATATCTCAAGGCCCATTGCTACACTCACATACCAGTACATGTAAGGCATAGCTAAAATGCATTTAATCCAGACCTGTTGTGTATCAAATTTCACCATACAAATACATATATTTTGGGGGAAAAAAACCCCAAACGAGTTGGTTATAACACACCTAACAGGTATATTAAGCAGTCACTTGCAAGTTAGCATGAGGCAAAATACACCACCTTCCATTACAAGAATGTTGCATTTTTGTGTAATGACTTACAAGGCATTTCAAAGGTTGGCATATATTATATTCCAGATAAGTACCTGCTAAAATTTGCTATGCAAAATGCGGCCCGATCTCAGGATTACCGATGTGTTCCTTAACACACAGTTGCCCTGACTTCACTGACATAGCAGGCAGCCAGAAAGCAAGGACAAGGGTGGGCTTACATTTGTGAACTTACTCTGTTCTTTTACTGGGGGGCACTTAATCTTGCAGAGAAAAAGATACTGTAATTATTGATGAGTGAAGGGGCAGGGTAGCAACTGTGCTTTCTGAAAACCTCAGATTCTTTTAATATACTACACTTGGGGCTTCTTCCCTCTTCTTTTTCCTGCAGTACTTTCTGAACAATCACTTCAAAGGCTGTTGTTTAGTTTATATCATAAACATCATTTTCTCCTGCCCTCAGGACACCATCAATCCAAGAAAAGATACACCAGTGTGCTGTTGTCAGGGACACAGATGTTTGGAATCTGTGCATTGATTCCACTGAATAGTTTTAATGTGATACAAACTAACCTACCCCAGAATGAACTGTATGTAAATGAGAAAACAAAGAGCAATCCTTTCTGTTCAGGTACAAGTAGCACCTGATATTCAGGAGTAATAATCTTAAATCTCAAGAATCATTTTCCTTCATTGGATCCATCTGGAATGGGAGCACTCATAAAAAGTATTGATTCAATGCCAGAACTGCAGAAATCTTATGGAGATGTTGTCTATGAAAAGCTAAGCAGGGGTTTAGGAGGATTGCAGAGCTAATAACTGCCTGTTCGGTCTAAGAAATTTGTTCTGGCAGTGACAATAAGACACTTAAAAAGAAAATGAGCAGAGATGGGCTTAAGTACAAGCTAAAGTCTATAGCATCACACAGGACTGAACGGACATACAATATGTATGTTCTTATACCAGCTGCCTTTCCCATAGGAGAGTGGGTTTAAATAACCTCCCTCCTCCTACACACCAGAATATTTGTCCTTTTTATGGCATTTTTTAACCTCACTAAGCAGTTATTTCTCCTGTCTTCGGTAACTTCGGTAACCCTGGAATGCAAATGAAATCCAGAGGGAGAGACAAGGAAGTACGACCTAGGAGAGAAGTGGAAGTAAGAGCCAGGAGGGAGTAGTAGAATGAAACCAAAACGCAGCAAAGAAGAGAGCAGGAGAAGCCAAACTTTACACATGCCGTACCCACCTACAGCAATTGCATGTGAACATAACAAAACTTTAAAAAATGAATTCTTGAGAGAGACAGTGGGAGAAGAGCTAAATGCTGCCAATATAAAATCCATCTTCAGCACCTGGAGGAATTTAATACAAAGCTGTAGTCAATGTCACAAGGACACACGAGCATGACCACTATCCCTTTTTCTCTGAGGGAACAAGTGAGCGTGGAAGATGGATTTCCCTGGTAAAGCAAATGCTGGAGATGCATTAAGTATAGAAAGGATAGAAAGACAAGTCACAGAGGGAGAGAGTGCATGGAAGTACACACCAAGAAGCAACATCAGATTACATTTTTAGAGCGTGGGAGATACTAATAGAAGGGACTCCGGAAGGGAAACACAAATTGCTTTGATAGCTAATTAATCCTTAATTTAACTCAGTGACTAAATGAGAGGAAGAGAAATTACAGAGAAGGGGAAAACAATAGGACAAAAAGTAACGGCTCAAGTCCCTTACACAGACAGACTATTAACTTAGCAGGAAGCTAAATACCATCCGTGCTAGAGGAACAGCACTGTTACTCCTACTTCCAATTATTGTACAAAGCATCTCTTTACATCAGTGCTCCCACGAAAACACCAACTGACTTGTCATAGATGTGGTCCATTCATCTGTTCCACATGAAGCTATACACTGAACAAAACATCTTTGGCCAAGTGGCATCGCAAAGAACAGTAGACCACAAACAACAGTGGAGCTGAATAGAAAACAGAAATATTTATATTGAAAACACAATCCGTGGATAAATAATTCACTCTATAAAACATACAATTGTTGTGACTAGACACAGGCACAGATGTGAGACATACACTAAGAAGGGCTAGATCTTCTGCTGTGAAAGTAATATATAAATAGTATCTATATAAAGTAATACTCTGAGGATATTGCTTTAGTATGTTTACTTTCATATTTAGGAAACTTAAATCACAGCCAGCTACAGGGACTGCAGCACCCCAGCAGGACACGGCTGGCCAGTTGTGGTCAGTGAAAAAATGCACAGAGCCATAGCAACATCAAAAGGGCCAAGGGCTGAACTGTAAGTCTTCCTCTAGTCATAAGTGGTTTAAGTGCAAATTTCCTTTTCAGCAAAGACAAAAAGATTGATGGATGGAAGGGACTGCAACACAGTCCTATCATTCCAGAACCAGGATGGAAAATTCAATGCTTTACATAATTTTAGACTGTGTACACTTTACACATACCACTACATTTGGGTTGAACCCGTTCTTGCTTTTTTGAGCATACATTATGGTTGTTCTCTGTGTTAAATATTTCTGATACAGGTTTCCAGCACCTCGCAGGCACTTTTTGTGGATAAGCTGCAAACCTGGGAGCCAGGATCAACTGGCCACACAAACCTACGCCTCACACCAAGTCTGCATCCTGCCTCCCTGCTTATATACAAGGGTACCTCAAAAATAGTGCTTGAAACTCTCCACTTGAGCAAAGCCACGATCCAGGCAGATCCTTAGAAAGAGTAATAGCAAAAGATACAAACCCATTTAAATTTCTTCTTAAGAAAGGTGTGACCTGGCAGGAATGGCCTGAAACTGTATCCAGCTGGACACTCAATAATAACAACAGGTTTGTCTGAATATCCACTAATATCCACTAATTAAAAGCCCATCACTAATCACAGTCCACTATACTTTCCTGATAACGTATTGCCTTATACTCCAAGTCGCTCATTTAGAGTCACATCTGTTGATATGTTGGTGTGCCTTAAATATCAGTTTGAATTCCCACAATTACACTCCACTATCATTAAAAATCATCCTTCCTAGTTTGCATAGTATCTTTGTAGTAAAATACTTTCTAGAGCATAGACTTTTTGGGATGGAATGAAAGGCATGCTATCTGTTATTTCTAAGGAATAAAAGCTAATACAAAGTAACAAATAAAAACAAAACCATCTGAAGCCACAAATTAAGACAAAACCAAGTATATATCTGACTTCAGAAAGAAGACATTTCAGAAGGAGGTTACAGCAAATAAACAAAGGTGTTGGTATATAAAAAAAATAGTAAGCAGATAAGGATACTTCAGCTTTGTCACATTTTATGTCAGAGCCATTGGACACCTATGAACAATGTTCCACGTCACATTTCATTATACTTGAGTGCAGAAAAGTCAAAGGTAAAATGTCAAATCTATTGCAGGGTTGCTTCTCCATAACTCTTTTTACCCTCAAATCTTTTAAACCAAACTCTGAAATCCTAATATATCACATTCAAAATTTAAGAGTAAGTCCAACAGAATTTCAGAAAGATTAAATTAATGAGAATTTTAAAAGTAACAAAGAGGGAACAGTTAGAAAGCTTTCAGAATGCTTGCATTCTCACCCTGAAATACAATCAATTCCTGTAGGAACTATACACCAATATAGATACTCAACTATTAAGCAAATTATTTTATAGTGACGCAAATAATTTTTCCCATGTATATATTGATTTTGGTACACAAACTGTATATTAGTTGTGTATGTGTATATACTAATTGTATACAAGAAAAACAGTTTTGGTAGTAGAGTTAGTAACAGAGTTGCAGCATGTGGAAACTGCTTATCAAACTTGTCAAATTTTGCTGGGAGGTGACGATTTAGGCTGGGAGGCCTATTTACTTTCCAGTTTGCCCTGGGAAGCAGTTATCTGTAAATCAGTAGAGCACTTTTGGCTTCCATAGTTCCTACTGATTTATAGCTAACACCTTTACACAACATGAAAAAAAATCCAAAACCCAGAGCAAGGCACAGGAGACCATTATTTAGGTTTCTATATCAGCACTTGGAGACAGGACACACCAGTTTTACAGCTACTTCTACAAATTGAATTATATCATATTGCACATTCACCCCTACACGCTATATAAAGTGGGGTCTTACAGAGGAAAAATGACACTTTATAATTGTAAACAGATTGTAATGCCATAATAACAACACACAAAGGAAACAATTAAGATAAAGGATCCCCTTTTCCTCACACAGCTCATCTACTTTGTGGTTCATGTAGGACAGACTCCAGAGGCTGGGACAGCATCCTGGTTGTGTGAGAGAAGTTACGCATTGAGTGCAGGGATCAATGCTGCTGCTCCTGCTGCTGTGTGGTGCCAGTGGCACCTGGCTGCAGAAGGGCCAAGCACTGATGCTGCTTTAACTATACCCCAGTATAGTGTGGAGGCTCACAGTTGAGAGAAGAGGGATGACAGGTTTCAAATAAAATAATTCATTACCTGACAAAGTGTTTTGCCTTCCAAAAATTTTCAGCTGTTGGCCACAAAAACTCCCACATTAGTGCAAACATTAAAAGGTGCCAACAAAAAAGGAAAAACTTCTCTGCCAATGCAAGCTTGCAAGGTCCAATATTATACACATCAGCTGTGATGTACGTATTTTAGAGAAGTATCTAAAACCTGGAAAATACCAATATAAAGGAGATATTTCACACTGAAGCCCTTGTAAATCCTAATCAGATACTTTTCAGATTTCTCTGTTCTACCATAAGCTCACAATGGCTCTTAAACCCTTCCACTTCTCACAATTAAATTAATTTGCAAAAACGTTACAAGGCAAATTGCACTGTGTAAGCAGCACCAATTCTTGGTGACATGAAGCAAACTGTATCAAGAAACCAGAGACAAAATCTTGAAAGCTTTAAGTTTTACAACTAATTCAAAACCTGCCACAGATAAGATAGTAGTCAAGAGGATTTTGTGTTTCATTTACTATAGGTAGAAATATTCTTTTAATTTGGAGGCATTTGAAGGAGAAAATAAGACTCCTTTTTCCTCAAAGAATCTTTCCCAATACACTGTTTCACAACAATCTACTGGACTCTGGGAAATGTTTAATCTGCTTTTATGTAAGATGGGCAGAAGTGACTGTAGGCAGCAAATTGGAGAAATCCTACACTACCGTAAAATATACAGCTCCACTGATTCTATTAGAATTAGATGTACAGAACAACTTATCTTACGCAGTTGCTCAGCTGAAAGTCCAGAGAACGTTTTCTGCTGGAAGTAGTCCCCACTAAATACTGAATTCACTAAAAAGTGCTAAGATCCCTACAGTGTTCCCGAGGGCCAGTGGAAACAAGCAACCAGCACTTACCATGCTTCTCATATTTTTGCAGCTAAATGTCAAGTGTGCCCTTTAAATCAGTAAACTTGTTCATCAAGCTGAACAGAAATAAATACTGAAATTATTTACATGAAAGCTGTTCCAGGCACAAATTTGTGAATAGATGGGGGTTGTTTAAAAGAGAGGGAAAAGAACCTTTGTTTTCTTCACTCTGGCCACCTGCTATCAAGATGTGATCAAGGCGCATTGTAGCTGGCTGTCTCCAAGCAAATTATAGTAGGTACTTTAGGGTCTTACAGCTGACACGTAACTCCATCAATCACATTTGTTTTCATCATAAATTACTGAAATCCCAAGATGCCTTATGGTCCACCATACTTCACACATCCCTGCTGCCCCTTTCTGAAATGTCTTTAGTTATAGAATATACATGAGGAAGAAAAAAGTTTAATCTATACTGGTTTAAATGCATGGCTTGTCAAAATAAGTTTTCCCTACAGCTGACATTGAACTTTTGTAATTATTCCTGAACGTTGTGTTTTAGAGGCTGCCCTGTGATAATATGGAAATTTATTTCTCTATATCTTGACTACATGCATGCCCCTCTCTGTATAAACAGAAATGTCATGTCCTTTTCAAAGACATGTCTCTTCCTCCCGTCACCTTCCTTCCCTTGTATTTTTTTACTCAGACAAGAGCCCTCAGTTTTGAGGGGACTGTCATTTAACTTTGAGGAGCAAAGTCTCAAGGATAAGGACAAAAGCACAAGGTGAAACACTCACGCACATCCTGAGTCTGATAATGGCCTGCAACTGCACCCTAGTGGGAAGCCCAGATGTGTGTTTTAAGGGAAGCAGGGGTCCAGGGAGAAGTCACCTCACCTCTAAAGTTCTTGGGCATCACTTTGCTTCCACCCTGACCACAAACACCTGAAAGAGCTACTTGCACAATAGGCCCTGTAGCTAAAGCACTCACCAGGGAAGCCAGAGCCCAGGGTCCAAACCCACACCTTTGTCCAAGGAGACCGCTCTGCCTGCCAGGCTGTTGAAGCATCTTAAGTAGAGTCATACCTCCTCCTAAAAGTGTAGCAGTGTGCAGTCAAACACACAGGAGGTGGCAAGAGAATAAAGCATCGTAACAAAATGAAGTTATAGGTTTCTCTCCATAGCATACGCCTCAGTGGGACATGAGAGGGCAAAACATGAGTATAAATTCAAACAGTCAAAATAACAAAGATTTGACTCCTGCAAGTAAAAGATCTAAATCCTGATGTAGACTTTATTACAGAGCACATAACAAGCCTGTTTAAATTCAGTAAAACATAACTGTCCAGATTCAAAAATAAGTAAAACCTGCTAAATTATACACCTTAAAAAAAAAAACCCCAAAGAAACACATCCAAGGTGTTTCTGTGATTGAAGGCATATTATGAGTTCATAATTCAAGCTGAAAAACAAGCAGATGATACTGGGCTGCAAATTACTGAATATGTTGCGAAGGATACTCTCAGAAACACCAAATACACCAAGATATGTATTAGCTCTTGTATAATCCCCATTAGAAGCTATCATCCCTGTGTTACAGGGCTACACTACAGCTTTTGTGATATCTACATTAGTCAAGCAGGCAAAAGGTCACCAATAAGACTGATCCTAGTACGATATTCAGATTTAATATTGCAAAATTAACATCCTTAAAGGCTGAGCAAGATAAGCTGATTACAGTAAATGACATTCCTTCTTGCACATCTGTAGAAGGAATGAAAAGGAGTCACATCAAAAAAAAGGAAGAAGTGATTTATAGAAGCGAATATTGGCTGGCAAGAAGATCAGAAATACACGTGAACTATTTTCTGCAGTGGCACGGTCTTCTTTCGATTTAAAGCTCCCTTTTGTGTCAAGCTAGGAAGAAAGGGTCCATGAGGTATCAATACATCAGCATTTCGTTCTCTTCATAACCTTTCAGAGGTGAGCCCATCTACCCAACAAGGCAATTTCCCCTCTCCCCTTGCATTTCCCAAGAGACAGCTGTTGGGATAATCACCTCCTTCAAGATCCTGGAGACTCAGAAAACACAAATAATGCACTAGGCCAGCAGTTCAGCACTCTCCTTCAATTACCAATATACGTAAGTCAGGAGAAGCAGGTAATAAAATATCCACTTTAAGGTAGACTTTAAGAGGCAGAAAAAACAAACCCACATATACACCACCCTCCTCTCCTCACCACATAAAAGTAAAAATTTGTTCCCCCCCTCCTGCTTCAAAGCATCATCTAGCAAGGAAAACTTTTTAAAAGGAACAAAACATATATTCCTCCTTAGACTCTCCTGTATCAGAAAGGATATTTATCATTCTGTGTGCCTCAGCAATATTTTCTACTTCAGCCTATATGCCTTCAAATTCCCGTCCAAACATAAAAGCAAAGCATTGATGAAAAGAAAATTGATGTACCAACAAGCATGAGCTCTTGCAGTGACTACAACCAAACAGCAACTGGCATGAAGGGAGCCAACATTTAATACCATTTTAAGATATAATTAAAAAGGAGAGCTGCTCAAAAAGACTCTTTACAATAAAATATGGCAGATACACACTACAAATACTCCACCGTTTATTTTTTTTCCCCATGCAGTGCAAGCCTAAAAATCTTCAGATGAAAATGTATGGTGGGTTTGCAGAAGCCCTTTACAATAACACTTTAGGGGCCTTTCAGCACATAATAGACTTTGGCACCCTATTCTCCCTGTCATCAAGGGTGGCACCAGGAAGATTTAGAGCTGGAGTTTGCCTCCTCCCTATCTCACAGAACAAGTACTATAAAAGGTTGGGGTGCTTCCACTCTGCGTCTGATCACAGTCTGATTTAGGGGAATTTGATAGGAGGACAAATAAAACCAGATTTTTTTGTTAAATGTCTTGTCTCCTGCTTTCGAGCTTGAGTAATACTGCAGTTTAAAAGAAATTGTGGAGTGGAGGGGAAAACCAGAGTAGTCTAGTGGCAGAGCATGATAACTTCAGAGATATGAGCTGTTTCACTAAATGGAATGGAAACTTCATTGCCAGGAATTTACTGGTGCAAAGCAGGGAGGTGTTCAGTTGTCTGAGGTACAGTTCTTTATTTACACAAGAGCCAGCTGCAGCTAGAACAGGATCCAATTTTCTCTCTAAAGCCTAGGATCTAAGAATAATCTCAATGCATTCAAGTACCTGACTGCACAACTAGTGAAAACACAGGCATCACAGCCAACTGGGGAGTGCTTAGGTATGTAATATCGTACTTGGAGAGGAGACTCAGTAAGATGTGCCCACACCTCTGATGGCCACGGCTTAATGCTGAGATGACAACCTCCTCAGGCACACTGAGACATCTTTTCTTTTTACCAAACAAACATACTAATTTCAAGCTGTAGAAGCTAGGAACCGCTTTTACATCACACAAAAGTCCTTTCAGCTTTGGAGGGGGGGGGAAAAAAAAAAAAAAAAAAAATCCTTTCACCTGGCTCTCCCAGTCATCACTGGTAGCACCCCCAAAAGATTTTGAATTGTCTTTGCAGAATATCTGGAGTTGTGGCTTTAGACTCTCAAAACCATTCGCTGCAAATGGCCAGAAAGAGACAAAACTTTTCCAATTCAACTCTAACCCTTCAAAAATACAAATAACAGGGTCTATGCTAGAAGTTCAAGGAAAGACCTGTCACCAGTAATTGTGGTGTAAAGTGAGGCACAAAGCAGAATGCTTGTATCATAGAATTGCTGAAGAGCAACTGTGAGGTGGAGTTACAGCACCTAAGAGAAAACTAACTTCCCGTGAATGAGTAAATTAAAGTGCTACATATTAAAACTCTAGATGTCTATTGGCTAGGGACTGTTCTGCAAGACATCATAGCATTTTTAAGATAAAATTATTTTGTCTAGTATGCAATCACATCCTCTCTGCCTGATTTCACTGAAAACCTACAGGAAAAGCTCTTTTAAAAAATCATTCTTCACTCAGGTTAGGTGACTCTGTTCCCAGGGATCCGACAGCTTTATTAGTCTTTTAATTTGGAAATGTGTCACAAAATCTTTTTTCTGGAAGCTCAGAAAGAAGTCCATACACAGTCTGCAGGAGCAGAGATGGCAAACTCCTACTTGTTTTATTCCCAAATTACTTTACTCTGTTTAAGAGCAATACTAATGCAGCCATCCTTGCCCAACAGTGCAATTAACCAAACTCTTGACAGTTCCAAAACTACAGCTCCTTCCAGCACTTCCTTCCTCACAAAGCACATACAGAAGTACCTAGTTTATTCTTTCTGCTTACTAGCTGGCATTTTGGGTCACCAGATGAAAGTGGGTCAGTAGAGTATTCTAAAAGTAAATACAGTTCTCTTTGGAAAACCAGCAACTCTTGACTCAATATTTTATATTCTAGAGAATGTCAAAATCCAGGCAAGTAAATAAGAAGATGGCCACTAATGTGACAGTTTGGTGCACACATCAGTTGAAAGCATATGAGAAAAATATCCATGAGAAACAAGTAGGTATAGAAAAAACACTTCAGTAATCTCAGCAAAAAATAAAACCCACCATTTCAAATACAAGGCCTAAAAAATTGTTTAGCCACAAGAGGGAGACAAATACACAAAGGACCGTATTTCACATAATGTACAGCTTTCAGTCACAATGTTATGGAAAACATAGATGCGGTCAAGAGGCACAACTTGAAATTTCATCTTATCAATTAATTTCCTGGTCCTAAACTTAAAGGTTCTCTGTATCTAGTAGAATTCAAATCCAGGTCAGGATAGCTGCAGCAATGCTTGAAGTAACAACATGGTATGTCTTTGCATGTAACAACTCCAGAATATCAAGCCTGGAGAAAAAATTGAATTTTCATTTTAAGCATATTTTCTAGGAGAAAGAAAGACCTTGTTGCACTCATGAAACACGTCAGCCATAGAAATCAAACTTTTCTGAAACATCAGGGTTAAACAGAGTTCAAAATATTCTCAAGATACACTTTTATGACATCTATAAGCCTATCATACGTTATAAATTAACGGCAGATACAGCACATTCTAATTATATCACCCATGTCTATATCATTTAAGTAATAGCTCTAAAGGGTGGATTAAAATGATGAAAACCTCAGGAATGGCTGCAGATAATTGTGCCAGGTGCTACAACAGAGATTTACAACCTACTGGCCAACATCACCCTCTGCTGGGCACTGGTGAGGAGCATTTACATGACAGCATCTGACGAGATTCCCACAATGCACCAGGGACAGAACAGGGCTGGCGGTGCCTTATTTGACTGAAGCAAATCATCTGATGCGTGGTTTGGAGCATTTAGGCTATAAGATTTCATTAGAGCTCAGCATAAACCAATCAACTGATGTCACAGAACAAAACAGCAAAGGTACGTTCAACGTGTCATAAATAAAATAATTCAGACACCTGGTTTTACAAGGCTCTGCTTCCCCCTCACCTGCTATGGCTGACTTTGAAAGCTCAGAGAGCCCTACACAGACAGACCTAGGCCCAAACCACATTTTATATGTTATTTCAAAGAGAAGAACTTCTTGGAAAAGAGCCATTTCACAAACCAATGAAAACAGCAGATGACTTAATCCTCATTTCATGTAATTCATATAAGTTGGTATTTGCAATATCAGGCTACCCCAGCACCACAGCTTGACATTGCACACCTGGCATTTGGTCTGTAATACCACTGCAGCAATATTGCAAAACTGGTAAGAAAGTCCAATAATGCAAAAGGGGAGGAATTAAAATCTTACCCATGTTTCACAGGTGGACCAATAGTTAGCTCTAACATTACAGAACATCAGCCCATAGATTAATTCACTTCACATGAAGAGGAACATACATTCACGCCGTAGAGTGCAGGAAGCTAACGAAGTGCAGGCTGGCTGCAAATCCCATGTTGGTGGGCTGGCTTTGACACCAACCAAAAGCAGCTGGAGGGGAGGAGGCGGCTCCACCTGCCCAGTACCTCACCTGACTGAAGCTGTCCCTAAAGCAAGCTGGAGGCCCCCAGGCAATGCCATGTCTCGAGCTAGTTGCAGTGACCTCCTGTGAGACCATTTAGCAGGCTAGAGTAGCTAGAAAGCAGTATGACTCACAGTTCATTCTTCCCGTGTCTCTGTGTGGGCTTTAATCACTGGGGAAATCACCTCTAAACCACGCATGGTTCCACTAGCTCTCCAGCTCCATTTCCCTGGAGGGTAGAACTTATCTTCATTTGTTCATTATATTTTATATTTTGCATTCTAAACCAGGACCAATGATGCCAGAAGCTTCTGTATTCAACTCATTTTAGAAAGTGCCATCCCATCATACAATTCTGTTCTGAGCAAATTCACAGAGGCAACAATTTTGCCTGACTCCAGTGCATGATGGAGATAGCACACAAAGACGTGTAAGAGATTGCCAACCTCTCCAGAACTGCAAGGTGCTCTGGATTTAAGGTGCATGGCACTGTGGAAACCAACTTCAGTAATTTTTATCTCTTTTACATGTGCAAGAGAGGTAAAGTAACTGAAATTCTTTTTTGTTTCCTACATACAAACAGTAAGTTTAAAATTATATTTATTTCATTAAAAGATAAATTAACTATATGGAATAGAAATCAGAAAAGCCAGAAGAGAGGAATGACACTAGAAGGAAGCACATACACTTTCTAGATAGGTCGAGATTTCAGATTTTTCTTTTAAGTTCAGGCAATTAATGCTACTTTGTGGATTTCTTTTTAATCCATTATGAATGGAAGACATGCAGGTCAAATGTATTATGAACTTGCGCTCAAATTAAGACTCCATTTGCTGATTCAGATTAAATGAGCATAAATAAATCTTAAATTGAAATCAATGTGACTATCTCAGTCTGCATCATGAGTTAAAAAATGTATCTATAAAAATCAAAGCAAACACTTGTAATCATATGATTTAATTGACCCGAAGTGTGAGAAAACCAACATGCTCTTTAAAGCTCTTGCAGGCATAGACAGAACACAAACAATTCATTCCCCAAAGAAACATGTACAAGCACAGTTTTAAACTACTTTTAAACTTACTTTTCTTTTTTCTTAATAAGTCTATTTAGTGATGAAGAAGGGCGATTACCACTGTGGTGTGAATCAGGGTCTAAGAAACACTGTGTAGCAACAGTCTGAAAACAAAATAACTGTCACACTTACAGGACCCCAAATTGTGCCATGAACCTCACTGATGCTAGAGGGGTGCCTCTTGTGCTCAAGGGTGCCAAAACAGGACCACAGAATTTTCTTGACAAGAGAACAGCAATCTTCGGTCAACAAATTTTCTTTCTGGGCTGCAGAGAAGTCAATAATTTCTGTAGTGTAAACTGTGGAGTAAACCCCTGCATCAAAATCTTGTAACTGAACCCAATTTGCTTGTGTTTGAATTCCCAGTGAACAGCATAACCCAACTCTGCCTAGAAGAAACTAAGCCAACAGCAGCACCAATCTCAATTTTATTCAAAACCACAAGTCAGGCCTTTAGGATATAAATTTATCCCCTCCCTTTCCCATCAACACACACGTTTTGCCACTTGCCTTGGGAAGCATGTTATTAAAAAAAATTCATTTCCCCCTTGGATACATTTTTATATTGTATACTAAATTATGCATTTAAAATCAAATAAAAAGAATTTACTGCCTTAAGATTACTGCATACATCAGAAAGCTCTCTGTTTCTAAATTTTGGAAGAATTTTCCACCTTCCCACCCAAACCAAGCAAACACCCAGTGTTGTTACAGCTGAAGCAGTGGTGGGGGGGGAAAGACAAAAATATTTTTCACATTAGAAATCTGTGCTTCAAGTAGTACGGAGGAAAAGTGCACGCCTCAGAAAAGCTACTGCTCAATGCCTCCAAGAGGGAAAGGGAACTTTCAATTTTCAGGGCATATCTGAAAAGTTCACAGTTTGGGTCAGCCACAGATAATAATCTTCTGATCCTCTCCTAAACAACATGAAACTTGGACATTAATTAATTAGCAGCCTAGTGCTGAAGTTGATCTTGCAGCACTTCACGTTTTTCAGCCACAGTTCTCCTTGTTGGGAAGAAACAGAGTAGTAAAACAACACATTGAGACAATTCAGATATGGCCAACATTGTTCTGTGGTTTTGTTCTGAGGAGGGCAGAGGATGGTGGTAAGAGGTTACTTTTTTCCCTGGTATTAGCACAGATTGAAACCTACACATAGCAAGAAACATTCACAAAACCTCAAAATGTAAAATATAAAGCCCCAGTTCTATTTTAGAGGCTTAAATAAAAGTTCCCCAATTTTCTGAGATGATTTTGTAACATATTTATCTCCTGCACCTGGAGTTGCAAGTGCTCAAATCTTCCAAAAAATCAGGATACGTAGACATTTAAGTATAATTTTATGACATTAAGTCTAGGTAGTCATATTTGAACAAATTTAACTGGGTTTCCTATAAGAAGCAACTGCAGCCTGTCTCAGGCTTTGACTAACACAATGTTCATTCTTCCACTTACACAGAAGAAATTCATAAACTAAGGCAAATAAAGACAAAGCAGGCAAAGATAGGGTTAATTTAACTATATACTGGGGGGTTTTTTCCTCCAATAAGCTACAGTTAAATACATTAAGAAACCTCAGCTGGACTGAGGAATGGCAACCCAGTGTGCAAACTGCTGACATTCTCTTGTAGAAATTCACCAATTCAATTCCCTGTTATTCATGATGCCCCTGAGTTCATCAGTGAGTGGTAGCTACAGCTGAAGAGAAGTTATGTGTGAAGGTAGAAAGGAAATGGAAGACATGGGCACAGGAACATTCTTGGCTAGAGAAATCAAGAGTTGAAGTCAAAACAGAGCAGACAATACACTGAAAAAAAAACCCAGAGGTTTCAGACACAGAGGTGCAGACATGTAGATAATGGTGCCTGCCAGAATATCTGAGGAGGGAAAAAACAAAATAATATAATGAACCAGCATAACACACACCCAAAGATGGTCTAGAAGCCATGAGATTAAGAGGTCAAGAGGGAGAGAAACAAATCTGCCAGGCAAGAGAAGAGAGTTTGGCACCAGTACATATGGTGCCACAAAAAAAGAGAGATTTCCAACCAAGAATGCCAAGGACAAACCACATCAAGCACCTCAGCCTAATCAGTAACCAATTTTGGTTGAGGTTTTTTTAATATATATACTTTTAACAAGCAGGGTAGTATTATAGAAAAAAGAGTACCTGATGCAGTAGCATCATATTTTTCCCCTGTATGTAGAGACAGTGACTCTCTTCCTTTCTGGAAACAGCAAGCAGAGAGATTCAGGTGGCTGGGAAGATGACATTTGAAACAGCAAGAACCCAGTGGCAGCTACAGCATATTTATTGGAAAGGTTTGGTCGTACCCAAAGCCTTCACATAACTCCTCTATTTCCTCACTCCTATGGTTCAACCAGATAAACCATATGTTGGATACTGTCACTGAAATGGGTTTAACATTCCTAGTCTTCCCCAGCTTTCAACTCCAGGCCTCTGGGTTGTATGTAAAAGATACCATCATAATTTAACTCAGCTCACAGACACCGAAACAGGTCAAACATTTGTCAACTCCTTTTAAATGTCTTTTAAAATATTTCCAGAACCACTAAATAAGCCCCCAGAGAAGCATGAACAAATAGTCAGAGCCTGCTAAAGAGAAGCGGAAGGATTGCTCTCTCCCAAAAGGACATCTGTTGAACACTCCAGGTTTTTTTTTCGTTTCTTAAGGTAATTGTTGACACAGTCCCATGATCCCATTTACGCTTTCAACTGGAAAACTAGAATTTGGATACCATCATAATTCATTGTTGGACCTTTCTACCCCTGAATTAAATGAGTAATTAACACGGCTCCTGGGACTGTGGTTGGACTCCTTGGCACTGTGCATTTGGTTGAACTGGAAGTCTCCATAGTCCATAGCAAGGAAACAATTTCCCTTATGCTCAGTGTAGCATAACTACCACATACATGGAAGGGAGTGGGTTTATACCATCAGTGGTGGTGGGAAGGAAGTCACCAACTCAACAGAGTGCACAGGACCCTTCTAAGAAAAACATTAGCTTTGCCACGGCCATACTGCAGTTTTGCTAGAGCTATACTACTGCTCTAGATTCTGTGTCCTGAATACAGTGAGGGTATGACAGACAGGGATCTACAACAGAGGAGACATAGCATGACAGGTGACAGAAATCCCAGAACAAAGAAAGCTGCTCAGGAAGAGCATGTCTTTTCCTGTACCCCACTTGTGCTGAAAACAACAAATTAGCATTTCTACCTCCAACAAACTGCTGCCTTCCGTGAAGATACCAGGTGTTGTTCTGCACTGAAGTAAAAAAAACAACCGGTGTGTGTTCCCCTCCTGTCAGTGAATCTAATGATAGTAACAGTGTTCTGCTCTGGTAGAAAAAGTTTGCACAACTTGCTCTCTGCACCAGGTGAAAATGTAGTTCTCTACCTTCCCCAACACTCAGCCACAGTATCAGAAAAAAACCCAAAAACAACAGCACAGAAATAATGGCAGAGTTGGACTGAGAATTCTGATGAGTTCATCTGAGAAAAAAAAATTCCTTTCAAGCAGGCCATGATACAGGTGCCTCAGAAGTCAAATATGAATGACCCTGCTGCTCATATATAGTGCTCCACACTAAAAAAAGGGGAAAAAAAAAAAAATAAAAAGGCATCTGCAAACCTAAAGAGCTTTGCTTAGAAATGAGAACCTAGCTGATGCAACTTTTGAATTTCTGATAAACTCACAGACCTTATTCAATGGAGCTGATATTCTCCAGTTCTTCCCTCCAAGTCCTGTGATCAGCTTCAGCATGGCCAGGATTTGACACTAGCTGAGAGACACAGACCCCTCGTTAGTGGAGTTTTATGTAAAACCTGATGCTCAGCATGTAAGCAAAACATCAAGCTGCTCAAATATTTGTGAGTGTTGCTGACAACATGTCAGTTTGTCTTCTAGAGATTCTGTCAACTGAAAATTTCTGCTGAATTGTAGATGGGTGAAAATGTAGCCTCATGCCAGCAGGCAATCACCAAAATTGAGTACTTTTAAAGGAAATAAAGAACCAAACAACTTTTCTGGTACATTCATTGTCAATAAAATAATTTAAATTTTGCTGTAAGTCACTTATAAAAAGCCTTATGCATTCATATGAGAAATCAGGATCTAGTCTTTGGTGGTTAGCTGCATCCCACGGCAGATCCTGGAGCAAGCAAACATGCTCCATCTAACCAACAAAGATAGTAGGGTGAGAACTGTGTAGAAAATTTCCTGCTGCCTGGTGAGCTGTCAAATTCACTTCCAACCAGCAAATGCATCTTGCATGACTGCGTGAAAGCACTACTGTACATAGTGGAAAGTTATTTCTTAAGGCTGTCCAGTTTTGAACCGTGTGACAAAAATCACATCGGTGCTAATTTCAAGAGGAGTTGATTGTCAGTAGGAAGTAATCAACCTTTCACACTGAATGTTTCATTTACACCAGAAAAACTGATACTCCTGTATTTGTTTGTCATGGTTCTCTCAACTGCTCCCTAATGACACGTAGTCAAGTGTTATATTTTGATTTGCATGTTTCACATGAATCATTAATGCAGCAATACAGAACATAATGTTTTTCCTAAAGCCACATTATGCTCCTGGAGACAGAGTGTGCCCATATAATGCTTATACAAGGAAAATGACAAAAGGATGGGCATGGGCACATGCTTGTCTGACTTTCACAAGCTCCTGTGGGAAAGGGCCCCTCATGCTTCTTTGCATTTACCTATTTTCATTTGCTTCTTTGTGTTTTGTTGTTTTGGAGTGTTTTTCCAAACAGTTTGTCTACACTTACATTTGTTTTGGTGTTTTAAAAAACAGTTTTGCGGTGTTAAATGGACAGGCTTAAACTAAGTCAAACTGGTGCTAAGCAATCTCTACAAGATTGCTGCCATGTGGCTCGCAGACGGTAGGATTCTGTCTCAAAAGATGTTGACGCATGCTGGCACAACCAAGCTAACACTTCACAACGTATCCCCAAGCAGCAGCTGGTGCTAGCTTTTAAGACAAACCTGCACATATTTTCTGTGTATCTCATTTCCCAGACTCCTTGCTAATGCTACAAATAAGATGACTGCATCAGCTGGGAAGGCCAACCAACTGGTCAAAAAGATAATTTACAGTTAATGTAAACCTACTCAGCTGGATTAGCAGCATATTTATACTCTTACAAGCATTCATGAGTGGCATATGATGCTAATGGACATTAAAAGGAAGGCTGCATGATGAATGATGGTAATTAATGATTAAAGCATTACACAACACGTTTCTCTGGGAGTGCCATGTTAGTGTCACTAAATTAAGATCCATCAACCTGCAGTTTAGGAGGTCTTGGGGTTGCAAATCACTATTTAAAAAAAAAGGTATTTTTCCTCTTGTACTTTTACTCTTTTAACCACACAGAGGAATATTAATAGAAGAATGAGGACAACTCCAGTTTGACAAACATATAAATATGTGCATGGGGAGAGTGCATGTGACCCCTTTTTGGAAATATTTAGCATTTCCTAGCTTAGAAATCTGCCTTCCCCTCTTAAACTGCACTCTTAAGACCTTATATTAAAGTATTGTTTGCATCAGTAACTTTTCTGATATGCATAAGAAAACATCTCCTTTCCTACTAAAAATTTACAAACAGTATGCACAATCTTTCCTGAAATAAAGGCAGAGACAGAAAATGTGGTATCCTGGTCAGTGTTAAGCCAGTGAGAGTTGTGAATTAGGAATACCTCAGGGAACAACAGCAGTGAGTGTGACACTAAAGGCTAGACAGCAGATACCTGAGGTTACTCAACTCCTCTGAGCAGCTCTGGGGGTCCCTGGCTGCTGCCTTGCGACCTTACAGTGCTCAATGCTGTGTCAAGCTGTGCTCGTGCCTGGCTCCAGCTGCACTCAGCCTGGCATTGGTTGTTCCAGGGTCACAGGCTGCTGCCCACCTGGCCCATCACCAGCCCTAAGAACTGTCAGCAGTGGGGAGCAGATGCCCTTATCTCAGATAACTCCTTTTTGCTATCTTAGCCCAAATACAGTGCTTAAATTTAGCTGTATCAATTGTCTAATGGAACAGATAACACGCAGGTACATGTGACAGCCTGACAAAACTGTGGTAGAAGCAGGAACCTTTAACAAGGGAAATGGGGTGGACAGATGGACACGGAAACACCTTCAACTGCAGCAAAATGATGAACTAGAAACTGGCCAGCCAGAATCCTTGCTTGATGAAATCTCCAAGTGGTGACTAGCAGCCTGTGTAACAAAAATGAGGTGTTGGGCTTTTGTTGCTGTGAGATTTTTTATTTTGTTTTAGGGTTTTTTTATTATTATTTCTTATGCATGTTCAGTCTCATCACAGCAGCAAGCCTTAACAGACCTATCTGCCATGATTTTTAAGTCCCATATATCCAACCTGTTTCTAGGAGGATTAGGTTGCACAGTGCTGAAGAGGCAAACACGTGCAAGATGCAGGTCAGCATTAGAGCTTCCTAACACAAAAAATATGTGAGCTGGTCTTACAGGAATCAGTCTGTAGCCCAAGAAATCAATTTTCCCTGTCTCCTGTACTAACCAGACAGACTTGCTACTTTAACTTAGTATCTACTGGAATGATGCTGACTCTGCTAATCTGAGTAAAGCTAGCTGTTATAGCAAGAGATGCAGGTACTGGGAGAGTTGCCTTGGCTCTAAAGTCGAAGTTATTCCCTGTATCAAATTACCTTTAAAAATAACAGAAGTTAATTTAAAACTCATACAAATTCAGAGAACACCATTGTATGCAGCTGCAAAGGATAAAAGACACATACATTTCCCAAGCTATATGGTCAATCAGGTTCATTTCATCAACCATCTATAGCCTGAACATATTTCTCCATTCTCAGTACAAACACAGCACAATATTTTCAGAGCATGAGAAGCAGCCAGTTAGAAAAGAATGAGAAACCTGAAGTGATCACTTGATCCTCATAAATGCCGCTAAAGCTGATTTCAGAAGTGGGCCTTTGTCTTCCTAATCCCAGTAATTCCTTTAATTGAAACTGCAGAAGTTGTCTTTTGCAGCCAGGAAATGCTAGCTCTTCACTCTTAAAGTGATTAAAAGGGTTTTCTTCTCAGCCTAGAAGGTATGTAGGATTTGCACAAAACACACTAGCTGCAGGACCAAGAAAAAGCAATGATTGAACAAAAACTTATATGAAATTGTCAGACACTTTATTTTCACACATTGAAAAGCAGATTAAATACTGTGAAGTCTATAAGGGGGGGGGGGGGGGAAGCGCAGGGACTTCTCCTTCCACATTATTTTCCAGGGACTTAAACTAGAAAATTAGTGGTGATGAGTTGTTATGAAGTGAAGAGGAATTACACCTAACAGTGATGTTCCAGGTAAAAGAAGAGTAGAGGACAATTAGGAGTCACAGGTTCTGAGTTCTGTTCTACGCTGAGTTAGTGACTTTGAATAAAACTGGGGCCTGGTTCAAGAAAATATGGGGCCACTGAAGGACATCCTTAGTATCAGTTGGACTTCCACATTGAATCATTTGAGGGTTGGGTTCAGCAAAGCAAAAACCATCATAAACCTGGTGGTTTGAAAATGGCATGTTGATGTTTAAAAAAAAAAAAAAAAAAACCCACAAAAATCCACACACAACAAAAATTCACTATTGTCAGATAAAACCTAATCAAGTCCAACAGTAATAAGGAAGACTTATTTCTGATTTCCAAAGAAACTTAGCCCATGGTGATATAAGCTTTCCCAGCTAAGGAGCAGAAGAACAACAAAGAATGCACAGTCTGTATGTTGGGATACCAGTCAAAGGAGATCTGTGAGACTGAGATTCTTTAAAAGATATTTGTAGTGGTATCTTTAAGAGATGGTTCTCTGAAAAGTAAAGGGTTCTCTAAAGAGTCTTTCCAATTATTTCTGCATCTCAAAAAGAGCTGGGAAGAGACCTGAAGGATGAAAGCTGGCAGACTTCCACTTGTAAGAATCCAGGCCACAATCCACCTGCTTTAGGATATTTGATCATGATCTAATTGCAGCCTGGTGCTTGGAGGGCCCAGCTGATGATACCCAACAGACGATATTTGTTTTACATGAAGAAATTAATTAAGCCTTCAAAGACAGAGAAGTCAATGGATGACCATAGTAATGAGTGTACCAATGCTACTTTAAAAAAGACTTTTGAAAGAGAAGTCAGAAAAAAATGAAAATACACTTGCTTCCAGCCACAAAAACAGAAGGAGTGACAGATTGCAGATGCTTAAGAAATTATGATAATACAAATAACAATACCAATATATTATACCAAAAGTACCCAGCTATCAGCTGTATAACTGGAAAAAAAGATTTACAGGTTTCAGTAGCACTACTCTAGATTTCAACTTATATAAATGAGATGGGAATATGGCCTGATCCTGCTAAATTGCACAAAGCAATACTTGAAGATTTTTTTTTTGCAAGAAATACAGTGGCAATAAAATTTTTTTCCATGCGCATCACTGTAAAATGAAGTATTTTTCAGAAGGAAAATTTTAGAAAGTTCAGCAAGCACAGTAATGTGAGCCCAACTTTAAAAAAGTCATGGCATCAAAGTGAGAATGAAAAAAGGGAACTGTAATTATTACTTTATCTCCAGCTACACAATTAGCAGAGATCACAGCAATATAACTCATAAAGCCCTTATGGAAAGAAACATCTTCCACTATTTAGTGCTCAGGCTCTTTCAGTGTGGCCTCTTCTCGCTCAGCTTTCCATCAACTAGAGTAGACACAGTTGGTCACGGCAGTTGGGTGAAGACAAGTCACTGCACCTTTCCAGCCTTGGGGGCACCAACACTTAAAGTAAACAATGCAGTTCAAATTATTAACAATTCATTATTAACAGTGAATTAACAGTGCATTTGAATGATTCCTATGTACAGTGATAACTATTTCAGTACGTTAAAAATCTATTGTTTCACTTGGTACACAAATACATTAAACTAACACCATCCTCACCTTAGCTCCTGTATGAGACCACATGCAAACTCTGGCAGGCATGATACACCAAGCACAATCAGGTCACCCCCTTAGGCTTCCAGTAAATTTAATTATTTTTTTTTAAGTCAGCAGTAGCTAAACAAGGAAGGCAAAACGTCTGCAACTTGAAAACAGTACTATGCATATGAATCTAGAAGCATTGAGACTTTTCAGAAATGGCTATATGCAACAGGAGAATCTCAGTACATGGGCAACTTCAAGCAGAGGCACTTTTGTCTCCATCTAGAGATGTGAAGTTACACACATGAGCATTTACTCAGCATAACTAACTACTCTGCTGATTACCACTAAAAGACATTTTTGAGCTTTTTTTTTTTTTTTCCCATTAAGACCTTTGTTTTATTTCACAGGAGCCTAAAACTTCCCATTTCTTTCAGGTTTGGATCACTTCAACACAACATGCACTCTCTAACCAGAAACCTAGACACTTGTACTTGTGTACAGCCTCCTCTTGTATGAGGAAACTCTTAGAGTATTAGCTCATTAATCTCACTTCTAAAGAGAAAGAGTCCCTCTCCTATCACCAGTGCCCTGCAACATTCAGAACTAGGACCAACGTAAGCATTTGCAAAGGGCAAAATTCATCCAGGATGACCAAAAATTACTTTAATGAATTTACAGACTTCTACAGCTTTTACTTCTACCAAAAAATGTTTAAATGTTTCACCTAATGCAGTAGTATTTCCCATCCTAATGAAACTAGGGGAGCAATGAAGAAGCCACAAGAGAGTACTTTCTTCTCATTTTTCTTTGACCCAAAACACACACAATTTTTGTGATTTTCATTGCCAAGATAATCAGCTGAATGTCTGAGACTTGAAAACAACTTGGGGACAACTCCTTGAAGAGGAAGGAGTTGGACAAAAGCAACTTCTTGTACCCACTGAGAATTACTGGTAACATGCCTTAACCATGATTTATTTTTTTTTTCCCCCCTCAGATAAAAATGGTTTAACCGAGCCTAAATTATAGCAGAAAAAAAACCCCAAAATAACACAATTTGTTCAGTTACTCTTCTTTTTAAAAAAAACAAGGAGGAAAAGTGGAAGAGTAATAACTATATGCACTTCAAAAGGTATTACATGTTGATGTCTACCCCATTAACTACCTCTGATTTTTAATTTTTATTTTAGATGCATTAATATTATTCCTTTCCTGAAGAACTGTGAAGGAGGACTGTGAAGTGACAAGACTTGATCTGAACATCTTGAATGAGTGAACTTAACTGCATCAATAAGGTCACAATATAGGTCACTAGCAACATCATTTTCACTAGGGTAGTAATAAATTCTCAGATTTGACATATGACTTCTCTGTCACAAGATATTAATTATTCCCACTGAGGTAATATGCAGGCCAACACAGAGAAGTGCATATTCTCTTCTGATTTATTAGAAACTGTATTAATTTACAAGGATAAACACAGAACTCATTAATTTCAAATAATGCAATTGAACTACAGTGAATTACACCTGTTCCTTAGCTCTACCACAGAACAAAAAGACACCAGGTATAATAAAAACCTGAAAAGGATTAAAATATTGAGCCAGGCTAGGGATTATTGCCTTTTTTATTTAATGCATGCATTGTCTATTACGAGCAATTTTCTGAAGGCTATTGCTCTTGCATAATATGCTGTACGAACATGCAGAGGGTGGGGGTCCCAACAGCCCCATTCTTTTAATTCACTGAAGTGGAAACAGTCAAGAACAAATGGAAAGCAGAGATCAATTGCTCCCACTGGTGATGTCACCAATTATGAATTCTGTGGAATTAAAATGAATTTACCATCTTGGCTGTGTTATTATGGTTACATTGTGTAACATTATGAAAAGCACATTCATCTCATATATAAAATTAGCTGAAATAAATGTATAATTTTTCTCCTTTTGAAATACTGTACACGGTAATGATACTTGATCTAGCAAGATGTCTCAGGCTCACTTTTTAACTAGTCACAAAACAGCTGTCAGCAGTAACAGGAAGCAAATTCAGGAAAAAAAGGTAAAATTCATTTAGCCACACATCAGCAACATCTGGAGCAATCTCAGAGACCCACCAAGGAATCTGACAGCCCCATTCTTCCACACTAGTCTACTTCCAAAGGTGAACTACCTTGCTTTCAAGGGTGTAGATTCCAATATGCAGTGATAAAAGAAGAGATGTAAATTTGGTGTTCAACCTCAAAAGCAAGCTACACAAATCAGTGTTGTAAGTATCAAATAAGCGGCACCGTCCTACAGAGAGTAAGCATCCAAATAGGAAAAGCAAACACTGTGTTATTCTTTTCCACCAATATTCATCACCTAGTGTTATACAGTAACAACCAGATCATGAGTGACTGCAGCTGAGGGCTAGACACATGGCAATCTCCATCGTGTAATAAGACCTTACAGACTTTGGGTAAGGAGTAATCCTTTTAACCACTCCAAGGAACTTCAGCAATACTTATTCACCACAGCTTCTTGACAGCTCCAAAGTCATTTTGCCTTTTGCATGTGTGAAAAGAAAAAGGCTTCTAATGGACAACTGATACACCAAATTTGCCGAGTTTGTGTTTGGAAATGAAAATGAGATAAAGTAAATACTTAATTGGTCTCAATAAAATCTGGGAATGGAAATTAGAAAACATACGACTACTTTGCAAGGTAGCATGAAAAAAAAAAGGCCTACTTGCACCATTAGCTCCTAGCAGGTAAATTAGTGCTTTGGCACACGGCAAGCAGTACAACTCACAAGGGCCTCTCACGTTACGTTGATACCAGGCACATACTAAACTTAAGGAACAGCATTACAAAAGGAAAAGAAACTGGGAGAGACAAAAGGAAGAAATAAGAGCTCAGCAGAACTTTAGATTTAACCAGAAATAAAAACTCCTAACGGCATGTGAGAAGGAAGGCAATTGCAACAAATCAGAAGGAAGGAGCTTTTACAGAGTGGAAAGAAGTTGCAGAGAGCATAACACTGGAGAGGAAACCTACATGATCAGGAAAACACTGCACAATGACACTTTGCTCAGCCTGGACAGCAAAGAAAAGATTCAGCCTTTGTACTAAGACAGCACTGATCCACAGCACTTAAATGGAAATGACTGTACTATCTGATGATGTATGAGAGTTCAGAAAATAATTTCAGATATGCTACATTCATTGATGGGCACCTAGCAGCACTGAAAATCTGCTTTCCATAATAGCATTTCATTCTAACAAGCAAAGGACAGATAGTGTCCCTCAAGTACAGTTACAGGTAATATTTTAGGAGGGGAAAAAAAAAAAAAAAAGACACCACAGGTGAACCACAAAAAGGACTGTTTCAGGCACTCTCAATCATTTTTCAGCAGTTCTGGTTAACTGAGAATGTCGCAGTTGACTGGAATTTAGCAAATGTTCTGTCCATCTATAAGGATTGGAAGGAGGATCCAGGCAACTACAGATCTGCCAGCTTGACCTTAGTGCGAGGGGAAGGTCATAGAACAGATGATCTTGAGTGCCATCACAGAGCACAGGTAGGACACCAGGCTAGCAAGCCCAGCTATCTGGGGTTTATGAAAGGCAGGTGCTGCCTGACTAACCTGATTTCCTATGACATGGTGACCCACTTGGAAGATGAGAAAAAGGCTGAGGACTTGAACAAAGCTTTCGACACTGCCTCCCACAGCTTTCTCTTGGAGAAGCTGGCAGCCCATGACTTGGACAGGTGCACTGTTTGCTGGGTAAAAAATTGTTTGGATGGCCAGGCCCAAAACGGAATGGTGAATGGCGTCACATCCAGCTGGGAACCAGTCAGCAGTGTCCTCCTGAGCTCAGTTTTGAGGTCAGTCCTGCTTAACACCTTTATTGATGACCTGGATGAGAGGATTGAATGCACCCTCAGTCAGTCTGCAGATGACACAAAGCAGGACAGGATGCTGACCTGCGCAAGCAGAATAGATGGGCCAAGGCCAATCATATGAGGTTCAACCAGGCCAAGTCCTGCCCTTGGGTCATAACAGCCCCCTGACAGTGCTACAGGCTGGTGGCAAAGTGGCTGGAAAGTGTCTCAGTGGAAAGGGATCTCGGAGTGCTGGCCAAGAACAGCTGAACATCAGCCAGTGTTTGCCCAGGTGGCCAAGAAAGCCAATGACATCCTGGCCTGTATCAAAAATAGTGTGGCCAGCAGGACCAGGGCAGTGATCGTCCTCCTGTACCTGGAACTGGTGAAACCACATCCTGAATCTTGTGTCCAGTTCTGGGCCCCTCACTATAAAGCCATTGAGTGATGGAGTGTGTCCAGAGAAGCGCAACAAAGCTGGGAAAGGATCTGGAGCACAAGACTTATGAGAAGCAAGGGAACTGGAGGTGTTTAGCCTGGAGAGAAGGAGGTCCAGGGGAGACCTTATTGCTCTCTGAAACTGCCTGAAAGGAGGTAGTAGTGAGATGGGGGTTGGTCTGTTCTCCAGGTAGCAAGTGACAGGTCAAGAGGACACGGCCTCAAGTTGCACCAGGGGCAGTTTATATTGGACATTAGGAAAAAATTTCTTCACTAAAAAAACGCTTAAGCATTTGAACAGGTTGCCCATAGAAATGGTTGGATAACCACCCTGGAGGTATTTAAAAACGTGTAAATCTGGCACTCAGGAACACTATTTAGATGGATGGATACACGGTGTTAGGGTAATGATTGAACTCAATCTTAAAGATCTTTTCTAACCTTAATGATTCTGTCATCACACCTATCTAAATGGTCTGTACATCCATTTGGCCTCTCTCTCCACAATTTAAAGACAAAAGATTCCCATGAAAATGCTGTTATGCAAGACTAAGGTTCTCCTTTCAAATTTTATTATTTATATTAAGAACCAAGAATCAGACTATCACGTTGAACACATTATGGGACAGCCTTCTAGCCAAGAGATACAAACCTTAATATAGCAATTACACAAAGAGTGGAAAGAAATTGGTGATGAAATGCATGTCAAGAGACAAAATCACTTGTCCAGGGTGCAAACTGAAAGAACCACCAGGAAAGCAATTGTACATGTCAGTGCTACCTTCTGTTCCTAATCTGAAATCAGGAATATGTCTGAAGAAATACAAAATTGTGCAAGGAAATTGTGTGCATTTTTTCTAATTGAGATCAATCATATTGCTAATAATAATAACATCCTTAAGGAACAAAATAATTGTCTGTCAAGGACAAATGTGAACTGCCCTCTCCTGGACGAAACTGGAACTCTCAAGTATCTCATTAACCTGATTACACATTTACAACACACCAGAAAACATAACGCTACTTTGAGCCCCTGGAAATTCTTTAAGGATGTACACTGAGTTCTCTGACCAGCACCCAAAACTACAGGTGTCCCTGTGAAACCCAACATGAGGATTCATGCTCTCACTAATCTGATCCAATACACCATCAGGCAATGGCCATCTGATCATGGTAATACATAACAATGGCTCTTGAGCTATAAATATCAAGTAAGTGATGGACTATTACAGATCTAAGACTTACTGAAGCTTGAAAGAGCAGTAACACACAGCCTCCCCACAGCCAACCAACCAAACACACTCACGGCTGTCACTTCTGGCAAAATGGAGAGAAAAGAGGTTTGGGAAAACCCTGCTACAGAACAACCAGTTTCCCTTTGCCTTCCCTATAGCAGTGCTGTATAAAAAAAAAGCAAGGTGACTATGTAAAGGATATTCAGAAACATCCTGCAACAAGGCCAAATCCAGCAAGCTGCTGAGTAAGTACCTCCCACAAGGTGCCGAGTGCCCCTGACTCCTGCTTCGAGTTATATCGTGGAAGCCTTGACACATTCGGACGCATGGAGGACACCCATTATTTTAGCCATTTGAAAGGTAGTCTGATTGATATAAGACACCCACAGGGGCAGTAGAAGATGCCTGCAGCCTGCACAGTGACATAGGAAGGTCAGAGGGAGAGGTAGGGGGACTGCACTAAGTCAGATTTAAAAAATAAATACCCAGTCCCCCTACCAGAGCTTTGGAAATGACCTACATATCATTCTGTCAAACAGTTTCAGTGGTGATACAGGCCAACCTAATAGTCATAGCAGCAGCCCTGATTGGGACTGGGAAGTGGGGAAATGCAAATGTGCAAGAGAGAGTGTGCTTTTCCTCAAATGGAGCTCACAGCAGCAAAGTGCTGTACGTAGGACCACAATAATAGCCTTGTTTTTGCTATATTTTAGAAACATTAATTAGCTTCCATCAATTAAGGAAGTTTTTTAAACACACAAATACTCTATAAAACCCTATTAGTAGTGCATAGTTTACTAGATGTACAGAATGAAATAAGCCTTCCACTAGTTAGTAAACATACCTAAAGATAATTTTTTTCTTTGGTTTAAGAGAGTGAGGACAGATACATTACAGAGACAATCCTCTAATATACATTTTCTGCCTAGAAAACCTAGTTTCAGAGTCAGTATTTCTAGAAATGTAAGTACTGAAACTGCACTTTAGTTGTCAGTAAATTCATTTTCACATTAACTAGGTCTAAATTATTAAACCTTAATGATGTAGGTTCTCAAAATGTGTTGGGCTTTATTTTCCCACATAGAATCAATGTTAAACATTAGCAGTATAAATTAAGTAATACTTTACTGTGGCATGCTGCTGCCTTGAATTGAGTTACCCCAGTAAGATGTATATTCATGGCTACAGGCTCTCTTTGGCCTCCTAGCGAGGATGATATAGTTTATTGTAACAAATGAGCAGTCGACCTGTAATGACTTAAATGATGTATACATTTTTGCCAATGAAAATGTACCAGTGAGGGCCTTTCTGCTTAAGGGAATGAGAGGAAAACAGGAGCATGTACTATAAACATGATTTCCATGAAAGCCTGGGGGAGCATCTCCCTTTACACAGTTTAGAAGCATGGCGCATATCACAAAACATTTTAGAATAGTTAAATTAATAGAATATAGACTCAGGCAAATTTGGGAAGGATAATTTTTTAAAAAGAGTATTTCAGCTTTAACCCTGTGCTGCTTTTTTTTCCTTGGCGTTCAATCTGAACTGTGCAAAAGACAGTTAGGAGACAATACAGTTATCATCTTGATGCAATTTATGGGTCCTTAAAAGAAGAAAGTATATTGTGAAGTCATCGTAACTATTGTCACATATTATTGCTGGGCTTCAATTTCTTTTACACACGCAAAGGGCTTAAAAATTGCATCGAGTAGTTTATCTGATAGTCTAAAGATTATAGCGGTGCACACACTGCAGTGATACTTGAAATAGAGCAGGGTAAATATACATCTTGTACTGCTTTTCCAGGACACCAAAATCAGGCTGAATAGCAAGGGATGCCAGCTTGTCAAAGCCATCAGTGACTATCACCAACACACACTAACAGGCTGAGACGATCAAATTAAAGAATGATCATCCAGACCACTTGCTACAAATCTCTCGACTAAACCACAAAGACCACACCTCATTTGGAAGCATAAAATGAATGCTGCATAGACCTCACCTCATTTGGAAGCATAAAATGAATGCTGCATCTGCCCAGATACAGAATCAGAGACTACTGAACTAAAAAAAGGTTCACGATAAACTGAGAGGTGACAGACTGCAGACAGTGTGACTTTCTCCACCATTGTTTGAAGTATCAAGAGGTAAAAGTAATATTTTCTCTAACTCTCATGAAGTACAGAAGACAACTTACCAGAGACAGATGACAGGAACTTACACCTGAGCCAGGAGCAAAAGGAGGAGACTAATGTTGGCAGTGTGGTACAGTCCTGAGTGGGATGTGGAGATTAAGATGTCTCCTGCCTCTGACAATATCCAAGGGATCCAACATTCTTCCACGTTTCTGTAATAATTACACAACGACTTTTCCACAAAATCTTGCTAAACGAGATTTTTCAGTACTGAAAAGGCAGCCTTGCACATTCATATCAGTCCGAGTGAAGAATAAGGAGATACATGGAGCAAGTTCCATCCCCATTCAATTAGAGGACAGAACAGCCAATGCTAATTGGACCAGCTGGAGCAGAAAGATGATGACACCATGTTGGCATATGATGCTCTATTTTCCTGCTGGGGTTGTGTATATGAGACTGCTATTCTCAACTTCACTGAAGTAAGTCAACAGAAAATTTGCATCCCAGCCTTCTCAGGAGAGCAATACACTGTCAAGCTAATGCAACAAGTTAGATAATCACACAGAATTTTAACTCAAAACAACCACACTATCCACAAACAAAACTAACAAAAACCCCAAAACTCCACAAACAAACAAAAAACCCACTACTACCACCTCAAAAAACCCCAAAACTAGAAACTACGAACCACCCCCCCCCCAAAAAAAAAAAAAAAAAAAAAAATCCAGGAATCCAGGAAGCTCTGGGAAGGCAAAAGGAAGATAAACTGCATTTTCAACTACTACCTAAAATATTTTTCCCTCTACTGCAAAAGCTTGCAGTTGCATTCACATATTCTGAAATTACTTACAGGTAGCCAGTATTTCAGAAATGCGAATAACTGTCCTTTAGTTGTTTCGCACCTGGATTCCCTTTTTTAAACCACTGTCAAATCTACAAATGACTGATATTTAGAAGTAGGAATATGAGACATGACCTTGGCTAGCATCCATATTAAATAGTAGATGACACACTAAAAAAACAAACAACAACAAAATATAAACAAAAAACAAAAACCAAACAAAAAAAACCCCACAACAATCACCCAAAATAGCTTTCTATTGTGTTACTGGTCAGTTTTGCAAAATTTCAGGTTCACCTTTCCTTTCTAACAGGTTCCTTTTGACTAGAGATCTGTTTTCACACATTTTATTGGTCTAAAGGAAAGCAATTTCTAGAAAGTTAACAATGAAACAGACTAATTTCAATAGTCTTATCCTGCTTGCAATAAAAGATTAAGCTTTATGATATTGCCAGCTGGCTTCTAAGGACTCAGACTTACGAGTCTTTTTTGAAAAGTTAGATTACCTAGGGATGCTGGCTTATGAGAAGTGGGGCATTAGCTCTCAAAACAAAGATATTCACAGACATCTTGGCCTGGTATAGTACCAACCATTACTGGTGCACATCAAGTATGTCCAGAAATGCTTCTACAATACTGTCTAGTTATATCTGTGCCTCTGCTACAGTATCTGCAAAGATTACCACGTAATAGTTTCTGTTTGAGACAACTTTCTCATTCACATATCATCAGAAACTGAGTCAAAGGCTGCTTTCACTAACACTTGTACTAAAGAAATTGGCTTAACAGTACTATGAATTAATCTGCTTCTACATTAAAATACTTATTCAAAAAGAAGAGAAAATTGTATAGTGCTTTAAGAGTCTTCCACTAACAACTAATGCATGTTGTATTAAAAGTATACCGTTCGAGCTGTAGAAACCGCCATAGTAATAATGGTGGCCAGACAAAATAAAACTAAACCTGGATTTCCATTTAAATAGTATGCTTACAACTGGAATTATTTGTATTTATATATTTCCTCTCAGGCTTCATTCCTGACACAGGGGATCTTTAGCTCCTGTAACCCTATTGCAGCATTTTTATACAACAGCAATTCAGGTACACACTATAGTTTTGAGAACATTTCCAGCCCATGGGAATGAGTTTTCCACTCATGTAACTTTAAGGACATAGAGTGCTATTGCCTGCAAAGTAGTAATAATGCCTTTACTTGACTCATTTGGTTCAACAACAGCTCTCAAGTCTATCTGCTCCACTTGTTTAGTAAACACAAAATGCAGCAAATTGCTTCCCTTCTCCTTCCATCTGAATACTGCTCAGAGGACCACAGAAAAGGGTCTGTTTCCAGTTTCATATTAAAACTGCTCCATCAGTGCCAGTGGCATGACCAGTAACAGCAGGAATTAGGCTGGGCATCTCTTGAGTGTTTTTAGGTACCATGGCAACACAACAACAGTAGGCCTGGGTTTGAAGGTGAAATGTTACCATCTATTTACGCAACCTCTAATAAACAACAGCTTTGCACTTCCTCTAAAAAGGAAAATTAACCGAAAGAATGAAAAAGGGGTTTAATTTATTTCTAAAGAACAGCAAAGGCTCCAAAGTTTCCTCATGATGACATCACATCTGGACAGAGAATACACATGTGTGCCACAGAGAGGGATAAATTCAGAGTAACAAAAACTAAACACACCAGATATTAGGCCATCAAATTCTAACACTGTCATCATCCCCATATTCCAGAGAAATTAAACAATACATCCAAATTTAAAGAACTTACATGTAACAACACTCTACCTCTGTAATGGCCATCTCTTGGGCATACTACCAGCATCCTGTTACATACAAACAAAACCAGAGTGTACTGCCACCAACCAATTGAAAGAGAGGGGATCTTACTAATGTATATAAATAGCTAAAGGAAGAGTGTCAAGAGGATGGAGTCTTCTCAGTGATGCCAAGCAATAGGACAAGAAGCAACAGGCAGAAATTGATGCACAAGAGTTCCACCTGAAGGTGAGGAAGAAGTGCTTTACGATGTGTGCACGTGACGGCACACGGAACAGATCGCCCAGAGCAGGTGTGGAGTCTCCCTCACTGGAGATACTCAAAAACTGTCTGGACACAATCCTGTACCATGAGCTCTAGAATGATCCTGCTTAAGCAAGAAGGTGGGACCAGATTCACCCACTCTGGCTCCTTCCAACCTGACCCATTCTGTGATGCAGTGGCCACATTAAAGTTAACACACATCTCTGGAAAGCATGATACCTCAGAAAGAGGTACTTCAGAAACATGAGGGGGCCACAGTAAGAGGCTACAGTCACAGCACACCAACCAGAGCACCAATGAGCATCCCAGAGAAAGAGATACTGAGAAAAACAGTGCAAAAGAGCAGGAGCTGCATTTGGCTGACACAGTTCTTACACTGCTCCCACTCTGGATTAATTCATTGTACACAGAAATTGAAATGCTGTAGTGCAGTTGTAAATGAGAGCAGTGTAACAGCCAAGCATACAGAAGGTCTCAGCCAAAAGCAGGGAGGTGTAGATAGCTGAGCATTTTCTGGGAAACAAAAGACATTATACGCCAGCTGAACAGACAAAGGGATGCAAAACCCCCAAACCTGTTTGCCATTGCATCATTACATTACACTGAATTTCATTGTTCCTACTTTCAACTGCCCAAGATCAGCCACTTACAGAAATTATGTTCTTAAATTTAACCGTGTCATCTTTATTTAAAATGAGAACTTTTAATGTTTGGTGCAACTCCATCTGTCTGCTTTCATTTAACAGAAATTTCTTTATGTGGCTAGGGAATGAATTCCATATCTTAGCAAAAGATGGAAAAAGTATAAACCTATTAATATAGTCATAACTACTGGTTCCTATTCTGAACCACACCATTACATCCAAGGTGCAGTACAAAATTGTAGCAGGTTCTTTTTGGTTACTCCCAGCCAAGTAGAATTTCCTTAGGGGCCTTTTCAAAGATCAGCTTTTCTGAACACAAAACAAAATTATGTTGTAAGTTTTGGCTACTCGCAGCAGCACCTTTACATTATGTTTGGTTCTTGATTGCTCTTAGCGTGAGTAAATTGCAGAGCACACTATTAGGGATTTTCACTTTATGCGAAGGATGGGAATTTATTGCTGGCTCCATGCTAACACATTGGTGTTCTGAGTATTTATAACATATTGTTGCATTTGTTATTAATAGAGCAGCGTGCTGGGGAGGGATTAAGAATAGATAAAACACTCTTACATCTGCATTTACAGTATTTAAAAATAAGGCGTACATACACGTTCCACAGGGTTTACTCAGAGAGATGTGTTTCCTGAGCAATTTATTCATTCTGCCTTGGGAGGAAGCAGGTCATGGGTGTGGATAAAGGGTACCATTGGAACGTGATGGTGAAAATAAAAAATTTAGAAGCAATATAATCTACAGTTGAAAAATGCTAAAACTGGAAGTTCTGTCCTGCATTATCTATATGCTATGGGGCAATTTTTAAGAGCATTTAACTGCTTAAAGATGGTATGTCACGGGCTTCCCATAGGAATCTCAATCTCAATCACCTTAAACTTCCCCCAGCTCACAAAATAAAAGTAGCTCCACCACAAACTGAAGCCACAATTAGTTTGACAAGCTCTACGAGGCAATAAAATTTCAACATGTTAGTAGCTCTAACATAAGACCTGAGTGAGTGCAGAACCTAATTCCTAGGCAGTCTTCAAAGGCTGCATAGATACATGAATGTTTAAGTGGAGAGAATGATACACAAACACACTACTTTGTCTAGCTCTGAATTTTCCCAATTTCCACACCAAACTTCCCTTTGGTCCCTGCAGGGATCTTCTTATATCTGTGTTCTACCTATTCTAACAAACCCAAATCTGGTCTTCTCTGAGCCTTGTGGGCACCAGGAACTCCACACCATCACCGCTTCAGAGACCCCTGTCTGCCCCTCCTGTCAGGCTGTCCATCTACAGAACGGCCACACACTCCTGCATGCACCATTCATGTCCAATCTTTCTATGCCTTGGCAAAGCAGCCACAAGTCAGCAGGATGCATTGCATGCCTTTTGCAGGTTTCCAACTCCTACTGGGAGAGCACCTCAACAAACCTGAGCAACATGAAAGTGGCAGAATCTGCCAATGGAATGTTCACAAATCTGCACACCAACAGCCACCAGGGAGCAAGAAGGATTTTTGCATGTTCTGCCTAAAGGTATTTTGATGGGTGAAAGGTGGGTAGCTAGGGCAGAGAGTTAAGGAAAAGGCCTGACACTACCCAAGTAACAAAGCAGGCTGCTGAAATGCCCCTGCAGTTATGTCCGGCTCCTCCTGCAAGCCTCAGCTTCTTACTCTTCACAAAAATTTATCACCAGATTCAGGTCTCCCACTTCTCTAATCCTTTACAAAAGACACTTTCCAACACCTCTATCCTTTATTCTCTCTCTCTACCTATCTTGCAGTGTTTTGATCTTCTTGGCTATATTTCTAAAAGAGGAACATTAACATGTTTTATTTCAGATGCGCAGGTAATTTTTAACCTCAAGCGTCTTCTGGAGTAAACCTTGCCTAAGGACTCCAGTTAGTCTGCAGGAACTGGTGATACAAATAATAAAATTATTTACTGAGAACTAGAAAAAGGAGAGGGAAATGATACCAAGAAAGCAACTTGTTGTCTAACTGGCTGTACAGGTCCTAATTTATGTGGTTTCAGTCGCAAGGTTGTTCACAGAAGTCAACAGCTCTGGACCTGACAACCTGGGGTACGGTTATATCACAATAATTAGAGGACAAAAACTTTGGTCCCTTCAGTTAGAGAAATTTGTATTTGTGGGTGTGGCAGCAAACAGAGTATGTGTTACAGTCAAGTCCTGAGTGACATTTCACTTAGTGCCATTTTTTGGGCACAAAAGTGCATCACTTCCTGCGAGTGCCACATTGGTTTCAAGCATTTGTGGATGGGAACTCTAAACTATGTAGATAAATTTCAAAAGATGAATGAGCATCTGCATTCCAATATAATTTATATGCAATAATACATGTTATTTATATACTCCAAAGGCTCTGCAAGCCAAAACATCACCATTTTGTCTATTTTCTGAATGTATAAATAAGAGATAGGATTGTAGAGAAATTATATTGAAGAGCAAAGGCTCATTTGTCTTTTTAAATTTACTTGCATACCCTTTAGACTAGGAAAAATAATACCATCCACAATTTACAGAGAAATAAAATCAGTCAGATGAAAGGCTTTCTATAAAGTGTTACGGTAACACATTCAAATTCAGAAAATTCAGTCTTTTTCAAATTCATAAATCCCCACTATAAACTAAACCCAATTTTAACTCTACACGTGCCGGAAGTACGATTCAAAGTCAGGTCAAGTGACCTGAAAACAAAGAACAACTCTTGAAAGTGAGGCCAAGATGCTAGGGGATGAAAGTTAGTCTTCTAGCTTTGCACAGATTGAAGTAACAGCATAATCTGCTCTAAGGAAAGAAACACTTGCTCAAGCTTTAACTATCTCTAGACTCTAGCATGTGTAAATTGGAATACCTTTTCTGACACCACAGCTCATCTCCACTATGCATAATTAACTCCCACTCAAGAAGAACCTACATAATATACTTATTTATTACCAGCAATTAAAAATCCACTCTTCTTATGTCAGCTGATTAGAATTGACATCCTTCAGTTACAGCATTTGGAAGAATATATTTTGAAAGCATTTTCCAAGTCTTTGTAATATAAACTTCAATTTTTTTTACAATAACAAGTCCCAATGTTAGAGGGTCAGATCCCTCTATCCTCCTCATAACCACTCTTCCTTTTTATACAACCTGGTCTTTTAATGCATAACCCACTAAGGTTTCTGTTTCATGGCCTGGGAAAGCCCACAGCTTTAATGACTCAGGTGGGGTTATTGTTTTCTTGTAGGAGAGGTAAGGCCGTGACAAAACCACTAGGACACTGATGTTGTCAGAGAAGCTAATGCAAAGCCACTGAGTTTAAAGGAGACATTTCAATTTAGATATCAACAATTAAGTCAATAGTTATGCTCATTCTCCCCTAACTGCTCTCTCCCCTTACATTTTTTAACCTTTGCTTTGTCCCACCTGAACTTAATAGCACGCTTAATGCAGAAAGAACACTGGGATTTCTCACTTTCATAAGAGATGTACTAAACTATTTGAAACTGAAAAATAAACCAAATCCCACATGAAAATGATAGGGTTTAGAGCACTTTTCTCCTTACAAGTTAGAAAAGGAGAAATCACACTGGTGGAAAGAAGAACCAAATCAAAGAAGACTGCAGTCCTTCCGAACGAGGTTTCTTGTTTTTTTCCACCATAAAGACATATCAAATTTCTTCTCAAAGCAAAGAACCAAAGAAGGATAAATCAAAACAACTCAAAATTTCCTTAGATAGTCTGGAAAAACCCTTTTTCAACAGAGCCAATTTTAAAGGAATCAAAGCTAGAATCTAGGTTTCCTGCTTCTCCAGTCACAAATATAATTGCTGCTTATAATTTCTTCCATGTGATGCAATTCTTTAGATACCAGTTCTGGTATGGTCTGGTTAAAACCAGGACAGGCTGCTAAAATTTCCACTGCAAACTGCACAAATAAATAAGTGACGTTTAAGTGCACTGTGGGATGAAAGCTTTATAGATCCAGAAATATTTTTCATGTGCTCAGTTTTGCAGCATATACCTGCTTAAATCCTTATGGCAACCTCACATGTGGCCACAGTCAGGAAGCTCCCAATCCACCAGTCTATTCCTCTATTTTTTTTTATCCCCACACATTCCTAGTACCAAACAGCAGAACTAAAGCTTGATAAAATGACAACAGAAGATAAATCATTTCTTAAAATATAAACAGCCAGAAGCAAATGTAATCACACTATTTCTATACTTTGGAAGGCAGTACATAAATACAGAAGTACCTCATTTAAACTACTGAATTGAGCTTGATATCCAGGTCTGGGTAAGCTGACTTCTGATGGTGACTTTTTTATTCACTACAGCAAAAAAAGAATACCCATATGTTCACAAATAGTATTTCAGATGTTTTATTTGCACTATAAAATTGAGAAAAAAAAATTTAAACGTGTCTGAATTAGATATCATCAGAGCAGATTTTAATTCTTATATATAACAGCTTAAAAAAAAAAAAAAAAAAGAAAAAAAAAAAAAAACAGTCATGAATGCTGTCCTTTCCAGGCTGAAAGAGGAAGGAAAAGTGACAGCAGACAGGAGATTTTCACTGGTACAATGCATTATCCAGAGTTTCTTAGCTAGAGACCATCCAAGCCATGGACCATGAAAACAGCTTTCTCCCCTGGAACAAGAAAGCACTTCTTTATACTAGATATTAACCCAAGTTAAATAATAAAAATTAAAATGTAACTGCTTCTCTGTGCGCTCACCGGTGTAAGATGACCTCTTGAACATATTTTTTTAACACACATCAAGACCATTGCACATATTTTTGACACCCCAATCAGGAATTTGTGGAATGGGACAGCTGAGACTCCTGCCACCATTCAGATGCCCAAACAGACTGGATGGGACACTCCAGGTAAAGGATGCCAGTCCAGACAGGTTTGGTTAGGAAGAGAGATGGAAGGAGAGGGAGGTCCTTTTCCAGCACAATGAACACGCAGAATGGCTTTAGCACTGATATCTCAGGAAGAGGCAACACAGCAGAGGAGCAAAGGTCATGCTAACATTTAAAAGGGCTGTTTTGTCTAAACTATTCTTTCTTAAATTTGAGAAGAGTGTGTTGGTAGGGGTTTTTTTGTCTGTTTGAATTACACATACACGTGAAAGAAGAGATGATGGAAAATAGATATAGCTCCTCTTAGAAATACACGATTTCCATCCCTGTCAGAAATTCTTTCCAGCATTTTGCAGTAACTATGAAAAGATTACTGTCTGCATTTCAGTAATGAAAGCAGCAGCAAGCAAGAGTCCAATCCAGCAAAACCATCTTTTTTATTATTGTAGTGTGAGAACAGTAGGAATTTACAGTCAGTATTGACTATCTCCCTAAGTGCTACCATTCAGATAAGTCTGTACTTAAAAGATAATACATGTTGAATCAGATCAGTAACTTCTTGTCACTCCACTCACCCACACATGCCTTTACATTTAATTTCCAAGCCTGGGAGGAAGGCTACAAGCTTAGCATGGAGGCAGAAGCCCTTTCTCTGGAACAGGGTATGCACAGCTGAGCACCTGCTGCGGTCACCACACCGACGCAATCTTCAGGCATGGTTATGAGACAAGCCTGTGGAAAACTAGACTTAGGCTAATCTAAGAACAGATTTGTTTTAGCAGTGTGGAAGCTGATCCACTCTGTTTTGTAAACAGGTTTCACATCCAATACCAAGTTTAGCACTGCTGTGGGTCAGATTACAAATATTTCAGCTGGCTGCTTTGAAATCAGTTCATGCAAGCTCTTCATCAGCAGCTCTCAGACAGCCCTGCTACTCCAGCAGCCACCTCACACCCCACAGCTTTGACAAGTACTTCACCACTGAGAGGGGACATTGCCCAGGAACTCTTGGGAGCACAGTGAGGGAACGTGCTATTAACAACAGCTCAGCCCAACAGGTGTAATGTGAAGATCCACTGAGCCAGATTCACCCAGGGAAGGTGCAGACAGAGCAGAGAGCAGAAGTGACACTTACACCAGTCTTTGACACCTGTGCAGGATGTGGTATGGCAGTCCTAGGTTTTTGTAATCTCATCATCCCTGTCCCCCACAGTCAGCCCTTTCCTGGGTTAGAGCGACCCCAGCACCACAACAGCCTTACCTGACATCATCCCCCAATACACTGGCACTGCCAATCCCTACCACTCTTTCCTCCCTTACAAGATACAACGCAGCTGCAGCCCTCCCTTTGACGAGGCTTTCATTTGATTACAAACTCTTCTGGGCAAAGATGATCTTTTATTATGTGTTGGTACAGTGCCCAGAAAAATGGAGTTCTGATCCCAAGGCACTACTGTAACATAAATAACAATAATTCACTCCTACTAGCCTTCAGTAACTCCACGAGTTTCACTGGGAGATGGCAAGTCATGCTAACATGCCTTTCTATAGCACAGAAATAAATCACTTTTGAACATTCCAGTATTTTGGGGAGAAGGAGGAAACAGAGAAAATGTAAAATGAATCTAAAACACATTTGATTCTTTAAATCGATAATAAATCTAAATGATTTACCAGAACATAAAATTCTCACATGCAGAGTCAAGGACTGAATATTCTATTCATGTGCAAGAGTCACTTATTCATTTATAATTAGATAAAATGAACTGCAATTTTTAAAGAAAAATTTGCATGTGGCAACAGTAATGTATTACAGAAGGGTGGCACTTTGTTACCATCCATTTGTTAGTCAGGACACTGGAGCCGCAATTTAATAGACAAGAAATAAGTACAGTAGAGGAAGGGAAAAATTAAATTCCGCGTGATCAGCAAGGTTTCGAACAATCGCTAGCCAACTGAAGTGGGTGCCATATCTATAAGTCATTTTGTTTTATAGGCCATTAGGATCTCCTGAGAGAGGCTGCATGGAGACCGCTGCTTTTTGTTGAAATTAAAATGTCAGAGAAAAAGAAATAGAACAAAACAGGGAATCTGCAATTAATTACAAGGCCATAAAAATTCAATAATCAGGAGGCAGTGCTGCTGTAGGCACAGCGGTATCTGATTCAGGCTAACAGGAATGGAATACATTAATCTTTTCAAATTAGTTTTTTAATCTGACAGGGATATATAGTGACGTGTTCTTTTACCGTTTGAGCAGAGCTGCTGTCTAATATATAATGCTGAGTGTCTGGAATTAGGACATCTATAGCCATTTTGTGACTACAACATTTTCACGGCACTTATTCAACCCTATCTGTACACCTGTCCTACAGTAATCAGGCAAAACACGTTCAAAGTTCATATCCTAGATACTGCCCATGAAAAAAAGAATTTAAATGCTGGAATTAAGACAAAATAGCAGGTCCCCAAAATAAGCTTGGCTCAAGGATGCTTAAAATTATAGTCTGCTCTTCACAATATAGCACCAGGCTTTGAAACTGGCTTCCAATTCCTTGTCTACATTGAATTCTCCCTTTCTTCCCCCCCCGAAAGTGACTTGCAAAGAGACTGTCTTCATGCTGCCATATTTTGCATCCTTTAGTTGTATAGAGTGAAGCCCCAAGAGTTTCAGAGATTACAGGACATTTTTATTTCTCTCATTAAATACCCATGACATCCCTCAGATCTATTCTTCTGGTGAATGCTTCACCAGTCTTTCTAGTGGCCCTTTTAATGAGCGAAAAAAACACACTATAGAGTCTCACACGCTACTTAAACTCTCGAGGTGGATGAAGCTTACTGGACACCAGTTATCCAAAGCATGTGTTTAGTCTCAGAGTTAGAGTAATATACAAAGACTATTTGACACTGGTTTTTTTACATAAACATCTTTTCCCATTGTGGCTAGTCTTTACCCTCTAATTCTACTCAAATTACATTTTGGAAAAAAATACTCTCCTATTAAATGAAAACCCAAGAGTCAGGTCCTCCTTTCTCCACCTGCCCAAAGACCATCTTTTTTCAAACTATGTAAAAACCCCCCAAAACCTACTTCTATACTTACTCTCACATTGACTCATTGGAAAAAAGGCACAGAATATCCCCTTTTTACATTGTTAATTTTTCATGTTTTCTAAGAAGAGTCTTTTCATATAGAATCACTAACACTGCAGTACTAAAAAGAGCAATATGATTATCAAAGCCTGCTGGCTCAAAACTTTCCAGCAAGTGACTAAAATCATTGCCATCCTGTTTGTCCTGGGCATGCTCATTTTGCTCCATTTGAGGTTTCAGTACTGTCAGCACACAACCCAAGAAAAACAAATCTCCTCAGGTGAACATTAAATGTCTAAGATCAGGCTGAATTAAGACCTTATATCTTGGGCTAAATCCATTTTTAGTTTAAAGATATTTTTTTATTTCCAATCAAATTCCAGTGCACTCACAATGTTTTTCAATTATTCACAGTTCTTCAATGTAAAGTAACATCATTGATGCATTCATTGCTTTTTCCTTCAAGGCAGAAGAAATGGGCATGGATGCATTCTCCTCAAGAATCCTTCAAAAGGATAAATAATAAGTTCACGTGGACATAGATGAAAGAAAGGAAGAGGGCAAGAAAAAAAAGGGAGAGAGCAAGTAAGCAAGGCGTAATACTTTGAGATAGGATTTGCAGGTCCAAAGAAACAGTAGCTCCATTTAGGAAGAATACTCCAAGCACAGGAAAGGGTACAAAAAGCTCCCTGCAATAGGCATTAATCATTTTCTAGACATCACTTTTCTTTTAAAACATGATGACAGCAGGGTCTACCTTCTGTGGTTAGTTTATCTAACGCAATTTTCCTACAAGTGTATTTCATCATATTTATGCACATGAGCACATCCACACTCACTGACAACAGAGGGTGAAAACTTACCTCCACTGAGGTCATCAACTACAATTATAACTGTGACAAGAATCTCCCCCTTGATCTCCATAATGAATTGATCTGTCCTAGCTCTCTACTATCCCTCAGTGTTTAAAAATGTGCTTTAGCAATTTCAATGCAAGATAACTACATTGTCTCATCATAATCTCCCATTATCAAATTCTTCTCATCAGAATGGGTCCCAAGATGCACTTTTCTGACTACAAAAGCCATGTGTAGTGAGAACGTACCCTTGACAATGTTTGAACACAACCCCTGTTCCATGTAGCATCATCTTAGTCCACAACAACTTGGATGTGGAAGACAAGCCCACCGTAGGTGACCAGAATTTCAGGAGGAAATTCAGGCAGACATATTTCCTGAGTTGTAGCACAGCCTATAGTACTGCGATTCTCATCTCTACTATACTTATGTTGCTTCACTGTGTAACGAACAGGCCTCATGCTCACATCCTAAACGTGGCCTCATCAGCTAAGAGGTAAAACCAGAGCTAGAAAAACTGGCTTAAAAATAATACATTAAAACATTTCCCTGTTCATAAAGTGTAATGAGCACATTGAACAGAATATTACTCTCATAAATGTTAATGGCTCAAACTTATTTGCAGTATCATCACTGCAAGTGGCCCACTACAAGTGTTGAATACTCAGAACAAGCTGGGTCTCCCCTTCTCATTCACTTTACTTTTCAATCCTAATGAGACAAGCATAAGCAGTTGGAAAGACAAAAAAAAGCAATGCTGTTGAATTTAAAAAGCTTTTAATACACCACTACTGCTGTTTCAAGAAAAACAAAGCATGTACAGAACTATCCTAGAGGGGGCCTCAATACAACAAGCTAATTTATTTAAAAATTTGAAAAAGAACTTAAAATGTCAACCTATTGCACAATTGTCCAGCTCTGCTTGACACAGCATGACTTTGTCTACATAACACACTGACAGTTTTGAACACTGTTTCACAGCTGTATAACATTATTTAGAGTCAAATATTAGCAGCACTGAAAGTCAGGCCAGTAGATTTAAACAGCAGCTACCCAGCCCTGAAATAAATAAAGCTTGGAAGACAGTGGCTGTAACCTGTGCCAGTATCCTCACACCTCTGCTACCACTGAAGTTGCACCAGTGATAGTGACTGGGAGAACATTAAAAAAAAAAAAAAAAAAAAACCACCACAAACCTCTAACTTACATACAGCACCCACAAGAAAGGATAGAATGATTCCCTTGGCTCTTTTTTCCTACCGTCCAGACTCTGAGGATAAACAGATGTCTCTTGAAACACGTCCTGCTGGCAAGAGACAGCAGCCTTAAACTCATTTAGGACAATGACACATTCCAGTGTAAATATTCATTGTGACTTATGGGGAAATTAACCATGCAGCTCTGATTAGCAATAACAGAGGCACGAACAGCCAGTATCTACAACTCAAAATGGATATTAAACATACACCATTGTTTCTCACAGTCCCTTTATTTTAAGCAAAAAGCAACACATCCTAAAAATTGCCTAAAAGAGAGAAAATACTTTCCAGTTGCCTTGCATTCTGTTCAGCTAAACACTAAGATTTTAAGCTTTGTTATATCCATAGGACCTACTATATATGTATATATATACACAGATGATAACCTGACATCTGTTAACATCAAAAAACCCACAACCTTTGAGTTTGGAAGTCCACGTAGCCTTTCAGTTGTAAGACACATTCCTGGAGCCTTCAAGGTAATGCATATGCTCATAGTAAGATATCAAATAAGATATAAAAAGTAGAATATTATAACAAGTTGATAAGAAAACAAATAATGAAAGAATGTTTAACCAACCTGAAAGCCCTCTACAAGATGATTAGCTCATTAGATGCAGGAAGAGCAGTGGATCTTGTTTCTTGACTTTTGCAAGGTTTCCAGCACTGTGTGCCAGAATATCCTTATAGACAAACTGAAGAGGGGCTAGGTAAAATGGCAGGGATGTAGACTGAAACCTGGCTGAACTGCCTGGTTCACACAGTCATGACCAGTGCATGAAATCCAGATGGAGGCCAGTCACTGATGCTGTAACCTCAGAGGTCAGCACTTGCACCAGTACTGTCTAACATCTCCATTAATGACATGGATGACAGGACAAGGAATGCACCCTCAAAGTTTGCAGATGATAAATCGGCAGGAGGAGTTGACACATGGGACCACAATTCTGCCACTCAGAGGTACCCTGACATGCTGAAGAAATTAGTCACTGAGAATCGCATCAAGTTCAGCACACGTGGAGTGCTGAGCTCACTATGGAGCTCCCCAGGAGGGATGGGGGAGGGAAGGAACAGACACCAGCAGACTAGACCAAACCCAGCAAGCGGCCACATAGGTGGTCACAGGACTGGAGAATCTGTTAGCCTAGGAAAAGCTGAGAGAACTGGGTGGGACCATTTAGCCTAGAGACAAGGAGGCTCACAGGGGATCTTATCCATGTACATAAATTAACAATAGAAGCAAGTGAAAGTGATAGATCCACGTGCTGTAGCAGTCAGAGAAAGGACAAGACAGCTGGCACAAACTGACATGCTGTACGTTCCATTTAGCCACTTTAAAAAAAAAAATCATCTTTTTCTGCAAGGATGATTAAACTCAGCAAAAGGCTGAGCAAAGTAGTACTCATCATCCTTGGTGTTCTGCTGAATCTGACTGGACATGATCCTGAGCAGCCTACTGTAGTTGACCATGGTTTGAGCAGGGAGATCCTTTCCAACCTCAACTACTTGGGGTTTCTGCAAATAATTCAGTATGTAGGTATCATAAGGATAACTATTGGCACTTTGATATCCAATACAGGGTCCAGCCATGAATGTAATTTGAACATTAACATGTATATGTTGGGGGCAAGGGAGGGGAAAGGGGGAAAAAATAGAATCAAGACATTGCTCAGGTTCTCGTCAAAAAATTATACATTTAATAAATCATTTCTCTACTCTGATAGCCTCATAGGATCACAAACTGGCAACAAATTATATTTCCTCAGAATCCTTTAGGGTATGAAGACACACTTTAGCCTTCAGTCTATTAACAATATGGATTCAGTTTCAGCATTACTCAGACAATCAGGAATCTGGAAATTGCTTTGCATATTCTAGACAGGTATCCTGCTGCATCAAAAAGCAGCCTATTCTCACCATACACCTACCTCTATGTAATGCCTCTGACACAAGTACTCACTTTACAGAATAGTAACGAAAACATCCGTGTTTTTAACATGCATAGACTCAGTCATTTGATGCATCATCACTACTTCCTCTGGTAGGCAAATAGAAAAACAAAGGGCAGATAAGCATGAAAGCAAACCAGACCAGAAGTTGGGTTTTGTATATCAGCGAAAAAGAAAGAGAATAGCAATGAACAAAGGACCCCGACCTGCTCGGATAACAGAAAACAAGTCAGAAAAAAATAGCAAAGAAACCTATCTCACATGAATTATGCAGAAAGGCCAATTATACATACTACATGACAATTTACTTTATAAGCCTGGATGTCCCAAAGTGCTGATGTTCTGGGCATTCAAATTCAACCTGTAGAAGTGAGGAACCTCAAAATCCCATGACTAGAAAGGGAAGCGGGGAGGGGGGGGGGGGATGAAAAAAAAAAAAAAAAGAAAAAGAAGGTGGGGAGGGAAAAACAAACAAACAAACAAAAAACCACCAACCCCACAAACCATCAGCAAAAAGGTTGAGCTAGAAATAAAGCCTGAAGACACTAAACAAGAACATGAGATAGGAGAGCTCAGCTCCATGACAAATGCTAGATTGACACGAGGAAGGAAGGAAAATGAACAAAAGCAAGTGTTCCAATAGCTGAATGGTTCCCGTAAGTCATTTCTGCCCAAAAAGTCAACCATTAAGTGTCAGAGTGTCATTTTGACACTGTTCAAATCCAGAAACATTGTAGAAAACATTCTCATCAAGCTACTGAAAATTAATTTAAAATGCAGGCCATGTTTTGGCATTTCATTCAAACACAGCATGCCCTGTCTCTCTGTTTTACTCTCACATGTGCAAAAGCAACACCAACCTTTCAACGATACACCACAATAACAGATGGCACAGGCAAAAGAAGCCAAAAATGCAGCATGGGACCTTACTCTGACTAGCTCATGGTGTCAAGAGATGGAGTAGTATAAGTACATCATTGATTAAAAAATATTTTGGTTGCATGAGCCAGGAAACTTGATGATTTAATAGACTAACTTGTGACTAATCCATTGTCCTTTGAGCTAAGCTACCGCTATATCTTTACATTCTCAAGACACCTTTGACTGCCATTCTCCACTCCCACCACTTCTCAACCTTGATGTGCAACAGCCTCCAAAAAGGTGCCAAGAATTGCTCTAGTCTCTGCAATAGCATTGCTTGCCCAGAGCTTCCACTGATAAAATACTCCCTATTGCAAAGAACTGACAATCATGTGGGCAAAATGACAACTCTGATTTCTAGTCTTCTGCTCAGATGCATCTGTGCTCCGGCTAAAAGAGCTTACAAAAAATATGAATTAAAAGGTGAAAGTGCTTTAAATTAAAATGTTTCCTAGAAACAGAACAAGTCCCCTGGATACATCATTATTTAGCCATTTATGCCATATCTAACACAGAAGAGTCTTGCACATTTCATAGCCTCTCTCTTTTGGCTCCAGTAGTAATAGAGGGAAGATGTTTCAACTCAACTGCTGCAGATCAGCAACCCAACATTTCTGTGCAGCCTTACCTTGGTGCTATCCCTTCTAGAACCACAGAAAAAAATCTCATTGTTTTCACATGACACAATGTACTAACTCAGCACTCCAACCACAACATGCATACTTCCTAAACAGCAGCACAGCATTCAAAAGTATGAATTCAAATTATTTAGAATCTAGAGGTAGAAAGGATGAGGGCAGAGTGAGAACTGACTGACTGCTGGAAGGCCATGGTAGGTATAACTCTTGTAACTCACACAGCAAGGAGAAGGCTGGGCTCAGAGAAGACTCCATAGCAGGATACACAGCACCTTCCTCAGTCTGTCCTGGTCTACACTAGGCAAGCTCAAACACTCAACACAGGCACTCGAAGCCACTGTTACGAGAATGCTACAGTGCTTTATTTTTTGCTCAGTCACTCCTACATTATTCCCCTGCGAGCTACCCATGGAGAAGTAAGCCTCATCATGTGAGGTGTTTAGAAACAGATTGGACAAGCATTAGAAGCTGTACTCCAGGGGACTGGCCTCAGGGGACAGATTAGATGACCTGATGCAAATTTTTTTCTTCTTTCTAATTTATGCAGTCTGTTGAATACTCATCTCTTACTGAAGGTTCATCAAGGGTGCAATGATTGCAATAATCATGATTTGATACAACAGTTTTCTTCCAAATTAGATGGCTAATACAGTCTTTGTCTCATTCCTGCCTTCCTCCCCCCAACTCTAATTAAACTTCTCTGTGCAGTGACTAAGGAATGCATGTAATCCCCCCTGGAAGGGCTTTTTCCTAATCCTCCATGACAGGACTCACAGCATGCTGATATGGACTCCAAAGACAGATGATTCAGTGCAAGTAGAGAAGCATGCAGCAGACTTGCTGCAAAATCCTACCACATTCGGCTCTGCAGCAGTGATGAGTTTTAGGATCACCATTTTTTATTTGTTTTTTTCTTCTTTGGTTCTGGGGGCAGGGGTTTGTTTGTTTGGTTTTTACATTCGTATTCAATTGATTTCTAAGTTCACTAAAGAAACAAGTCAGGAACTGTCCAGTTGTGTGGGATATTAGCATCAGTCAGGTGGAGAACATTAAAGGCACAAACATTATGTTTTAGGGGTCATCAACTGAACTGCCATCCTGTCTTCACTGCAAACCTGAGCCTTGTGAGGAATCCCAGCAACTCACAAGGTGGACTGTCAGGTTTTGGACAGTTCTCCAAATGTTCCATATGAGCTACATCAGAACTATTCTGTCACTGTTTAAATAAGAATAATATAAAAAATTATTCCGAAGTTCTGAATATTCAAATTATGCCACATTTACCACTGCTGTTATCCTTCTGTGTAACCTGTTAGAAACCACCACTCCTGGAAATTATTATAGCAATGAGAAGTATGTAGTAACATGCTCTCAAATTGACAGGACTCTAAATGAATGATCTCAAGAAAGTCACTTGACTTTCCCTTTTCCCCAAGATAGAACTGGATGAAAAGCAAATAGCTAAATATACATACCACACCAAGCCAAATTTCCTGACATCAGAGCCAAACATGATGGTAGACTGCATTCATCAATTCAAGGAATTCAGAATTTGGAATTCCTTCACAGTGATTCTCACCATGTCTGAAATATGACGGCAGCTTCCTGGGAGTTGCCCAAAGGATTCAGACATGACAGACAGTGATGAGGGGGTTCAGGGTGCAGGAGAAAGTTGTGACTGAATTAATATCTGGTCACTAGACCATTTAACAAAGCATTTTTGAACCATTATATATATATTTTAAAAAGAGAGTCAAGGTAACTGTTAAAAACGTACTGTTGAACTGCAATATATATATACATATATATATATACATATATATATATATATATATATATATATATATATATATATATATATATATATATATATATAATAGCTGCCAATGACAGCAGCCAGCCACTCAAATTTATAGTCTGCTGCTGTCCATTACAAAAACAAAGTTTCTCCCAAAGATGATACTGAGCTCTGTCATCAGTGGTTCAAAGGGGAAGGTCTTACTGCCAGCACCAAAAGAACACAATTTAATTGAGTTTCACTTGTGAAAGGGATATCTGTTGTGACCACAATTACATTTTTCACTTTTCCATTTGCCCAGCTCTCTACACATTCTACTCTGTCCAGAGAAACAAAAAGCATAAAATGAAAATAACTGATATAAGCATGTCAGTTTCACATGTTTTAGCATGAAAAAGAGTGAAACCATTACAGACTGAATATAGACAAACACAAAGCATCTAGCAAAGTAAATTAATTCCACTGAATTTCCAAAAATAATTTTTTTCTTAATGATTACAGATAAACACAAAAATGACACTAAATAAGAGACACTCTACTTGAATAGTTAAAATTACCCAGACAGAATAAGAATTCATCACAAGTAGCCAGCAAAAAGATAAATCATACAACATATATATGCAGGAGAAGTGTTCTAAGTGATACAGGGGGAAGAAGAAAATCAGAGGGAGTAGAATGCTTCACATGAGACTAGAGAATAGTAACTATATTCTGTACAGCAACTAAAATTCTTTTTAAAACACACCTAAAACCCCACCCAAAACCCCATTCTTAGAGGATAAGTCACAGAAAGAAATTAAACTGTCAGGCAATTCAAGACTTCAAGTTATGATTATCCTAATCAACTTAATACCCAAAACTCAGGCGTGTAAGAGAAAGCAGTCTTTAAATTCCCCTTCAAAAGTGCCACAATAACATAAACAGATGATTTAATAGTCGGAAAAATTTACAACAGCCATCTCATAGGGAGAAATCCAGTGACTCCTGCATTATTCTGGATTTGCAGTAGGTGAAGCTTAGATTAGAATCCACCCTTCAGAATATTGGCTGTTCAGGCATAAATCTACTTGAACTGAAAAATATTTATCTTCAGGAAACCATGGGGCAGCCCTTAGAACCATGGATGTATTTTTAAAGCCCTGTGCAAGATATAAGCAACATTGCTTCCTTTCATGATCTGCTACACTGGTCTCCTCTGCAGAGTTACTGTAAAAACACTGATGTGAGGTTCCATAGTTCATGTCTGTCAGTAACTTCAGATCAAATATAATACATTTATAAAGGGAGGGAAAATATTTTTTCTTCCAGCCACCAACTCTGAAAACTCATCCAAAGCTGAGTTTGCTCCTCCAAGCCCTTAACCCCTCCTAATTACTAATTACTAATAATTACAAATTAACATTCCACTCAGCAAGCCGGGTCTCTAAGGTAAAGCTGCAGTGCGTTCCCACTGTCCCCTCTGGGCTTACACAGGTGAAAAAGATGCACAACAGGAACATACTGCACTATTCAGCAGAGGCACCTGATGAACCCACTCGAGCTACCACCTCCCCTCCACCCCTTTAGCTTGTATTCAAAAATACTTCAATGAATGCCACTGAGAAACAATTGCTTTACTTGCCAGTTGGAGCAGAATACCAGATTAACTTTTCCAAGAGCTTTTGATGTATTTTGATGACACTGAAATTGAGTAAAGAAGAATGTTTTACTGAGTTTTCAGATGAGAGAGAATGATATTTTTTGCTGCTAGCAAATTGTATATTCTTACATGAATTCACATGAAGCAATATTTCTGTACCTATCTTTATTTATTTCTGTGGTATGTGAACTGTCCTGAGACAAAAGTTTTCCTGAGCAGTACAATTTATAACAAACAAGCAACTTCTCATCGAAGGAGAAGGAAATCTTAGGGGGCAAAAAACATCCTCCCTTAATTATAAATAAAAGGTCATCCAGCGATAATGCGGTTGAGGGCAGTACATTATGAATATAACTTGACTTATAACTTCTGTTACAAGATAAAAAGTTATGAATCAGATGATGAGCTGCAGGATATAAAAATCTGAAAGTGATTGCTTAGTTTGACACAGCTCTATCTTAAAACATGTAGAATTCCCTGGGTTCCTGTAGAGGAAAGCTCTTAAAGGATTAAGAAGTAGTGTCAGACACAATGCTATTGGTTCAATTTTTATTTTTTTTAAACTTATTTAGCCATTCAGGTTTAATGTCTCAAAAAATAACTCATTAATCCTGGGAAGTATTGTCAATATGATAAGTGAGAACAAAAAGATGAGAGCATGGAAAAAGAGTATGAAAGTAGATAGCTTGTATAACGTGGGCTTTATCAGTAGTGAAAAAAAAATTCATGAATCAAAAGTCAGTTAAAAACTTTCCTGCTCACCCCATGACTTTATAATCCTCTTCAGTCTGGCAATTTATTTATAAGAACAGACAGAGGGCCTTGTCTCATAGCTCTGTCTGATTAGATCCATCTCACAGCTTCTCAGTAGTGTGACATTACAGCTAACATTGATGAGGGAATGAAATACTTTCAAATGTCAAAAAGACCTTCAGTCAAACAGGTCTTTACTTGCATGATATAAACATGAACAGTTGAGCAATGGAGCATACAGTGTACTTTGTGGCAATGGGAATGACACTGAATCAGAGCCAGAAACTTCAAACAAGAAAGAAAGAGGTGGCTTTCTAGTTTATGGGTGTAAATATTACTCAGCAGCCAAACATTGTTGTTTCTCATCCAAAATATCTGGAAATGAGATACAGCAATCAAGTGCTAAGCACACATTCCCTGGACTAATTATGCTAGACAACCTGACACCCAACCAAACTACAAATTTCACTGCAACAGGGACTGCTACAGAATTTAACAATACAAGCTGTTGTTTCACAGATGCTAATGTAGGTCTCTAACTAAGGCAGTATTTAAGACGTGCAGACAATTGTGTGTCATTACACAAGATAGCTCAGTAAGATATTCATTACTAGTGGGTCATCATTCACTTCATCAAGGCAAGAAGCCAATATTTCTCAATGTTCCTGAGAGGCTGATGTTTTCTTTCATTAAACAATACACGCTGGTGCAAAGCTGTAAAATAGATCGTTCCTGACCTAAATCTACAGGACAAGGTAACACAAATAAACTTTGGTATTCTTGCCAAGCATAAATATTTTCATTCTTGAGGTTGACTTTGTACAGAATGCTGGTCCTATAATAAATTCAACTTCAGGACATGACTTCTTGAATGAAGCCCAAATCTACTATTTGCATTGGAAGATTCTAATGAAACCAGTCATCTCAATGGATATAATTCAGAACTGAGACCCAGAAAAAACATTACTTTTGGTTAAAAGCCATGTCATCATTGGGAGTTCCAACCAAATCAACCAAAACATAGTTGAAAGAAAGATGTCTTACACTATCCAGTGAACTGAAAAGTTTCAAAATAATCAGCTACACCACAATGACTGGAACATTGACATTGGTTTCTGTGATGTAGAGTAACATCCATCAGCCCACGTGCAGGTAAGCAAGAAGTTTTGGCAAGTGTCACTACCATTATTTTTGCAACAGTTATCAAAAAAAAAAAAAAAAAAAAAAAACCAAAAACAAAAAAAAAAAAAACAAAACAAGCAAACAAACAAAAACAACACACCACCAAAACACCCTCACATAGAGAACCAAAGCAGTTACCATGAAGAAAATGAGCAGAGAAAACAAATTTCAAAGAACAGTGGCAGAGGATTTCCAAAATAATAGAAGGAATTGGAAGTTGGATATGCAAGTCCCCTGTACTGACTTTGAAATGTTATCCCTTAAGCAAAAAACAGTGACCTAAACAAGGCTCTAAACATGGCACACATTGACCCTGGAGAAATTCAGAAATCCACAATCCACACTAGATTGAAAAGTAACTTTGATTTGACAACTTTTCTGTTTTCCAAGGTGCCGAATTCCTGACTAATTCATCAGAAAACATTATGAGAAACCACTAGCAGATCCTGGTACTATTTTTATATTATATCCTTCTTCACACACCTTTTACACATACTTGGAGTTTTAAACATTGACAGGGCTCCTCTGGGACCCTTAAAAACTGGCAAGAATTTCTCAAGCATGAAAAAAGTGGGGTGTGGGGAATAGGTAATGCAAAAATTCCTCACCTGTTTTCCACATGTGGTCTTCTAAATTCTCAAAGACATTTAACTGATTATTTCCAAGCCGAATAAAGTAGGACCCACTCTCAAATAAATGGAAGGAATTTGCAATATTAATTGTAGGAGCCAGAAAAACTGTTCACTATCTAAAACTTGCCATTGCATCAATTACTAACAGTAACTATCCTTTATTAAACCCTGTTCATGGTGTTCAAAGTTGAACTCTGACATATCTGAAATTTAAGTTATTCATGATATTTCAGAACAACATAGTTAATTCACTACATTAAAAATTGATGCATTATAGGTTTTAAATCAAGAGGAAAAGAATCTTAAATTCCCATTCCTAGGGCCTTTTTTGTAGCAAGCAGCATAAAGAAACTCCAAAGTTGTGCACAAGGAACAAAGTAGGAAAGAGACTTCAACCCAAAGACAAGCTTGCCTGAAGACAGTAAAGGACAGGCCTCAGTCTGGTGCTGTAATTCCGTGACTTCTCGTTTTCTGTCTTGCAAGCAGGGAAACCGCTGCTTCTTCCACTATTGTGGTTTGACCACAGCCTAAGCAAATCTATCAAATGTGAAACAATTGTACGCAAATTCTAGCCTGAAGAAGATGATACTTATCTGTCCTGATGATAAATACAACAACAACCCAAAGAATATTTAAGATAGAAATTTGATGCTCAACACAAAGCAAGTCTTTTCTGTATCAGTATATAAAACCAAATTCACTACATTACTGATGAAGATTCATAACCATCTAGGTGGCTTTTCAATGCTTTCCTTGAAATGCATCCATATTCCCGAACACAAAATTTAGCAATTCACAACCAGACCCTGTTAAAAGAAAACTTCAACTAGACAGCAAAATTACTCTTCAGATGACAAGTACCATTTTGTCAACAACAAAACCTTCTGAAATATTGATTTCTATGATGGAATATTTAATTTAACCTCTTACGTTTGTCTGTTAGGCTGTATTTCATTCTGACTTTTAATTTTGTAATACATTTTATTAAAATATCGGCATATTATAAACTTATATGATGCTAAAGTGTTCCAAGATAAAAGCATTCTGACATCTCCAAAATGAAATGTTCCTGCCTTTCATGCCATGTTGAATCCTACACCCAATGAGAGAAGAAAAAATGTTTTTTCAAAACAAAGCTACCCTCAGGGACAGCAAACTTATTTATCCACAAAGAGTGGTTTCATGGCATTAACTTGCTAGATCATGATGCATGGGCATCCACAGACAAAACACAGTACTATCTCCATGCCTTAATGATAAAATCTGGAATCAGAACTGGGAATACAATTACATTCTATTTGTACTTCTTTCCAGGGATGGTCTGAACTATTATCAAGTATTTGGATCTGTTCCACGCCTAGAGAGCATTTTGGTCTTGAGCACCTCTCTCCAGAACAAAATTTGTACTAAGAGCATGAGGGAAGAAAGGGACTTGCAGGCAGAACATGTTGCAATTTTTAAAGCAGCACATTACAATTTTGTCAGCTGAGAAAATTAAAGGCCTTCTCTATGCTTTGGTTGAAACCAGCACCCAGTGAGTTCAGTGGCTAACATAAGTGCAGAAATGCATTTCAAGAATACATTTGAATGAGGTGCAGCTGTGGATGTGGTGACTATCACTTGTCAAGCAACTGAAATTAGGGAGCACCAGAGGGGGGAAAAAAAAAAAGCCACACCAAAAGACCTAGAACTTCTCCACCTCACTATTATTTCATACTCTTATAAAGCCAAAACTCCTTATAAAGGAAATACCAAAACATATCCTCATGAGCAGGCTGATAAATGACTGTTTCAAATGGCTGCACTGCTCAATATCACTGGCATGTTCAATGTCAAAGTCAAGAGAAAATTAACTTTTTCCAAAACTGTTATTGAAAAGCTTCTGCCTGGAAATGTGTATTCGTTGTTGCAGACTACTTTCACAAAAAAGAAAAAACATTGTCAGGTTGCCAGCTAAAACGTGTTTTATGAAAATAGAAATTCAATTTCAATGCTGCCAGCTACGGTATATTGACAGCATTCATGATACCCCCTTTGATCCATAAGTCTGTGAATCACCTTCCTGGGAACACAGTGGCAGAAGCTGTGTGAGACAGCAAGAGTGTCATTGTCTACTGAAGGAACCTCCTCACATTTATAATCAGTCAGCTAACCAACCAAGCCATCTTAAGAATAAACAAATCCTTCCTCCAAAGTTCCACACTACTTGCTACAGATGCTGCCCTCCATTATTACATACCTTAAGCAAGAAAGCTTTTAGCAGCTGCTGACCTGATAAAGGGGCCACCTTTTTGACACAGGGCTCTTTACAAAGCTAAAGGAAGATGCAAAGGATAAAAGCGACCTACAGTAACTAGTCAAAGAGAAGCATCTGAAAAACTACAAGTAATTGAAACAGCTACATTAACCCAAGTACATTATTCTCTATGATTAAATTCCTCATGTTAAACTCAGAAAATTGCTGATGCTTCTTCAGGCTCATGTGTCATTACTGATGGACACTATTATTATTATTTTCCTTTTGCTCCAAATTCTGTCATGCACAGAGTAGGCATTCTCCCCAACCCACTCTAAACCCCGTGGCTGCTTAGATGTTTAGACAAGCAGCACATTAGGCATCAATGACATTACCTTAAGCCAATGACTCTGAGGTGCATTCAACAGCTTTTTTTATTATTATTAGGACAATTTAAAAATCCAGCCCATTTCCCTTCCATGAACTAGCAGGTGATTGAAGGCACGTGCAAGGTTAGGACCTCATGAAGAGTTAGAGGCAACTATTCCACATGGTGGCAGCAGTGGTCTAAAATACAATGAAGTTCCATGTTCTAAAACATAGTTATACCTGCTTTAAATTCATCATATAGAAAGAGAAGTCTTCCTTTCCTTGATAACATCCCATACTTTAGTTTATTTTAAACACTAATAGAGTTGTTGTTTCTCTGCTCTTTTCCACATGATTTTGAACTTCGTTACAGGATTGAAATCAACTTCCAAGGCAAGAAAAGAGTCAAAGCAGTTACTTTCTTCAGTGAGGTTGGTATAAACAATAAGCCAAACAGTAGTCTGAGAGGGAAATTAGTTTCATCCAGCATATTCACCGCATTTGTCCACCAAATCTTATGGAAAAAAAATGTCACTTTCTGTGGTGGGTTGACCTTGGTGGTCACCTGGCGTCCAGCCAAAGCTGTTCTATGACTACTCCTCTTCAGTTGGACAGAGGGAAGAAAATATTAAAAAAGGGTCAAGATAAAGATGGGGAGAGATCACTCAGCCATTACTGTCACAGGCAAAACAGATTCAGTTTGTCAAATTAATAAGTTAACTTATTGCCAATCAAATTAGAGTGGGATAATGAGAAGTAAAACAATATTAAATACACTTTCTTCTCCACCTCCCCCTTCTTCTCCGGTTTAATTTTACTCCTAATTTCTCTACACACACACCCCTCTCCACATCCTCCCAGCAGCACAAGGGAACAGGAATAGGGGGTTGCAGTCAGTGTATCACACATCGCCTCTGCTGCTCCTTCCTCCTCATGGGAAGGACTCCTCACACTCTTCCCCTGCTCCAGCAGGGGGTTCCCTCACTTGAGACTGTCCTCTGCAAACCCCTCCAAGGTGAATCCTTCCCACAGGCTGCAGGTCATGAACTGCTCCAGTGTGGGTCCCTTCCACAGGGTGCAGTCCTTCGGGAACAGAGGGGGGCCCTATGGGGTCCCTACGGGCCCCAAGCCCTGCCAGCAAAGCTGTTCCAGCATGGGCTCCTCCCCATGGGTCCACAGGCCCTGCTCCAGCACAGGCTTCCCTCAGGGCCACAGCCTCCTTTGGACACATCCACCTGTGGGGTTCTCCAGGGGCTGCAGGTGGACGTCTGCTCCACCACGGACCTCCATGGGCTGTGGGGGGACAGCTGCCTCACCATGGTCTCCACCTGGGGCTCCAGTAGCTGGAGCACCTCCTGCCCCTCCTTGTGCACGGACCCTGCTGTCTACAGAGTTGTTCCTCTCACATCTCCTCACTGCTCTCACTGGCTGCAGCTGCTGCTGCACAGAGCAACTGCTCCCTCTTCTTAACTACTTTATCCCAGAGGTGTTACCACCATCCCTGATGGGCTCAGCCTTGGCCAGTAGCTGGCATTGGATCCATCAGACACAGGGGAAGCTTACAACACCTTCTCACAGACAGCAGGCCTGTAGCCCCTGACATGCCCTATCAAAACCGTGCCACACAAACCCAATACAGCTCCTGACAGTGTTCAATGAGTTCAGTGTTCTGGCAAAAGGGACACTGACATTGGGCCACATCATATGGCTTTTGATGCCAGCTCCTGAATGAGCAATATTACAGACCAAAATCTTATCCCTAAAGCAAACCCTGGGTATAAAAAAAACTATGCCCAGGGACTCCTTCCAGTCAGCGGGTCAAGTACATTCTCAAACTCCATCATACAAGCAAAACTGCTCCACAACAGCCGTAGCAGTTCTCCATGGTACTCTATGCTCCCTTTCAGGATACACATCACTTTTAACAATAATTGACACAGCTGCAGATGAGTACAGCACCATTTTTAAGTTGGTGGTGGGGTTGGGAGGGATTTGTTGTTTTGGTTTGTTGTGGGGGGTTTGAATGAGGAGAAAAAGACAAATTACTCCATCTACACAGTTGATGCACAAGTAATCTGTCTTTCTCTCTGTAGTTTCCTCTTTGCTTTACCACAGATTTTTTTGAAATTAAGTTGCTATGCTAAAAACTGCATACAGAAACTAAATATTCTCCCTGCTTCTTTTAACTGTAGGTGAACTAGTTCGAGGAACTTGCTGCCCTAAGCAAACTAGGAAATGAATGGCATTCCCAGATCAGCTGCTTGTGCACCACAGTCAGCAAGCATTTCTCTGCTCTAAGCAACCACCCGCTTGGAATGCATTCCAGTGCCATCTGCCCCTTGGATAAGAGAATACACAGCTCTTACAAGAAGCTCTGGTGACTTACACCAGAGAGTTATTATCCATGGTCTCCCAGTCATGAGACAGAAGAAGGAAAGGGCAAGTACTTATTACAGCAGGAGATTATTCATATTTGGCTATTAGAGATAAAAACTCCCCCAAAACTGCTCGCCAGTAACTTAATCAAAATTCCTAAGGAGGCTTTCCTACACAGACTTGAAGCACGAGAGAAAGGAGGGGATCAGCTGAAGGAAAGGCACTTATATCCAGCCAGCCTAGGCAATTGAATTCTTCTACAGTTGTGGCTTCTGGCACTTCATTTTCCCTTGGGCATCTTCCACCTGCTCTTTGTCAAACTTGCTGTTTGTGTTTTAAACTCACCTAGGTAATTTTGATCCTCTGAAACACTTTATTAATAAATAACTACGCCTTTTGAAAATATAAGCACCTGCAGCTTAAACTGAAAAGCAAGGCTTTCTAACCCTAGCGGCTGACAGTACTTTTGTGGATAAACATAGAGGAGAAGCCGTGACACATAAATGCTACGTGGTGGGTGCAAACGTTTTCATTGTGCCTCTGAAGACCTCTGAACCAGCAGGATCTTCATTGTGTCCCCACAGAACTGCTACAACAGCTATAATTACTAAGTGGCTTCACAAGTGGAACTTGTTCCTAGCTTGGAACCCAAGAAGATCCCCATTCACAATTACAGCCCTTCATTTAAAATTTCTTAAAGAAAGCTTTTTTTTTGTTTGTTTATTTGTTGGGTTTTTTTGTTTAGAATGTGCAAATCTGCTAAATATTCAGTTGTATTGATTGATTCGGGTCTGGGGTAGGGAAGACGACATATTTTAAAATTTCAGTAAGTAGTTTAAAGCTCATTTTCCCTTTTCCCTTCATAGTAGTGTGTTTGAAAAAGCAAAATCCATTTGTTACCCCCCAATTTATCATCAAAACAAGCCTGACATTAATTGCATTCTATTATTACAAGGGGAGGTCATGTGTGCTTTTCTTAATAGAGTTTGCAGCTCTTATTTTTACAGATATTCCATGTGGGCTAAATAACATCAGGAAAGCTAAGGTCAAAGCCCAGTCATTTCAAAGGAATAAAGGGAAAAAATTTACAAGACATCTGGTGAGAACAGTTTATAAGGGGAAGCAAGGCTTTTCTTCTCAGATTATACCACTTGAAGCCTATATTGGGGAAGAAATCCCAAAGGGAAACACACTCCACTTGGTAAATCAATGCTGCTCAGAGATGCAACAGATTTTATCCTGAATTTCAAATAGATGATAGCATCTCACATTCCAGGAAACTTCCCTACAAACACAAAGTTTTGATTTCCATAAAGCTCCTTTGGATTTTCTCTCCCTTGAGCTATTCTTTCCCTGCAATAAAGCAGTCAGATGTCCTGTTCAGGGGTTTGCCACTTCCACGTCATCAAAGCTATTTGTCACCAATCCATACCTGCCCTCACAGATACACGTTCTCTCAGATCTGCTGGTTAATTGCTTGTGAAATCATTTCCTTAAACAACTTCAAAGTTATTTGTCTGGATTAAACATTTTTCTAAGGCAACTGATTTTAACCACTGTCCATTCAGCAGCCTGGAAAGGAAGCTCATCCAGCTCAACTATCAGCGCTACCCTGAGCTCAGAGTCGGTGTTTCTCAGTTGGATCTATTAATCCAGCTCAAATGGCTCTACAGCTGAACATGAAACTACAGCTAAGGCAGCACTGAATCATGAGTACAGCAGAATAAGTGACATGGGGCTGAAAATCCAATAATCCAGTGCTGCCACTAAACTTGGTATTGTATAAACATAACACGGACCTACACAGAGGACTTTTACGAGATACTTTTATGAGTGACTGTGTCTGCCCATATATATTTTCTTGTAACGCACAGAGTTGGGTAAGAGTTACTCTATGTGTGCACAAACACTAGTGTAAAAAGCTTTTCTCCTGAGCATTCCCTAGGCTATCTGCACCTCAAAAGTAAGTTTATGCAACCCTACACCCACCTTGTGCTGCACGATCATGGTGAAAGAAAGATCGTGTCGCATCTCTCCCGCTTGTCCCAAATGCCAGAAGGTCGAAGTAGATTCAAAGTTGTGGATATCTGCACTAGAGATACCAAGCTCTCAACACTGAGTAAAACAGTCATCAAGAGGTGTTAAGTTTCAGTAACTGCTAGATCAGGGCTTAATTTAAATTTTTGCACTAGTCTGGAAATGGTTAGTGCTGTCCAGACACTATTTGCTTCCTTTGCTACCCAGTTCCACGCTGACTGCCAAACCCTCCTCCCTGGGGAAGGCAGTAAGTGTGGCTGAGACCCTGCTAACCCATCCTGAGATGGGCACCAGCATTCAGCCTCTCACCTCTATGTGCTCCACCCCATGAGTTGTAATACTGCCTGCAAATGCATTAGCAATGTCTTCTTTTGCAGGTTATATAGCAGAACAGATGCTGGGTGTCAGGATGATAAATGACCCGATTTTAGCGATCCTAAAATGCAGGGAGAGTGAGACAGGAATGAGGGCAGCATACCGCAAACTATACATCCCAGAAAAAAACCCCTGCCTAGTCTACAAAGAGGATGTTTCAAACTTCACAATAATTCCTATTAACATGAAAAAAACACAACTGTATGAACCACAGAAAACTGTGTAAAGTTGCTCAAAACCCTGCACAATAAATGTCCAATTCTCTACATTTGTTGAGATGTTGACTGAAGCTATATACATTGTCTGTTTTTAAAAAGGCATTCCATTACTTTGCCTTATATGAAAGCTAGACCATTAAGGCACTCTCTAATCATATCTTTTCCCCTTAGAAAACTTAGGGTTATCCAGCAGTTTCATTAAAGTTCCTTATTAAAAGACATCATGTCGTATGATCAACATCTTTTTAGTGACATTAAATGGATGAGAAAAGAAAAAAAAAAAAATCCAATCCTGTCTGTATGGCACAGGAAAAAAGAAAAGTAAATGTGTTCTAAGTTGCTGGCTTTTTCTTTTTTGTTTTCCTCCTATCTGCTTTTAAAGATTAATTAGTTGGTCCCTCTTCTCCCTCTCTTATTCAACAATTCCTCTTTAGTTCCAGGGGAGAAATCTGCTGGGAATTCTGCCTAGAGTTCACTTTGGGTGAGCCTAAAAACTGCTGATATTAGTCCTTCTCAATAACTCTAACACCTAGCTTCAACAGTGTCCGTACATCAAATCTGCATCATCTGCTTTAATTACCTCATATTTTCAGTCTCCTTCTATTACTCTACCTTCTGTAATAGTATTGCCATTGTTGTGGAATCTGAGGCTGGGTTTTATGCATCTTCAATAACTTTGCAATTAAGTAGCCTGATATAACATCTTGCCCCCAGAAAACTGTTATTCAACTGGTTTCTTTATAGATGCTAAAGACATGGTGGACAACCCCCTCTTCATCCTCTCAGTGCTTTCATCAACTATTATGAATATAACACATTGTCTAGATTCTTTCCTTTTCAGCCTTGTCCCCAAATATCTATTTAAAGACTATGATCTATTATTTGCCTGGCTTCAAATTGGAGCAAACACTGTATATAGCCAGCTGAAATATCTCTAGCCTGTAGGTTTGCCTCAGGCTAAACCATCTCCTGTACTAGTAGTCAAAGCAAGTACCATCTCATTTATTAAAGATGTGTTGCATTCACGTATCTCCAGCAGCTGCTGTGGCTAACTGCATAAAAGATAAACCACGGACAACCATTTTGGATGAGGTTCATATCAGACTTTTGCGCTTCCCTTTCAAAAAACAGGATAGAAAGAAACAAATTTAGATTTTTAAATTAATTTTTATATGAACATCTGGAATTATTTAGAAATATAATCTAGAAGTTGGGGCCTCAAAAAGCAGGGATAATACAAACAGGCACAAATTCAGAGATCTTTGGAACAGAGATCCCAGTCTAACCATAGGATAATCAGAACAAATCGAGTAAGGTCACGATCAAAGCTTACCCTTTAGACAAGCATGCTTAATTTAGCCGTTTGGATTTAAAGGTAACTGTGGATGTGGCAAAGTCCTTTTCACAACTATAGGTAATATTGTATCCAGCGTGAGAGGACATTGCGCTGCCTTACAGTGACCCAAGTGTTACTGTTCAGCACATCAATATTCCTCAGCTTGTCACAAAACAGAGACAAAGACCAGATCTGTAGGCAAAGAGCTGCAACATCTCTAAGCCACATTCAGAAGGGAACACCACCAATCATACGTCTTTACCATAGTGTCACCCTGTGCACTTGAAGGAAGCTACACGCAGACTAAAAGTCAGACAGGCCCAGGCTTGAACCCAAGGAGGTCAAACAGCTTTCTTTCTGGAGATGGTGCTGGGAGCTGGCATTGACTGAAGACTTAGTTGGCTTTTCCCCACTTGGTCCCTTTCAAATCCAGCAGTTTCTAGCTCACACAGAAACAGTACTCTAATATTCACATTGCTATGATAGGAAGGTAGAAGTATATTTAACTCTTTCCTCAGAATTTATTCCGAACGGCCCCATTTCTGCTCTGGTGCTTCTCAGGCCAAGTCTTTAGGAACAGGTGAAGATTTTCCTTTCTTACCATGCTAGTCTCTAGGGCTATGTGTTCAGACAATAGAGTCCTAAATTGCTTTTAGAACCTTCTCCAAAACCCATCAACTTCATAAAGCAAGCAAGGGCAGAAGCCACACAGCCCAAAATTTCATAGGTTTGATAAGAAAAATCACTACATGAACAGTCTGCATGGCACCAGGTAAAAACATTGCAAGTGACCTCAGGATGCTCCCAGAGCAAAGCATTTACAATTACATGCCTTCTTGTTACAGGGCTTTCGTGTAAAGAATTGCTAAAGAAGAAAAATAATTTAAATAAACAAATCCAACCCAGAAAACCTCCACTGGCAGAGTTTCTACAACCTTTCTGAGTATTCTATTTCAGCATCCAGCTGTCTTTAGCTGAGAAGTTCCCTCAGCATCTCAGCTAAGAACACCAAAATTTTGATTTACCTGATCAGGAAGCCTGGAAACATGATGCTGGAAAAAGCCTCAAGTTTAAAAGCTCAATCAGATCAACATTCCTAAAATAAGTTGTTTTCTGAAAATGCTGAAGTGAACATTTAATAGAGCAGACAGTCATTCAATGGGAACAAGACCTGCTTGCAGTAGTTAAGTATCTGGTCCTTAGCCCTGGGCAGGGGAGTGGGGGGAAATTAAATTCTTTAAGTTAATTCAAGTGTAGTTTGTCATGAATAAGACACAGAGAGACCAATGATACTCGTGCAAGAAGAGCAAGAGATAAAGCTTGAGAGAAAGCTACTTGATTAATTTCAAAGCAGAAAATATTTATCTTCTGATAGTTCTGCAATAGTAACTTTTCCTCTCTTGTTCAGGATGACTAATATACTACAGATTCTATATTCTATCTGATAGATACAGATTCAGTACAGCGAGGACTACTCCTTGCAGTATTAGTGAAAAGGTGCATGCTGATAAACTTTGAGAAGGTCTTGTTCTGAAGCCCAGGCAAACTAGAAATCAGCTTACTCATAAAAAGGCAGCTCTTAAAAAATTGTGCATGGAAATCTTACTTATAAACTAGTTCGTAATATTTTAAAATTTTACCAGTATTCTTCCTGACACAATGTGGTTTCAAGTCACACAAATCAGAGTCAGAATTAAAACAACTTTGATACATCAAGAAACAATAGTTGTATTATATAATTTTCTTAAGCTACATGTATGTTTAAAATTAAAGAGGACAGCATTGAGAAGTGAGTTTCTGCAGTTCTTGTCTCTTCAACACATACATTTTTCCTTCAGTTTTACGGCCAAGAGCCTACACTAGAACCTGGATTCATTTCTCAGCTCTGCAGTTTAATTCCTGAAGGGCCTCTGTCAGTCATTTAACCTTTTTTAAGCCAAGGTCTCAATTACTTTTGTACCTGTCAGCTCAATTGCTTTGTCTCTGAAGAGCAGTGATAGTATTTCTCACATCTTGCTTTTGCCTGTCTCATCAGAGAGCAAACTTTTTGAGCGAGGACTGATTCTTAATATGTGTCAACACAGCACCCAGCATACTGAGGTCCTGGCAGTTGGCTAAACCAAACAAAACACCCTAACTTCCTTTCCCTCCACTATCACAAAAAAAAACCCTGCAAAATGTTGCTTGATTATGTAATATGATTTTTTCCTCCAGTATCTTCCAGCATCATTTTATGTGCAAGAAGGCAGCTAATCTCACAGCAAAACTGAGGGAGGACTTTATGCATCAACCACCAAGCTCTACTCCACCTCTACTTGCAGTGCAAGCCAGGTTGTTGTGCGTATCCAGTGGAGGAAATTTTGCTCAGCAGAGGAGTCACCACCCACGTTCCAGCATAATCAAGCACAGAAACAGCTTTTGCACTGAAGCAAGTTCAGGATCAACGATTTTGAGTGATTTTAAAAGACAACCCAACCTGAGTCTTCTGCACATAAAGCAGGATTTATTTTCTATACCCACTACAGCAGATACAACAACACAGAAAGTGATCAAGGCAGGCCAGAGTTAGAAGATCCTCCAGTGATTCATACCCTACCTTGCTACCGGCCACCATGGCAGAACTACAAAATAATAGCCTAGGGTGCACAACAGGTAAAATGAAATGCATTAACTGCCCCTTCTGGCTTTATTTCCTTGCTTAGATGGCAAAAGAAATAAGATGGTTAATGATATTTAGCCTAATATTAGCTTCTGGCTACAAAGATACAAAATTTGCTACAGGCACTGCTGCTCTCCACCACACAGCAGTGGAATTACAATCAGTTGGGCTCGTTGCAGATTGCTCCTGATAGCAGCTTGATTTAAGGGCTCAGGCATACCTTAGACATTCCACTAAATATTTGACCAATATTTTTGGAAGACAACTACACATCTGTTCTACTCAAATCTTCCTAAGAGAGCCTACATTTTTCCTTTCCACTTGTTACTGTGCCTTGGACCTTCAGAGTGTTTCAAGAGAAGCCCCTGCCTTTCAGCACTGTGATTATAATCATCTGACTAACAAAAAGGCTAAAAACATGAAGTATATAAAAATATAGGCTCTTTTCCAAGTGAGATACTTAATTCCTTTCATCATATTCATAGCAAAACAGTTACTTGAGTTTTCAATGCCATAATTTCAATTTCCAATTAATCTGGCAAATTACAGAGACACAGAAAAGGAAAGTGTTTTGTAAAGTCTCCTTAAAACAATTTCCCTAATTTTCATTCAAATATTAGCATTCAAAAACAAAACAAAAAAACCCCCACACCCGCAACATATCCATATCCATGCTAGAAATCACATTCTATTGGTAAGACATGAAATTCTTATTTAGCACAAACAGAAATCTCTTTCCCAAGATCCCAGGAAGACACAATCCCATCAAGGAATCACAGACAAAAGCCTGAGGCAGTCACACAAATTCTAGGAGTGAGCTAAAATACCTGTTAAATTTTACAATCTAATATTGCAAGGATTCATTAAAAAATATAAAAAGTTACCATGTAATTTTGCCAAGATCATTTTCTGTGAACTTCTACTTTTTCTTCATGCCAGATCTCTGCAGTTATTTTTCTAACATTTTTTTTTTACTCATATCAGAAATTAATATGGCTCATCAGAGCAGCTTTGGTGTGATGGTTCTGTGCTAAGATAATACCCCATGTATAATAATTTACATTAAATCTTTTTGCTAAATACATATTGTTCCCATCAGTGAACAAACAGCCTATCCAAACATCCAGATAATTTGTTTTAACAACATGTTACTGTTCTCGGGTAATGCAACAAAGCAGGCAATCACAGATGAGTGAGCAATATGCCAATAAAATTGAAAGAAATAAATTAGTATCATGGTAACACATGTGTCTTCACAATTAATAAATTCCACTCCATCAGTCTGTGATTTAATTATGCATTATGTATAGGGTTACTATGAATCATTCATGTATTCTGTTAACTAAATGGCTAGATACAAAGCTTATGATGAGAATATTTACATAAGTGTTCATGAAGAGAAGGATCCTTAATTAATTTTTAGTTCCTAGGGTTGGGGGTTTTTTTGAGGGAAAAGGGGTCTTTTGGGGTGTTACCTGGGTTTTTGAAGAGGGGTGGGTGGGTGTTTTGTTGTGGTTTGGGGTTTGCTTTTTTAATAAAAAGGATACACATTTTGGCCAGACAACATAGCTTTCTGTTTGCTTCAGATGTAATGAAATGAGTTTTTACTGCAATAGTCCACAGCTAAGGGTACTAAACAATTCCTTAATGCGCTCCTTTTCAGGAAGTCCAGCTCTGTCCAGTGTCTGCCTGCAGAACCCTAAATGAGGCTGCTCAAAGTCCTGTGTCTCCTGTATCCCTGTGGTCTCCTCATTCTCCTCACACTCTATTGCTCCTTTCTGTCAAGAACCATTGCTACCAGGACTTTCCATCTCTTGACAAACTGACAGGCCTGCAGATTAAGATGTAATGCTTCCTACAGAGGAGGAAGGCACACATAACAGGTGCAGAACACCAGGTAGGCAGTCAGGACTATAGGACTTGTATCTAGAGCAGTGGAAAAGACTAATACTCAGTCATTTTCTGCTTGGAGGAATTATTTGGTCCCTTACTTTCAGGCCTGATGAAGGGCCTTAACCTTCCACATTGTCTGCTTTAAAGATCAGTCTAAGAGTATTTTGTTTAACGATAGTGAGTTATAGATGAAACACAGATACAAGGACACACGACTTTAGGATTTGCTACTTGTCACTAAGACCAAAGTTATCTGAAATCAGTAGAATTCAACAGGATTAGGAATTTTAAGAGGTGAGAAATCCTTGCAAAGACAAAATAAGACCAGAAGGTCCCCTTCTACCCATCACTTATGACAGATTTTCCTCTAGCCCGATTAGACTAAAGAACAATTTTGTGAAGACAAAGAGGTTCTTGATCCTGAAGCTACTTAATACAATTCTTCTACTTCTGTTTAATATCTATTTTTTTAATACGGTATAGACAAAGGGTTCTAAGATTTCAGTCATATGATAAAGAGTTGGATATTTTTAGATGTCTTTTGGAAGTTTATCCAGATTCATCCTCCATTTCCAGTGAATTTTCCAGAATAGTACAAGTCACTTCTTGACTGAGGCTGATAGCCTAAGGAGATTTGGAGCCCTTTATGTTAAACTCAGCAATGAAACGCCCTGCGTGACCATTATTTATGTATCTGAACAGGAACTAAGGGGAGAAATTGGCTGAAGTTAAACTTGGATTTGTTGACTTTCATTCGTCCAGGAATACTAAAACGCATTACCAAATACATCCTACCCTAAGTTGCAAAGTAGAAATACAGTCTGCTCTGATCCTCCACTCACGCAGCTTTATCTGAAACATCCTGTCTTAAAAAAACACTCCAGGCCCTTATACAACACTACATTGCATCAGGCATAAGCAATCCGCAGCATGTCCTAATACAGAACACTCCCATCTGTAAGGCTCCAGTACTCTTTGCAATTTAAGCACTGCCCTACAAGTCTTCAGGGAAAGGGTAGCAGGAGATGAGCTCCTGTCTCACCAGAAGAGCAGCTTTTCTTTCCTGATATTCCTGAAGCTACCTCTTCCTGTGCAGCCTTCTAGTCCTGCAGGAGGCAGAGGAACAGAACATCCCTCACTATTCCACTGCTGGTTTCCTCACTAGGTGCACTGGCAGCAAAAGCTTGGTGGAGCTGCCTCAGGTACAAAGTCGGCTAGTAAAGGATGGCTCCAAAACACCGCAGGTACTGCTGAGGCCACCGTGCAGAAGTTCCTGCATAACACAATAAGCTAAACACCTTAGAAAGGGCATACATGTTCACATCTAGAAAATATACTCTGGCTCATTGCCATGTAAAGGGCAGTGGGGAGATCCCTATGTGTGTTTAATAAAGTTGCAGAGCTAGTGTCAGATAGCAGTAATAATTTCAACTGTATAACTGCTGCAAAGAGCCTGGAGTATCAGGAACAATTTTACACACTGAGAAAGAAGCAACTATTTTGGGAGATGGAGCGAAAAATGTAACTTATCAAGTCGATACATATTTGGAGATTTCAGGATTATCTAGTTCCTGGTTTCAGGAAACTCTAAAGTTAAATCCAGTCTGAGTACTTCAAAGTTTGAGGAATGTGGGCAGCACCTTCTCTTCAACAGTTTTGTCCTTGAAGGAACAAAGCCTGAGTTCCATTAGAAGGCTCCTGCAGGTCCATCTGGAAACACACAAACCATGAGGTATGTGCAGGACTCTGAATCAAAGGAACATTCTGAATATCTGGAAAGGATTAACAACACAGCCTATGTGCTATGGAGGGAATAACTAGAAAGGGTAAGTGCTAGACTGATAACAATTGCCAGGGTTCAGTTTGTGTCAGCAGTTAAGAATTTGTTTAGCTAACAAGGAAATTCAAAGGTGACATTGTTCAGAGCCACCTAAGTTTTGAGGGTATTTTATAATTTTCAATCTACTTCTCTCTATTTAAAGTACTTACATGGAACAAATAAATCCACATTTTCAGCAAATTACTGCTGCTGTCTTTTGAAAGGCTAGATCATGGAATCCTTTCCAGAACTGTAAGAGTAATCAAATCTATGGGGGCCTGCAGGAGACAGCATCTCCCCTGCTCAATAGAAATGCTGTGTGTTCAAGCAGTACATCATAAAAAGAGTGAAAACCATAGCTTAAACAGATCTAGGGATAGACGTGGAATTGGAAATGGCGAAGTTTTCACCCAAAAGAAAGAAACATACACACACCTAAACCACTAAGACCAATTTCGGCTGCAGAACGTGAAACTCCTTTCAACAAGTTTGTGTTGTGCTGTCAAAAAGGCAAAGCACGCAGCCTTTCTTTACAGGATGCAGCCAAAAGCCCTACTCAGTTTTATAAGTATCAATGGAAAACCCTGATAGAGCAGAAGAAACAGACTGAACTGGCTCTTGCAAAGTCAACACCTTTCTTCACATTACCATTGCCATCATGCACATTAACTTGACCTTCAGCTCCATGGTCCATACTCAAAAAGGAGGGGGATAAGGGGGAACAGCAGTAAATTTAAGAATGTGTTATTCCCATGCCCTCCTTGTTCTAGTTTTTCTCTTTCTCTCCATCACCACTTTGGTTCAACAAATCTTTTCAGCTTGTTTTAATAGCACTGCAATTATCATTTATGATTAATCCTAGCCACGGCAGAAAGCTACAGAGCTTTTTTGCTGGGGGGGATGTTGTACTAAGTACAGTGTAAAAATCTGTAATGCATGCTGACGTGCATGCTGAGTCTTGAGGGAGGGTATCAAAAATGAGATATCTGGACTCTTCAAGGCAATAGGGTAAGGTAAAAATGGATCAGGATTTCTGCCTCATCAGGACCCATGAAGCTTTATGTGTTTTTGAACATTGCCATTCTGAGTCCATAGGACCACATTTTCATCCCCATTTTTATGGTGTTGATGTGTTTAACTTTAGTTATGGTAGATAACGCATGAGACAAAAGTTTTCATATGGAGAAGTATCAGCAGTCCGTAAGTTCAAGCATGAGGAAACACATCTGTATTACAAGGAAACTGAAAAGGCAGTGAAGGTGTCAAAGAGAAAGTGCTCACAAGGCAACAACGTATATACCTAAAAACTTGCTCCCTCTTTACTGAGAAAAAAAAGTAGTTTGCACCCAGCAGATACAGAATTAGGAAAATTTTCTTAAAAGGAATATATAACAGACACATTTCACAGAAAATGGTTTGTGTTACCCACTGTGGGGAATAAAAGTTGCCTACAATATACTCATGCTTCATACGAGATCATTGTACAATTTCAGACCTGTCCAAATATTTAAATAAAATATTTTAGTGTGTGGGTATTTCTAAACAGCATGGGGTAATTTCTCTACTGTGCACTGAAGCACAGAAAATTTTTTTCTAGACCAGTTGAAAGATTCAGTAGATAAATCCTAGAGAAAATATCTGTAGCTGTACCCGTTCAGAAGCACGGGATCTCCAGCTTTCTGGGATGCCTTGAAGCATAAAAGCAATGTGTCTCAGCTTATTAGAGAAGGAAAAATGGAGGAAGAAGCTTGACAGTTTTCTGGCTAGACTTAGCCTATGTGTATTATGCCAAGTCTGCTCTAGAAAATCACCTTAGTAAAAGGCTTCTTTATGTTTCTGAACGAGTTTGGTTTCATGAAATATTAAAGATCAGCCATCAAAAGGGAACATGTCACTACGAACATTCCTCTCCCATACAGAAACATCCCACAGTTAAGTGACATGACATTAATGTCACGTTCTTGCCCTGTTACCTTCTGATGACTGCCTGCTGCCTGGGCCTTTAGAGAAGTCACAGCCTGGTTTTGAGGGTCTGTTATTTCCCAAACCTTTTTCTAATACAAGAGAAGTGGAGTAGGACAAGTTTTCTAGCAAAAGTAAACTGTTTCAGTTGATGTGAGCTATGAAATCAGACACAACAGTTGCACCAAGATATTTTGAGGGACCAAGGAACACACTTGGTGGTTGGTATTTAACTTTCATGAGTTCAGACCAATGTACACTGGCAAAAAAACCTTAAGTCCTCCTGCACACTGTTGAGGTACTAATACAAAAGGAGGCCTTCCAAAGGAAAAAAGGCAGAGCAGTGAACTTGAAAATCAGAGTAAATTTGCCTACTCTCTTCCCACTCAGAAGAGTTACTAAAGCAGACAGCTTCCCTCTTTCTTGACTCTGTTAAGCCAAGAAAGCTTAAAAACTATCCACACACAGATAGGCAACTTCTAAATCAAGCTGTCATCTGAAACACCTAGCTCAATCTTGCCTCCGGAAACACAGGGAAGAAACCAAGATAATTGAAAGTAGATCTAGGAAGATGAGTGGAATCAACAAGAGGCTGCACAGGAGCTAGAAGCATTCTTTTTGTCTGTTGTGAAGTAGCTTGTGCTCTCTGCCACTACACAAGGTCACATAAAAGGGGCTCAAGCAATACCCTTTACTTCAGGTGCCTTTTTCATGCAATGACTGAAAAGCAGTCACTTAAGATCAGGAGAGGGTCACTCATGAAGTTCATGATGGTATGCAATGATGATTACACTAATTCTTTTGAAGTAAAGCAAAATACAGGACTAGAAGCAAATTTCCAAGATATTGGAATATCTCTAATGCCAAATTTCCATTTGGCATTAGAGACTACTAGTGTATTAAGATACTAAAATCTGGTAAAAATAATTCAAATGTGGTACACGGAATTTTGCATTTAAAATGGACAGTTCCCACAGAGCAGAGTCATACAAATATCTCACACACAAAGCAGAAGCCAACATCTTCCTCTCTTGATGAGAGGTCACCAGTACCTACCACATCCCACTACAGTGGTTGTCAGTTTTATAATTAATCTGTGCTGACAGATCCATTAATAAGAGCAGACCACATTGCCCAAGCAATGTAGGTCACAATGTTTTAACAATACCAATACAAAGCAGTCAATGTCTCAAATTATCTCGTGCCACAGCCATTTCTTTTGCAAAAAAGGCCTCCACTAAGTAAAAATCCTTGCACCTTTCTCCCTTTCATGGCAGTCTCCAATCATAAGGAAAGATCAAGCCAAGGCAGATGTGGAAAAAAGTCATTTACTATGCTGGTAAATGGTAGAGGCAAATGCTGCACTGTCAGTTGCAATTTAATCTTACAAACTGTTTCATTGGAAGTTTTATGTATAGCAATAAGATTTCCCTGCTGCACCAAAACTAAATCTGTCCATCCAATTACCACTAAATTATCAACTGTTAACTTCATTAGTGAACAGCAATTTTTTTCTATCCCACAGGGGAAAAGGAAGATAGAAAAATTCTACCCCTGACTGACTTGTGTTCAGTTACAGCAAAATTGCTTTCAATTCCCGACTCTTCATGTGCCCAGAGTGAGTTCCCAGGTCACTATAATGGATTGACTTTGAAAGTAACACAAAATCATAGAAACCTGCTACGGCAAAATAACCTCTGAAAGGAGTAACACTGTTGAGTCACACATACACACAGCTTCTCTTCTGGCTGCACTGACGCAGGTTCCTTATGTCACCTTGCAGAGACATCTCTGCATCAGACATTGCTGGCCTGTGGACACAGTCCCCCACAATGCAAGGACATACTCCAACTCCCAACATACACTTAGGCTGCTCTCAGCCCAAAAGGTGAAAGTTTAGTTGGAGCAAGCTGGAAGGCAAAACATTCCAAATCAAAGCTACAAGTTCTTTAAGAACATCAAACCCCTATCTGTTCCTTGGGGAAAACAGATAATATTATTGCCTACGGACTAAGAGACCAAAGCCATCCTTGCACAAGTTTCCACTCATTCCAGGCACTCCAGTTTTGCATGCTTGTTAAAAGCCGATATTTGTCATACACAAGGTGCTTTTTGGTCCTATGAAACAGAGGCATCAGCCTGTATATTCTTGATGGCCACCTACTGGCATTTTACATATTAGAGTACTGTTTACAAATATGCACAAAATAGAAACTAGGCAGATTCAGGTAATCATTGCTGAAGCACACATGGTAAATAATTTTCTAAATCCTAGCTTAAGTACTGTGAACAACAAAGAAAGGAATGAAGCTTCACAGAGCCACTACTTCATGGCTAATTTAAAATAATACAAATTCAAAATCTGATTTTAGAAAAAAACATAGAGATGCCCTAATAAGGGTTTTTCTTCCCACCAATTTTTTATCTCATTTACAGAAAAGTCCCTCTTCCTGCTTCATGGCAATAGAAATTTGAAACTAAAGGTTTAATCTGAGGTGAAGCTTACTTAAAAGGTCTGCAACACAACGAGGTAGAATAAACAGCACCTAAGATTTTCAGTAGCACCTTTCACCAGAAGATCAAGAGTACCAGGACAAGTCTCCTCCTGCATTGGTAATGCTCACTGAGAAAAATTTGTATATTTCACTTTGCATCTTAAAGGAAACCAGAGCCCTCAACCCTGCTCATCAGATACAGAAATGAACACAAGAAAAAGGAACGGTTTACCTGAGGCTACCCAGCACACCAGAGACATGACCAGGACAGAATGCAGGACATCTCTAATCACTCAACCACAGGACATACTCCCAACCAGAAACAAAGCTACCTTCCCAGCAGAACAGCCTCACCAGTGATGGAGCCAGCCTTGCAGGACCTCTGAAAGTAACCGTCCTCTGCTAGGACACAACTTTGCATGACAGTCACTACAGTCAGCTTTAGGAAGACAATAACAGCTTTTCAGAGCTCCAACCTGACCTGTCCTGTGCATTACATTTTTTCAGATAGTTGGTCCCTCCTTTCATTCCACTGCTGCAGTGCTGAATGTCAATATTGCAATAATTAGGCTACTCAAAACATAAAGAATAAAATAGCATTATCCAGGTTTTGCCAGTTTTCCAGTAAAACCATGTTTTCTGAACAGGTCTTTTAGGCAATGCTGGAGGAACAGAACAAGAGTGTATTAAGACTATACCAGGTTCATAATTATGCTATGGCACCAGTTAGGAAATAAATTCACAAGTTACAGAAAACAAAAAGTCAAGAGAATGCAGAAAAAAATTAATTTTCATTTTGTGTATTTTCCTTCTTTTAATGAATGAAGACAGTGAGATTTATTCAAAGTAAGAAGAAAAGGAAATCAGTCTCTATACTGAGCCATTCATCAAAAACACTCCAACACAGTCTACAAACTTAAGTCCAAAATTAGTAGGTTCCTTCTCACATTACTATTCAGCCTTAGCACTCAATTTCAGGTACTTACACACCTTAGTACAAAGTAAAGACTTAAATAGCAACATACAATACTCATAGTTCCACACCTTTACAGAAATTACAAGGATTTGCAAGTTTGAAACTTTGACCACACATTAATTCATTTCAAAATAAAGCATGGTCCTTCGTGGAAGAGAACAACATATTCTGAGTTTTGCACAACCATAAATGGTCAATTCTGCTAGTAGCATTTTGAACTGATATCAGCTTCAGCATATTTGCCATTGTTTTTTATATCTAATGCCTAAGTGTTTCTTTGCCTTTTTATTTTAATCAACTATTAGCTGATAACCAGTAGAAATATTTGACAGAATTCCTAGAAGAACAAATCTTTGTTTTTTTTAATTTGCTTATTTTTAAGGGAGTTAAGTAAATCAAGAATCAATACTCCAAAAACATTTTCCACACTTGAAATCTAAAAATTCTTTTCAGCAGAACTCCAGACCTGAGAAAACAGTTTCCTAACACCGCAAAGACCAAATCCAGAAATACTACTCCATTAGACAAGCTACCTAAATCAAACTCAAAAAAGTATTTAATTCTGCCAGAGTAAGAGACTGAAAAGATTCTCTCTGGATTTATTTTTCTCCAAATCTCTGCTTTCTACCCAAAAGGTTAACTTTTTGAGGAGCAACAAGAACTGTTCTAGTAATATGTTCCATGTCAGCACAGTATTTTTCTTCTTTAACTGGTGATCAGACTGTACTACAAAAAACAGCCTCAACAGAAAGGTGCTTAAAAGTAATAAGCCACATTACAAAATTTTAATTGCCACCCAGGCTATCGGCTGCTTAATGATAACATTCACATTTCCTGCCAGACAGAACACAGATCAGGACCTTCGTCAAGTCACTGCTCTGAAAACAAGCTTATCATAGATAGGATTAAGACATAAGTGTTACATTCAGAACCAGACTTTCAAAAGATGAGAACAATTTCACCCAGGCTTTGTAATCAGATTACCTCTACTTCAGAAGAAAGAAAATAAATCATTACTTATTTGCTCCACTTTTATTATTTTCTTGCCAACTTCTCTAATCTCATAATGTAACTGCATTATGTAACTATCCAAGCCATTCTTCCTTGTCTCTCTTCTCTCAGCATATCAGATAGAAACTGATGGATCAAACTTTCAAGGGCAAATTTATCTTTGGTATTCAATATTAGACAACCTCTTTTCAAAGACTAAAGGTTGGAGCTTATGCTTACACATAGTCTGTCTCAAAGAACTAATGATAGTTGATATTGTGACGATAGTTTTCATTAATTGCTCTCCTAGCAGGAGAGGAGGAACAGACTTCAATATTATAATCAACCCACATGAGATTTCTTTGAATAAAAATACAGGGAGGTTATACTATGCAGGCCTCTGTATTCAATCATAGACATTCAGGCTAAAAACAGGGGTTAGTCAAAAGTAGTCTGCTACAAAGAGAGAAGTCTGGATGCCTTCTATGTGAGCCACAGAAGACAGTATTGACTTACTGTCTCAATTGCTTTGAAGATCTGCTAACAGAGGAAACCATGAAGCCAGACACAGTCTCCAATAAAGAATCAGAGAGAACAGAATATAACCACTTTAGTAAATATTATGCAAGTAGCTGAGTGACATTGCAATGCACAATTAACTGTAGATTCTCATCTACCTCTTTATTTCATGTTCAGGCAGGGGGGCCTCACTTTACAGAGACAGCCTTGATAATGGCAAAAGACAAAACCAAATATGCACTCCCTGATGACAGTGGGGAAACCAACAGAAAAAAAATTAAAAGGCCTCAATTTCTTGCAGCTGCTAAGATATATATGGCACTCCAGACTTAAGATTGGCTTTAAGTTATTTCTCTTGGTGAAAGCTGCCTGAGTAAGAAACAAAAGGTGCTAGCATCAGATAATCCCAAGACCACACTGATTTTAGTGAGGTAGGTATGGCTCAACTTAACACCTGGCTGTGTCAGAGAGGGCTTCATGAAAACCAAGCAGAGATACAGCTCCACTTTTACAAGCCCCAGTTGGATTCTACCAGTGCTACTCGACTACTCTGTGACTACTCTTAGGAGTCTCCTCCCCTACAAATACTTTCCTTTGACTAGGTTGTCATTCAGTTATTCTAGAAACAGATCCTACCCAGCCTCTGATCAAAACATCACAAGGAAGATGCAGGCAGCTAGATAGCTGTTGAACACAATTGCATCTTACACTGCATACACAGTACCCACTGATCTAACACCAGCCACTCTGTTACCTGCCCACAGCACAGGTCAAGTCAAACCTGTGCTGCTACAGGGGAAAGGGATTTCACAAGGGGCCCTGGGCTCCACAGAGCTCTCCTGAGGTACCCATATACAATATATATGTTAAACAAACACCCCCAACTCAGCCTGGTCTCCAGCCAACTCTCAAAGTACCCAGACCCTAAATGCGTTCATTAACCAGTTACAGGATTCTCTGTAAACTGAGAAGCAATGAGCACAAGTTTCTCAAGTCCTTCTGTTAGGCTATATATAGAGATCCTCAGGAAAAGCCTGGAAAACCCCTCCTGCCATGAAGTCCTTAAATAGATCAAGGCAAGACATAGAAAAGTTGCTATTCACACTCCTGTTAACAGGAAGCAGGCACAAAAGTTTTGGTCACACCAGAGATCTTTGGCAGGCTCAATGGATTATGTCAGGTCTCTCAAGGCCTAGAACAATGCTACTCTTCCAAGAGGGAGAATTACACAACCACCTAAAGCCTGTTAAACTCCAAACTAGACAGCCAATATCATAATCAGAACAAAACCAAATTTAAAGTTAGAAATAAGCGGGTTCCTCCCTCTACATTACTACTAAATGAAGCAGGAAAGACATCTTTCACACATATATCTGTAGGTGTTGCACACAAGTAGAATGTGGTGGACTTATTTCTAGTGACTACTTGTAGGTTTTTTTTCTTGACAGGGGAATATTAAAAAAAAAAAAAAAAAGTCTAAATTCCAGAAAGACGACACTCATGATGTTGGATGCTAGCCTGTAAAAGCAGAGGAGCATCTGACAGGCTGGGTTCTTAATCTAAATGATCCACATTGACAACTGACAGTCCTTTCAATTATGAAGCACCTGAGTACTTAATAACAGAGAATTAACAATCTAACAATAAGTAAGGCACTTGCTCAGGCATTAGTAAGGAAACAGAGTGACACCTTACATGAAAAGCTACCTGAATGCCATTTAAACTTGTCAAATTGCAGAAAAATAGAACTTCAAAGTGATAAAATCAAGGTTATTCATTATGTGAACTGGTGTCTAATTTTCTTAAATTGCATCCATTTTACACAAGTTAAAACAAGAGAGCTCTTCTTTCTCTTGTTTGCTGGAGCAAACTACCCAGCACCGCCAAGAACTACTATAATGGATTCTCAGATTCTACAGCTAGAAGACACCAAACCAATCACCCTTTCTGACCTCCTGTAAAACACTGATCATACCAGTTCCTGAATGAAGTCCCTGGTTTGACTAGAGCATGCTGTCAAGGAAGACTGAAGTTGCCAACAGAGAAAAATCCGTGACAACCCTGAGTAAAACACTCCAGTGGTTAATTAGCCCCATTCTTTTCAAACACAGCTTTTCTTGTCTTAACTTGTCCAGCTGCAACTTCCAGCCAGCAGCAATCACAACACACTTGTCAGCTAGACAGAACATTTTTGGTCCTTATATAGGTACTTATAGACTGGTCAAGCCACCTTTAAACCTCTGCAAAATAAACTAAAGCAGATTGTGCTCTCAGAGCATGTCACTAAAGGACATTTTTTCAGACCTTTTAATCATTCTGACATTGCCTCTGATCCTCCTCCAATTTATCAGCATCCTTCTAGCACAGTTGAAATGAGAGCCAGGCACACTATTACAAAAGCAATTGCACCATCAACAAAGGAATTACCCCTAGCCTCTCATTTAAAAACTCCTCGTTTTCACACAAAAATACCTCATTAATCCTTGTGGTAACTTAGGAACTGGTTATTCAGCAGATGCCTCAAGACCCTCTCAGAGTCACCCCCTTCACGAAAGTGTCTCCCGCTCTGGAACCATGACCTCTTTAGTTCCTAGATGCCAAATTTAACTTTTAGCCCTGCTAGGAAGCTCCACATTTGTTTGCTTATGTTTTCCTATATGGCTTGGAAACTTGGTATTACAGAATACCATCTTCCTTATTGGCACAAGACTTGGAGGTGCATAACTGCAGATTTTAATCACTAATGATCTGGGGGGTTATTCTACATTCATGTAATTCAAAAGCATTAAACAGATCTGGGAACCAAATGCTGCAGAACCTTACTGGAAACACATGCTCAGCAATGATTGCTTGTTAACCATCATGTTTAGAGACCTGTCACAGCTGGCCAGTTGGTAATATCATTAGTGTGTGCCATGCTAGTTCTCTACCACTTTTTTCCAAAATGTCCTGTGGTAGCAAGTCAACTGCTTTAGAGATGTCTAGAGAATTTCCTTTAATAAACTAAATTTATCAAAAGAGATATCAAGTTAGTTTGACAGGATCACTTTTCCATAAACCCAACTTGACTGACATTAATTATATTACTCTTTTTAACTCTTTGCTACTCAAATCCTTTAATCAGCCATTTCATTATTTTGCCCGGGATCAACACCAAGTTGACAGGGCTGCAATTACCGGATTTGTCTTGTTTTCCCTTTTTATGCATTGGCACATGAGGTTTCTTCCAGACTTCTGGAACCTCACCACAAATCCAAGAACAAACACCATCATCAGTATCACAGAGAAACAGATATGCCATCATTTTAAAAACTGCTTATGGTTGCACAGGGTAAATTGGCTCCAGCACCTACATACCTGTCACAGGATGTCCATCATGTATCTCACTGAAGCACAACTAAGCCAGGAGCAAACACCAAGAAAGGGCAAGTTAAAATGCTAGATGGCAGATGACTCAAACTAAAACACTTTAAAGGCCTCAAATCATCACAATAGTATTTCAAGTCTCTTTCGTGAGGAAAGCCCTCCGCAGCTGCCTCCTGACCTGTCCATCCAACAGAAGTGGGAGAGGACCCCTGAAATGCTGCCCTGCTTTGCTCGGTTTGATCAGAGACCACAAATCCAAGCAAGTGTTGAACTGTGCACAAGAGAGCACATTTGGGAGAGGGGTAACAACAACTCATTACCATGAGAGGAGATGCTGTGTGCTGAAGCCTTCTAGGCATGGGCTCTAATTGAAATCAATGCTGAACTCTCAATGCTGAACTCTCAAAGTCAGGAGATACAGAAGCTTAAAGATGTCAGCGAAATCTAACTCTTAATGAAAAAAAGATTAGACAAGTGGAAACCAGGCTACGAAGGGGCTTGAGGGCCTAGATGGAAGTGATAGTTGATGTAAGAGATGGGGACATGTCAAAGAGTAAGAAACATTGCAGAAGGACAGTAAGGCAGCAGAGGAGAAAGAAGCAGTTAACCTGGAAAGAATGGTGGAGGAGAAAGATATTAAATCAATGGTACCACTGCAAAACCAGATGTAATTGCTTGAAAGCATGTTTCAACAGTTCCCTCTCAGCCTGCTTCAGTCAGCTTTCACAGCCTTTGCTCAGTGCTGTCAAGTGCCATCCCACTGTACAGAGGGGAACAAATATTACAGGCAGCAAGAAAATGAAACAGCTTTCAGGATGGAAACCTGGATCTCCTTACCAGTCACTGCAGCCATGTGACTGTAGCTGCTCTTCTCTCCAGGGCTGTAACACAACCTGTGTTACTACTGGGCAGAGCCAGAACATTTGCGTCTGATGGAAACAGTAGACAAAAGTCGTGCTGGTGGATGTGCAGTAGGTCAAGCTTTTTATTTGCCTCCTGACACAAGCAGCATGATGTTACATTGTTCTGAAAACATGAAGTCACCAAACCAAGAAACTTTATCATTTCAAAGAACCACTCTCACCCTTAAAAGCAACCTTCAGCTTTCAAAATAGATTGAAGATGGGGGTTGTGCATTTCCCATCTTATCCCACTGCATTGCCGAAAATAATTGTGGTGAAACAGGGAAAAGGAAGGAATAACATTTCTGTCTCAGGGAAAAAAAAGCAGGGTGCTGATGGCAGTGAGGAGCATATTTTGAAAGGACATGGTTAACCTGACTGCACAAGGCCTTCAACTGCAAGGGTAACAACACTGGCAAAGGAATGCTAGCTGTGCCTCACTTTCATGGCAACAGACAGAAGAAAAAAAAAAAAAAAGTATCATCAATTTACTAGGTTTAGTAAAACTTTATTATGCTATGTTCAAAGCATATTTTCCTCTATGTAAAACAATACCAAACCCATTGCAGATCTGGCCAAATTGGCTGGCAACTCAGAAGAGATGGCACAGCTAACAGCAACCAAGCTAAAATGTTGGGACTGAATCAAACTGACAATGTCCCTTTAAGGGAACAAGTATACCCAAATAGGTCTATTTTTAAACCATTTTTGCAGAAGGCTGCCATTTCTGACACTGTTACCGGCAGCCAAGGCAGCATCTGCGGCAGCAATTTAACAGAGACAGTAGAGTGGCAGGATGTTCCTCTACCTCCCTCCCCAGCCTTGTCGCAGGAAAAGAGCAGTGAAGAGATTTTAATGAATTTTGTTCCCCAAAAAACTCAAAGCAAAGCAACCAGCATATGGTGCATTCATCAAATGGAACAACAATAGCCACAGCTGTACACTCCTCATGTTCTGATCTTTCAGGCAGTGGTGTTATTGTTAGTCAGACCACTTGTGGCTCTAGAATATCAAAGAGGGAAGGATGCAGCAATTCACCAGTATCTGTAAGAAATGGATGAGATTAAATCCACCTCCAGAGCCACAAGGTAGCGGACTTCAACTCCTGGTAAATATTGGTCTCTAGAGGACATTTCCTCCTCTCCTCCACCGAAACAAAATTCATTCATTTTTCAGAAAGTCTGTTAGGCATTAGGGAAACAGAAAATCTTTTTATTGTCATGTGAAAAAACAACCCTATTCCTTGCAGAGCAACTTAAAAGACATCACAATTTTTATATGTTCTTAACTGATTTTGTTTATGACTTCTGTGGTCATTCCCACCCAATATTTGGAAACACAAGTCTGAAAAGGATATGTAGCACACCTAGGCAAAGGACCCATTTTAAAATACATAAGACCGTATTAGACTTGGAGGAAAAAAACCTGCAAATCCTATAGTATGAAGTATTTTTCATCTCCCACTACTGCAACACTAGTGAAGAGTCAATTGATCTAGGTGATTCATTCAGAAGTAAAATCCAAGAGATGCTCCATGAATCAGGAAGGCTGGAGTTTTAGATTAGTAAATTCATCTGACATAGCTCTTAAAACTTGCACAATTGCAGCCTATATTCTCACAAAACAGGAAAACAGATGCTAATTAACAGCAGTGCTTCTGAGAGCTGAGCAGTTACACCCAATATTGACAACATTTTAGGTTTTCAGACAAGGCAATACAGCATTAGCTTGGGTCAAGCCATCTCTGCAATTCTTCAGATTTCCTTCATGTTGTGGAACACAATTTAATAGAGGCACAACCTCCCCAACACTTTCCCTTTCCCCATTAACAAGTTTCTAATATCCCTGTGGCACCCTCAGCAAGTGCTTATACAGCAAAGAACTAGCAGAGAGATATTTAAACAGTTTCAACTTGCTTTTATAGTTTTAACCATGTGATCAGCAAACACTACAGACCACAGCAATCCACAAACTGTAACCTCATTATGTACTGCAAAACTGGGTGGGTACGCGGATTGCAGAAGTGTAGCACAGAGTTCATAAAGCATCTTCTTCTAACCGTAAAAAAGCATAATTTCCAGAGCAGAAAGTGCTCCCTTATTCATTAACATCAAAATGTCACTAATAGTGCCACTAGACATCAAGCAGCATCCTTTTCAGAATGTGGCACATTCTTCACTCCCAGCTTTCAGATGAGTACAGCATTCGGCTGAATAGCTTTTTCAACAAATGACATGTCACAGCCTTGACACAAAAATACTTGCACCTTGTCAATCATTCACTCACCATCAAGTTCAAATGCTCATCTTCACAAAAATGAATTTGATCTGCACTGCAGTTAATGTTAAATATGGACTCACAGAAGAGGAGTGTAAGTAAAAGTACGAAGTAATTGCGGCAAATCAGAGAAAATACCATGTCATTTGTACATTAAATAGGCAACTAGGACCTTCTGTGGCACATAGAATTCAGGCACACAGAACAACAACAGCCAAGTGTTAAGATGACAAGGATGGAAATGTAAGCTGATATGGATGGCCTCCAATTTTAAACTGCTGACCTAGATGTCCCAGCCCAAAGGTTAGCTACTGTTTTATCTATCAAGGTTGTTATACTGCAACCATCACTATAATATAACACAGCCAGTCAGGTACTTTATTGCCAGAGAGAAACCCATGTGTCATTTCCAACACCCCAGTTATTTTTTTGATAGATGTATAAAACAAAGCACTATTGTGCACAGCAAGTTGCCTGTACTAGCCAAGGCATCATTCACCACATGACTCAAACCAATTCAGTCTGAAAAAAAAAAAAAAAAAAAAAAAAAAAAAAAAAAAAAAAATTAAACATAGCCACTTCAGAATTATTCAGGAAAAAATATCAATTACTAACTTGCATGTAATCTTTCTGGGTCCATATCACAAAAATAATTCAAATAGTTTAAGTATATTTTCCTGTGAGGAAAGAACACAAGCCACCTAAAGATCTAGTCTGGCATTTCAAAAAGGTGCAAAAGAATTAAATTCAAAAGAGATGGTTCCTTAATACTCTCAGGTCACTTCAAAAATAACACTCTAAGATGCCTGCAATGACAAAGTTGCCCCCACTGAATCCAGATGCTAGTGGAATTGACAGTAATGCAAAATGCAAGCTACAGAAAATGTCTTTGATAGTATTACACTCTTCCCACTTTTCAGAGTAATTCTACACTTGTCTTGGCCTCATTCTACCCTCCTCCCATAGTGGGCTTTACATGGAATTCTACAGTGTTTCACGACTGCATTTCCAATGGAGAACAACATTTGGTAGAGAAAACCATTTTCTAGCACAACACCACTTTGACATGATGTTTTGAACCAGCCTGTTCCCAGAGTTTTCCCAGCCCTCCAGAATTACCCAGAGAAGACACTTTAAACATCTGTACATGCTGTCTTCCATGGAGATCCTGTCAGGCCACTTCACACAGCTAGGACACAACTGAGTTTTTATTCAGGCATGTCTTACTCTAGAGTTAAGGACTGGCATATATTATTCCTCTCAATTTCCTTTTATCTTGATAGCAAACACCTTAGACAATAACAGATTAAATAAACTTGTCAGTCATCATACATAATCTAACCTGATATACAACAGTTCTGAGGTTATTGATTCTTATAGATTTTAATATCCCATTGAACAACCCAATATGATTAACTCAATTTAATTCAATGCCACTCATTCATTACTTTGAGCTCTTAACTTCCACATGCTAGGTCAGCTGGATTTGTCTCCTCAGTTTTCTTTTCATCCCTGTGTCACAGATCAGGTTACTCTATACAGTAGTTGCAGTCAAAGACCTCAGGGAATCAATTCAAGAGCAGCAAGCATCAGTAAAGCAGTCCCTCCATTAAAGAAGGCTTCAAATAGTCCCTCTTTGAATGAAGGTGCTGCTGCTTTGGTAAGAACCCCTCCAGTGTGGAGCATTCCCAAGACACTAGGGAACAAATAACTGGCAGGACAGATAGCCGGGACACACTAGAATATGATCTCCATGTTCAGTGACAGCAGATAAAAATCACAGAATCATCAAGGTTGGGAAAGACCTCCAAGATCAAGCTCAATCTTTGACCAAACACCCCTATGCCAACTAAACCATAGCAATAAGTGTCACATCCAGCCGTTTGTTGAACACTTCCAGGGATGGCGACTCCACCACCACTCTAGGAAGTTAATTCCAATTATTAACTCAGTGAAAAAAAATTCTTCCAGATATCCAACCAGAACCTCCCCTGGCACAGCTTGAGGCTATATCCTCATGTCCTGTCACTGGCTGCATGGGAGAAGAGGCCAATGCCCATCTTGCTGCACCCTCCTTTCAGGTAGTTGTAGAGAGTGGTAAGATCACCACTGAGCCTTCTCCAGACTAAACAACCCCAGCTCCCTCAGCACTCCTCCTCATATGACTTATTCCCTACACTCTTAGAACAGCCGCTCTTGTGCATCTCTTGGCATTTTGATCCTTTTTCAAGCTGCTCTGGGAAGGCTGGAAGCATTACACATCCTCTTTTCACAGTGGCCTCTATGCACAGAGCTTCTTCCTGCTTTACAGTGCCAGTGCAACAACCGTATTTCCTATTCTAAGCCCTTTCATCTAAGGAGGGCTCTCAGATATGAACACTGGCATGAGGGAGAGAAGGAACATATCAGCAAGTACTGGAGCTCTTAAAGCCATGTATTTTTCTCCTGGTTCTAAATAATTTTATTGTATCTCAGATTGTCATCACATTATCTCAAATGGCAGGAACTGGCCCACCACTCGCTTTCATAGCATTTGCCATTACTGCAAAGAAGCATTTCTTAATGGTGCCAGGATTATTGCTCCAACAGAAAAAAAAAGGGGTTGTGGTAGGGTGCCCATTTACCCACTGCTACCTCATTTCATCAGCCATTTATCAACACATTCTTCATTTGGAGAAATAAAATCAATGGTAAGTGGAGCTCTTTCAGTGCATTTAACTTCCCTGGCATGATACAGGTGGTAACACAGCTGAGATCAAACACTTTCATCTTTCCTCCAGAGCCAGCTTGGCTGCAGACTAGCTGCTTCTCAATTAGAGGCTGCAATTTTTCTGGCAAGGATTATGTGTGCTTTCTACAGCTCAGATTTGCCTCGCTGTTGCTATTTTAACTTAAAGAACAATCACTTTCTTCTTACTAGATCATCACCTTTTACCCAAGGTCTGTAAGAAATAAAAAGGCCTGGCTCAAGTTAGGTATGAGACATAAATCTGTGGAAAACTTTAAGCAGATATGAAGACTGAGATTTTAGAACATTGATTCTGTGTTGCAGTTTATAAATCCTGTCACACACTGCAATAAGCATTTCTCTGTTGGTTTCCTGAAAGAGAAGGGTTATAACTGCATTTTGAACAAAGACCAAGGAAGCTTCAGGACATCTCCTGGCCTGTTGCTAAGTAATTTCTGTACCCTGGACATCTTTACTCCACGTCAGGATAATAATAGTTCCCCAACAACAATTGCCTTGCATAGCAAATTTTACCAAGTTTAATTTCTTTGAATATCAAAGATGACAACAGAAAAGGCATACCACCATTCCAGTGCTTTGAAGGGAGAAAGAGGTACTGTAGTAGCTTGCTCCACTTTCAGAATTCTTTTCCTTTTTCTTGGTTTTATGACTAACATGTAATTTAATAGGTAAGATTAGCTATCTCCCAGGTATCCCAGGAAGATTAGAGATCCTGGAATTAAAAGGTTAGTAATGCCCTATGTCTCCACAGCACTGTGAGATCTGTTATGGCTTGTAAGAATGGCTGATACAAACCTGAAGACAACTCATACCAATACAAACCTTTTCTTTTTGACAGGGTGGAGTATTTTATAATGTAAACCAAAGAACAACAAAGATCAACTACATGTTCCTATATTTGTCATAAGTTTCCCACAACCTCTTTAATGACACTACTTTGTGTGGTTTAATATTGTAGTAGAATACTTCAGATGTTCATCTGAATCCACACCTCTCTACATCACCTGCAGGGTCCACAGGATGACAGTATGTCACTTAATTCATTTAAGCTTCTACATATTTCTGTTTGTTAGTATTTGCTTCAGGTGGTCACTCTTTGCAATTTGTCACCGTTTCACAAGTAAGGATTCAAAATAACTCAGATGCCTAGTTTTCAAGTCTAAAGCCAAATGATCTTTAGTCTCATTCCTGATCACTAACATTTGGCTGACAGGTAACACACCGATTTTCACATACAAGTGTTTAAAATGCAACATACTGGAGACATTTCCCCCCATCTTCAGACTAGCTCCTCATCCAGTAATGTACACGTTGTGTTTTGCACCTTATGAATTCCTACGATGCTTGTAGGTCAATAAATCAGACCTTATAAATCAGCCACAGCCTCTGTGTTGCATCCATCTCCCCACTCCCAGACCTGAAATGCTTTGTCAGCAAAGGCTTGAGCTATTGGTTCTGCAGGTGCAGGTAGATCAATATTAAACACACGGCAGTTCGGTCTGCAGTGACTAATTCTAGCTCTGCTCTCCCAGTCATTCGAGAGTACATGTACCTGGCTGAGATTACCAGAGCCCTCAGCACTGACCAAAGTCCCCATATAACTCTCATTGACACCCAGCATACAGGTTCTCCTGTAAGCACTGATTATACTGGCCGTAGACAAAAAACGTTCCTGAAAGTTGAGGAAGTAGGGCCACCTTAAAGGAAGGACTGGATGGTTCAGAATAAGCTGTTGTGTTGGGATTAACAGCTTTCACATTCTGAAATCCACAAATCTCAGCCCTCCTGAGAACAGGCACATCTATATTATGTAAAACTATCTGTCAGCTTAATTTTTAATCTTTTCTACAGAAGAAAAATAGGTACCCAGAGCTCTCTACTACCTTTTGCTGATATTCAATGCAAAGTGGAATCCAATTTTTCTACACACTTTAGGTTGCACCTTGCCTGACACTCAAAGAAGTAAAACCATGGAATTGTAGAAAAGAAGCAAAAAATGCTCACCAGAGGCCAGGCTGAAGCAGCACAACTTTGCATAAACTATTTCCATCTCCAAAAACAATCCTGACTCTTAATTCCATTAACATTTCCTCTTACCAAAGAGCTAGGAAATGGCATGCTGAAGCACCACATGATTTTTGTCAGAGTATCATCATAAGCAAATGAAAAGCAAATAACCGGGATATGATAGAAAAATAATATTTTTAGTCTGCTTGGAAGGGATGTAGGAAAACAACATCAAGGAGGCAGCAGTGTTTCAGCCACAGATATCACAGTTTAGTACATAGCCCCAGATTAAACACAAGGGGGCAGCAAGTTGATCCAGGGGTGCAAACACAGAGACCATAACTGACGCTTCTGATAGAAGAAGCTGCCAGCATTAAAAAAAAAAAAAAAAAAAAAGCCCACCCCACATTCCAAAAACAGTGTCATCACACAGTACCTGCCCAGCTCAGCTGTGTGGACAGGCAATAAAAATAATTCATACCGCAAACTTAGCATCTCTGTCAAAGAAGACAGTATGCCTATCATGGAGTGTCATGACATACTACAGACAAACAAAGCTCTTCACAGCTTTCAATTGACAGGTAGATCAAGCACAAGAATAACTTCTTTCTTTCCAGCATCACCACTGGAAGGCAGTCTCCTCCATAGCAAAACACCAAAGAGATTTAACAGCAAAAAGGTAATTCTGCACTGAAGGTAGTACAAAGGAAACACAAAGGTAGGTGAACTAAGGAAGCAGTCCATAGCTGGAATAGAGCCAAATACTGGAGATAATCCTGGTTGCACAGGATGATGGGAAGTAATATCATTTGTTAATGGACACTTAAGTCTCTGCCTTAGAAACCCACCTGGAGGGAAATCCATCAATTAAAATAAAAAGAAGAAGTCACCCAAGTCATCTAAAAAATCATCACCTCTTCTGCTGCAGCATCCAAGGTTTTTGCATTTAAGTGCTCACCTGAGCATCCTCAAGATCCTGCCAATCACAACCTGAGTGCAGCTTTCAGAGGGGAGGCACAGGGAGGCTCCAGACTGCTATGACAGACTGTTCCATGCTGTCAGTAGGTACCGTGAACACTCTGTCAGACTGGGCCCTTGCTCTGGACCAAGGTGGAATGGTTTAAACCCAGACAGCAACCCAGCCCCACAAAACCCATCATTCACTCTCCCACTAAGGAGAGAATCAAAAGGGTAAAAGCTAAAAAACTTCTAAATTGAGATAAAGACAGTTTAATGAAGAAAGCAAAAGCCACACACGCAAGGAAAACAAGGAATAAATTCACTGCTTTCCATGGGCAGGCTGATGTTCAGCCACCTCCAGGAGGGCAGGGCCCCATCACATGTAAATGTGACTTGCGAAGACAAACACTCCAAACGTGTCCCCACTTCCTCTTCCTGATCCCACAGGTGGGGAAGTGAGTGAGCAGCTGCATGGTACTTGTTTTCAGCCTGGCCTTAAACCACAACACAAGGGCACATTTTTACAGGCGCCCCAATATGAAATATGCAGGCAATTACATTTACATACAGCCTTCACGTTCCAGCTGCTTTAGGAGTAAGACAACAGTCCACAGAGAATGCCTCTCTGCTCTTTCTTCTTGTTCTTTTACATACTCACGAGCTGCTTTGCTTTCAGCCAAATGCCAAAGATGATATCCTCCATGGCAGCGCTCTACCCCACAGGGAAACACATCAAAGCTGTCAGTCCTACACACACATCACCATTTACTGAGAAACTGCCCTGTCCTATCACCTACCCACCCCTCAACAGATAAAGCAACCTCACCACATGTGTCAGTCTTCAGTATGAAATGGAAAGGCCTGCAGCCAAAGCAACAGCTGCCACAGTCAATTTAGCCATTGGTAGAAACAGTAGTGAGGGCAAGAGAAGCCCACTGAAACTCTGTAGTCTCTGCTGTTATTTTTATTACAGAAGACCTTGATCAACACCATTTCAGATATAATACCTATATACATATAAGACTCTGAATCAGGGTAAAGTCCCAATACAGGAGACGTGCAAGAGAACTAGTATTTCTCTTTCTACAACCCATTAATATAGTGACTACACGATGAAGGTCACAAAAGGAAAACTGGGAATTGTGTCTCCTGAGACACTGATCAGCACCAGGCTAGTGGGGCTACTCATATTCAAGAACTCCAGCAGCCCAAAAGGAGCATTTAAGAATGAAATTCAGTGGGCAAGCCTCAAAACTGTCTAAATCAAACTCTCATGCTAATGCTCCTAAGCTGCTCCCAGGCCCTGAAATGGCATCATTATTTATGTGGAAGGGTGCAGTAGAGTTGAAGACCAAATACCAGACCCACAGCACATGTTCAGACCACACAAGCCAGCAGCAATTTTCCTTCTCCTAAGTTCACTTCTACTAAGCCTTCAGCAGAAAGCTCTACACAAGATCTCAAGCCCGAGGCTGTAAGCAGTGTTTTGATGGAATGGTTTTTTGTTTGGTAATTTTCCTCCTGTAGGAGCATAATTTCCACTCATGGACAATCCAAGAGGGAGACAAAGAAAGAACTAATGGAAGTTGCAAGCCTTTTGTCTACTCCATTAGCACCAAAGGTATGCTCCTATATTCCAAGATGTTGCTAAAATTACATAAATTCACAGCCCTCTCTGCCTTGCAGGATGCATTTCCCCTGCCCTGCAAGCTTATCTGTGTTTGTACTACTGTGGCAAGTAATGGCTGCAACCAGAGGAGGACTCCACGGTACAGTAAAGAAACAGCACCTGGCCCCAAAATTTAAAACTCATAATTTAAAACAATGTGAAATGAGGGGGATGAACCAAATACAGAGGACAAGGTAAAAGGATGGAATAGCTATTATATGAACAGGACTTTTAACTGACTGTCTCTACTCCCCCTCCTGTTTTTTAGAGAGCTTAGCTGCCCACAACCAATACATCATAAAGACTAAAACCATGAATTGAACCTTAAGGCTTTTTTTGGTCCAGAAAAGGGCAGAAATATAACAAAGAGCTACCTTAATGCAGGGAAATTCAGCTGTTCCCATGCTCTTTTAAGCAAGTAATTACAAGAGATTGGGTGATTCTCTAGAGGTGTGTTAGGGGAGGCAGGGATTTAAATGCTGCTCTGAATTTTACAACAGGGGAAGGTACTTATCTACCCTGACCTGGCCCTGCTTTTTATGACTGGCTTATTCCATTCTTAGGTGCCTACAAAGGATGAGAAAGAATGAAAGTGTGGGAGTACCCTTCTTTTATCCCTGCCTGAAGCAAAGAGAATGTTTAATTTATAGCATGCCCACTACACACACCCCTCCACAGCTTGTATCACTCAGAATTCACAGCAGAAGGACATGACATTTCTCCAGATTGCAATATGTCCATTCATTTTCAGATACCAGTACTTCTGCTTAGGATAACTACCACACACCAGGAAATTGCTAGAGGGGGAAAAAAAAAAAAAAAAAAAAAAAAAAAAAAAAAAAAAAAAAAGAAAAAAAAAAAAAAAAAAAAAAAAAAAAACACAAAGTGCCAAGAGAAAAGGGGATGCATGTGCCAAGCTCTTTTCCAAGGAGATTATGCTAGAAAACTAAGCAGTGATCTGAAAGGATAACTTGAGATGAATAGACTCATATGCAGCCCATGTACTTAGCCCGTATGCCAACTGCCAATATAGCACAGCTCTGCTATTCATCCCATCTGATTGTAAAAGGGTGGGAGTTGGAACCTTTACACTGCCAAAATGCCAGCCACTAGCCAAAAGGTACATTTGGTTGCTTGTTAGCACAGCAGATGTGAAATGGGCAGCCTTTCCCTTCTCTGACCTCCTCAAGGACAGCAAGAGCAGCACCAGAAAAGAATGGAGATCAGCAAAACAAACTGATTTTCTGAAAGTTCTACTTTTTTGGCACTATTCCCACATCATGGGTTTTTTCCCCACCAGTAATTTGTCAAGAAAAAAATAACCTCCCTAATACTTAGCTCTTGTATAAGAAAATCCAGGGACCTGAAGACATTCAAATTAAACAAAAAAAGAGTTATCAACAGCAGCAAGAAGGGCTTGTGCTGACAGGATTAAGAGGAGTTCTGACCACTATGGGGGAATACTGAATACATAGGACTGAGACACCACAGAAGGATAAGCCCATAGGAAATATCTCTGTTTTCTCTAACAAATGCCCTGCTTACTCACTGCCTTTTGAAGCACTAGAACATGTAACGGGGTATCTCATATCTGGAGGCACATTTTTTTAAATTCAATTTTCATGTAAGTACTGGTGAGAGAAGCTGCTTCACCTCACTGTGCGGCATGGAAGAAAACTACTGTGACCATAAATACAGAAGGAGAAGGCAAGAGGAAAGGAGTTTCACTTTGTGAGTCCCGTTGAATCAGTACTGGGCAGAAATCGGGTGCAAACAGGCCAGCTAGAAATCTGTATGTAACAATTCTACCCTTTGAAGATATTCCTCTAAAAAAAGATAGGAAAAAAAAGCAGTCTTGCTGCTTAACACAACAATAAATATTTGCCCAATCCTACCACACTATAAAACAGTCAAAAGAGGGAGTTAACTGCACCAGCTAGATAGATTCCATGCAAAACAGAGACAGCAGAGACGTGAGCAGATGTACAGAGGAGAGGCTTCATTCTAAAGGGGAAAGGTTGCTTGCTCCTTGGTATGCTTACCACCTTCTAAGAGCTCCACCAAAAAACTAACAAGCCAAAAATACTCAGTTTGAGCCTTAAAAAGGCTAAGATTTTTATACCTGCCTGTTAAGGAGAACTCCTGTATTAGATATAATTCTAAGCAAGCTGATTGGATAAATCCATGGGTGATAAGCTTTTTAAAAAGCTACTCATTTAATTAGCCATTGTATTTCAAAACGGAAACTGCATTTAAAGCCACTGGGACACTGAAGTTATTAAAAGCAGAGTTTATTTACAGAGTCATTCTTAACAGCATATTTAGTTAATAAAACATAGGTAAATTGTATGTGCTATTAATAAGCTTATTAAAACAGTTAACCCAAGCACATTTCTTACTTAATACAGTAATCCATAACCTTCTCAGAGAACTTCCTCTTCCCCGTTTCAAGGGAATTTACCAGGACCAAATGCTTATTTTTAAATTCAGGCTATATGTGGCATATTCAAAAATGTTAATTTAAATGACCAATGTTTTAACTTGTTCTATCCAACCAGAATAATAACTTGAACAACATGGCTCAATTAGTCACAACCCCTTAAAAAAAAAAAAAAAAAAAAAAAGTTCTGTTATCCTGGTAGTGCCAGGAAATGATGGAATTTCACCTTAGCAAGTCTGCAATACAGTAAATAAAAATCAGATGGAAACACCTCTATAAGTAGAGCACACTTCCTTGCTCTACAAAAGCACCACCAATAACCGAGCTGGAAATGCCAGTGGACAAAGGTGAAGACTAGGAACCAATGGTCTCAATGAAGAACTAGGTTTTTCAATCACTATACTGTTATTGTGTTCTCTCAATTACACATAAACATCTATGAGATTTCCCAAGTACTCCTGAAGTGAATTAACAAAATTCTCACTATATTCCATTTCCCTTTCCAGCCCAGAGAAGATACAAGGTGGTAATATGTCACAGTTACATGCACACATGCAAGAAAAGGAAGAACTAGATGATGCGTTACACTGATCAAAGAGAAAGACAAGCCTTTCTCCCTTAACAGCTGAAGATTCATAGCTTTCCATCTCTTCTGCGACTAGTTTCTCTACCTGCCATCTCTACACAGAAGTAGGACAACCCAAAAAACATTCCAGTTCCTCATAACAATATTTTAGTAACTAATGTCTATCCTTTCTTCAAGCTTCAAAAATTCATGAATGCTTCAGTCATTCACTCCCTGCAACATGAGATACTTAAAATTCTCACACCTACACTTGATCTAATAATAGAGAGTCAGAGAGCAACAGGCATTTACAGAACACAATCCATCTTCAGAGATTTTTGGCTACCTACCTATGTGCTGTTTATCCAGAAACACCTGTTTCTCTGTACCGATGATATATAAAAGTCTGGTCAGATGCAAGTAGCTAAAAATATTAAGCTGAACCCCTTAAATTCAGATTTACACAGCACTTCCTCAGAGAACCAGTAGGTGAAGCAAAGACACAAAATTAGTGATTTTTTGAATGGTGCCAGAAGTACACTTGCAAATAATATTTAAAAGCCCCATACTAATTTCACAACTCAACTTACTTGTCACAGTTGCACAGCTTTTCAGCTCACCTCAGAGCCAAAGTCAAGAGTATCCTTTTTCTGTCCTGCACACAAATTTTCTTGCATTTCCCATAAACAACTCCAGTCCCCAGTCCTCATCTTCAGGCCCTCCTCTGAGTCTGATGTGAAAATCAAACACAGTTCACTGCTTCAGTATCTGTTTGCATAGTGCAGGCTTGAAAACACCAACAGCCTTTCTTTACCTCAGACAGTATCTTGTGAGCGATTCATTCCTGATCATTCTGTGTCAGGTCCAAGACTGTTTTTACCCACCAGCCACTGTGTTACATTAGAATAGACAAAAGGGAAACAAGCTCCATGGTCTAAATGGCTTTCACAGCCTCAAAAGGAAGGGAGGTGATGTGGAGAGAGATGACAGAGGGCAAGGCAACCCCAACTACTAACAATTCTGTTGAACACAGCCATAACCAACTAATGATGAAAGTTAACATTTTCTTTTTATAAACATCTAGAAGGAACTGAACAATGCTAATGTTGTGCACTGTCTTAACAGACAAATTCCTTCATAATGGCAGAAAGTAGTGAGAGGAAGCAGTTTTCACTTCTGCCTTTGTGCAATTACCATTTGTTTTGCTCAGGTTTTGGTTTGTATACTTGACAATACTTCACTCAGAGACTATGGTCCCTTAGAAATGAATTCTGGAATGACCACTTTGGTACTTCCTGTGTTCAAGGCTCTAAAATGCCTTACACCAAGGAAAACAGAAGTGAAGGATAATTTGCTGTAGTACTACTGTACCAAAGACTGGAAAAGAGCAGCTTAGCCAGGGTTTGATGTACATTAATGGAGGAAAAAAAAAATAAATATATATATATATATGGCATCAGCCTGCAACAGCAGCAAGCAGTATTCTTTGCCAAAGACTCAAGAAGACCCAACATGTGTATAGTCAAATACTGTACGTGTATTAATGCCTAACAAAAGCTCTTGGCATTGCCCATGTGAGACCGAAGCTTCTAAGGCTCCAGGGAATCCCCTGGAGTATTCCTGCATGCTCACACTTCATCAGACTCTGTGTGGTGACAAGAGCAGTCCTTCAATGCCTGCATATCTTATAGCTTTGTAGCTTATAGCTTTTCTCCTTAAACTCAGTGAAGGAGAAACCACCTTCTAGTGAAAGATTCCCTGCCTCTGGTGGAAGATTCCCTGTTCATTGCTAGGGGTTGGAACTAGATGACCTTTAAGGCCCCTTCTAGCTCAAACCATCATATGATTCTATGATTACTTTATACATGCATGGTCTCAGAAGGTATAACTTCTTTCAAAGCACCTAGATTGCTCCTCTTTTGTCACTGCCTTTACTTCATCAGTTTATTAGGAACACACCTGTTCACTTTTGTGCTTTAAGACAGGAAGTAGGTCTGATCCAACATAACAGAGACAGGTTTTAAAGCATGGTGAATATTTGGGTCTTCAAATCTATTTCAGCACCAGAAGACCCCCTGCTTCCTCTAAGGATGTACCAATACAAAACACCATGGAAAAGGTAGAGAACTGGGGAAGAGCAGTTAGCCTCACCTACTAGAATTGTTATGGGACCTACAACACTTGGTCCATTATGCCATTTGCCCTTTTTAAGGCCAAGCTAATTGCACAATAAACACCAAGTCTACATTTCATGCCTTATTTTATGTATACAAAAACTCTGCGGGTGCATAATCATCAAAAAGCTAAACAGTCCATGAAAAGAGACTGCAACAAGGCTGGAGGAGTTACTAAATTCCATTTGGTCACAGAAATTGTCTCTGCCTTGGAATGAGACAAACAACTCTGATTTTCCAAAAGGCATTTCATCAGGAAGGTGTATGGCACACAGTAATTACCCACGTTCTCCAAAGTGTCGAGACAGATGACCAGCTGCATGCCTATTCTCCTCCTGGCCTAGCTCCCAAGTACTCTGGCATTTCCCCTTGTTGCCTACATTAATGTGACTGAAGACAAAGGCTAACTGCATTAGGGTCTCTGGCAGTTGGGTAGCACTTCATGTTTTAAGGACCACAGGCTAGGATTTGGTTACAACAGTAACTGTGTACAACATGCTACAAACACCCTGTTAGGAAACGTAACAGCTCCAAACTGCTCTGTTCTGTGAAATATGTCAGCATAGCTCTGCCAGGGTACAGCCATGTTAAGTATTCTGCACATCCTTGAAATCCAAATGTTCATGCCACCAAATCTGACTAACCTCTCTCCCACACTTCCTGGATAGGAAACTAAAGGTGGCTAGATTAATATCTAAATTTCTATTTGGTTTGGGAGTTTGGAGGGGGGGTTTTGTTGTTTGTTCAGGGGCTTTTTTTTTTTTTTTTTTTAATTTACTGTTCTGCATCATTTGCCTCTGTCCTTATAAAACATGACACCTGAAAAATCCAGAGGCACATAAAAGCAGCTTCTCTTCAGTGATATGGTATGACCAGAACTTCTCCAAGTTACCTCTTACCTCTGAAGCCTCATTCAGAAAATCACTTGCCTCTTTTTAAGGAAAGAGCACTCACAATAATAAGGAGCTACTGCCCTTGTTAACAGCTTTAATTTTAATCTAATTGCCCAATTACAGCTGCTCCCATTTTCACAAGAGACGATATTATTTGAAGTATTCCTCTACCTAGCAGAGTCTTTACTGACATCAAGCAGGTACAGTATAATTTATTTCAGATAAAGATGAAGAGAGAAACAAAGTAAAGCCCTCAGGAAAGAGCACAGCAAGGCTGTGTTTCCCCTCTGCGGCAAAATGTAGCAACTTCAAGAACAAAATGGCACCAGAAATCATTTCTAAAAAACAGAGGAAGGTATAGGGAGGAGAGGGAGGGGAGAAAACAAACAAACAAACAAAACAACAACAACAAAACATTCTAAAAGACTAGCAGTTCTACAACTGCATTTGGAATAAGAGATTACCCACAAAAGTAATGCAAGGTGAAAAGGACTATAGGGAACATGAGGTGCAAAGGAAAGACTGTGAACTAAATTTCTCCCAGATATTTCTTCAAAGAGCACAGCAAATTCAGGAACAGATTCCATAGCAATTGTGCAATGCAACCCAAAAGAGCTAACTGTTGTCCAGGGATATTTATGATGCTTTATCCAGGGAGGCTATTATCCCTTGGAATGGACTACAGAAGAATCATTTTGCTACTTCACCAGTCCAAAGCTCTAAAAATCTGTGTTACACTTAGGAGAGTAAAAGTGAAGTATGCAGAAGTGATCAAAAGAGAACAGGCTGGGTTTATAGCCTGCAGGGGAAACAACTGATCATATATTCTTCCTATGACAAACAACTGAGAAAGTAATTGAGAGCCTAGCAGAAACCAATGTTGTTACCTCAGCATTATTGATTTTCGGCAGACATCTTAATCTAACACATGACAAAACTTTGGTCATTCCAGTAAGATATAGCTTTCAAGGAAAAATGATATTTATAAAGGTAGTTTATGGTTCAGTTAGAAATTCTTATGAAGTCAAGCTCAGGCTACAAAGGAATAGAAATAAAAAGGCTCCTTAAAAACAAAATGGATAGAAAGTTTGATTAAAAGGTGAAAATATCACTCAAGTATACTGAAGCAGAAGGAGCCTCTGATCTTCAAAACACTAAAAGGAGGTAGTAAAAACATAACTTTAAAATACTGTACTAAGAAAGCCTTATTCTTATCAAAGGGATGAGTGGCACTGAAAACCCACAGTTCACCTGTTACGCAATCTTTAAAACATTTCTTGCAAAATTTACCAGAAACATTCCCACTGTTTATAGTAAAACAAACTGGAGCTATTAACACATGTATATGTTAAAAAATGAAGCCATAACAGGATAAAAAGATAAAAGTCCATATAGTCCTTTGTGGACATTCAAACTCAAAGAAATACAAGAGTAAAGAAATAAAAATTGTTAATACTAAAGAGTAAAATCTCAGAAAATTGCAACAAACACCTTATACATATATGCTGAGAGAAAAAAGTGCTCACAGCAATTACGAAGACTCCATCAATTTAAAAGAAACAAACAAACAAAAAAAAAAAAAAAAAAAAAAAAAAAAAAAAAAAAAAAACAAAAAAAAAAAGGGCAGCAAAATAAAGGGAACTTTGTGCACAACTAAAAATGCCTTCCTACCTTCCCCCTGTTTCCTCCTACAAGCAGCCTGCCCTCTCCAATCTCAGACACCATTCTCTGCACACCTCACTCTCCTGTTTCCTGGGGATATCTGAGCCATTCCCCCCACTACGGCTTTTCAGCCTACAGGGGGTAATGCACAACTCAGAGTTTCAGATGATGACACTAATTGGGCTCTCTCTTCAGCAGATGTTTTCTACCTGCTAAAGTCAGTACTGCCCTCTTCCCAGCTGCATCATATTAGCAAACTACAGCTGATTAACACAGAGGGCCCCTCCTCTGTTTTTTTCCAACTGACAAATAGTCCACTAAGAATTATTGATTTTAAGTCCCAAAGATAACAGCCAAGCAGAGTTTTTACATGCTTGTGACAAATTCTTACTTGTGAAATGAAATCTGACCTAGAGCTCTCTAGAAATCAGGCCTAGTGAGATGACCATTCATCATTCTTTAATATGCTTGGGGTAGGCTATCTAATAACAACCCAGTCCTGCACCTCTCCTGCCATCATGCTGCTGCTGTTGCTTTTGCGCACTCTTGGATGAATGCCCTTAAGAGAAGGGAAAAAGCAGTCGCTTCCAAAAGTACTCTTTATTTTTGGTATCCATTCACAAGGTTGGTAAGAAACAAATCCAGCCTGCTGGGCTTTGACATAGATTTTTTTCAGATGTCAAAAAAGAGAGACAAAATACATAGGCATGGGAGAGCCTGGTTAATGAAGTGTCACAGCTACGGTTGATTTGTTCACTGCCTCTATAATTTTATTATGTGTATCAGAGTGATAAGGAGCAACATTTCTCACATTTTGTTTATGCACTATACAGTTAAGGCTTAAGTGGAGCAGCATCTTGAGACTTACAGCAGGCTTTGCAAGTGAAGCAGAATGCTCCACTCACGTCTATTTCAATCACATGAGGACCATCTGTAGAAGCAAATTAATGCTAAGCTTTATTCCTCAGTAATAAACACCCATTGTACTGTACCACTGTCCATGCACTTGTTCCAAGTGTGAGGCAGGGCTGTGACATGGAAGGAGAACATTCAGAGAAGCCTGACACCTGTTTTGAGGAATTCAATGCACCTCTGATCTATGTTCTTTGACTGCAAACTCTCTTTGTCAGGAGAACTGCTTCCATCATTGGATCTGTCAAGCGGAGCCACTGAACAAGCCATTTCACTGGGTCTCCCCCAGTCAAGCTCAATTTGAGTTTTACAGTCCTTGATACTTGTGCGATATTGTCATAGAAGCCATTAACGTACTTTGCACTGGGAATTATGCTGCTTGGCAGGGGCTATCTCTCCTCACGATACCTGCATGTCCAAAGCTCAACCTAGTCTTGTAATGAGATTGCAAAAAGTAGTCATATATATTCAAAATGTTGGCCTGTAAGCCAGTAAGGCCTGAAAATATTTACCAATATGTCAAAATGCTTCTAGCTGAAAACCATTTCTAAACCATTTGCTGTTTGCAAGTTTAATGGCTTAAGGCTTATGGGCTCATGAATCACCAGCTTTCTTAGCAGCAGCATTTGAAATGTTGATATCTTAGCCTTGAAATAGATGTGAAGGTACCACAGCCTTTACAAGCTGTTATCGAAAGACATACTTTAAAAGCTCCCACAAAAGACTGAATGCAATAGAAGTAGCTGAGCAGGATGAAAGTAACCGAACCAACTTAGTTAAAGTCATTGTTCATGTCTGTGTTCCATTTCAGTGATTACCCTCCAGCTGGACAATGAATCAGATTAAAGGAAGCTTTGCTACTTACAGTTCATCTGATAAAAAATCCAGATGACTTCAGAGGCAATGATGAGTATTTGGGAAACTATTAGTCTTATTTCAAATTACTGAATTCAACTGAAAAAAATATGGAGAGCAATCCCATTTATCACACATAAAAAAAAATTTAAAAAAAAAAAAAAAAAAAAAAAAAAAAAAAAACAAAAAAACAACCAAACAAACAAACAAAAAAAAAGTACCATTCTTAAAATGCCAAGATTTTCAGCTGAGAAGATAAATGAACATTTATGGGAAAAAAAACCAAACACATATGTGTGGAATGAGTCTGTCTAAGGTCAATAGGTTATGCTGGTAAATGGCACAGATATGCAAAATCAAATGTTAAGCATAATACTAGAAAGATAACAGGGATGGAACGGACAAATACACAGCGAAACCAATTAGAAGAAATAAGAAATCTCAATCATGAATAAAATAATAATTTTATATACAGTCCTCTGAAATACAGCATCAAATTATTTATCTTGGTCTTGCAAGGGGATATACACTGTGGAGTGTAAAATTATAAAACATACACATTTTTCATCTACAACAACCAAGACAGATGAATGAGCACGTAAATATGGTAAATAAGTTCTGTTTCAATTTTAAACAAAGATATTACAAAAACCTATTAAAATAGAATACATACAATTGAATGCTTATGGGTTTGCTTATTTGTGAGTATCTTAAAAGGTAAAGAATTCATGGCCTTCATGGTATTTTCTGAGTATCTGCCCCCGTCTATGCACACACTCATCCACAATGTCACAGTGCGGACAACTTGTAAATATGCCTCTTCCCTCCTATCTTCTTGAACCAGCTTAAAATCCCAATCTGTATCAAACATTTCTCTGAGGATGGCTAAAATCAAGTCAGCCTCAGCTCTACAAACTTTTTGCTCCATCAATATAGATAAAAATTGCTATTTTGCCTCTCAACCTATAACTCTTCATTACCAACCCTCATTTCACTCCAAACCCTCACACTCAGCGATGCAAAAACAAGCAGAAATATTCTGACTTATATTCAAGATTGTATGTTCATCTTCACAATTAAAAGGTTTGTCTAAAGTGTCATTATCTGCTTACTACAACTTCTTTCCTCAGGTCTCATCTCATTCGAGTCCTATTTGCCCAGAATGTCAACCCCATCAGCATTTTCAGCAGTTAATCTGACCATAGGAATGCCTGAATGCATTCTTCTTTGGTTTCTCCTTGTATTTGAGCTTTTACTCATTCTGCACTCATACTTGAGGTAAACTTTTAAACAGCTCCAAACTTCATTTTCATTCCTCCTGATCACTCCTTAAAACCTTGCTCTGATTTCTCCTAAGAAATTTGAGTTAGGCTACTGCCAAGCACACTGCTCAATACAATCCATTTCCCTACACTTACTGCCCATGACCATGGCTTTACACTCACATTGTAAGCTTTTGGGGACAAAGACAGCTGTCTTCTCTTTCAGCTGTACACAAGCGTCAAACATTTTTCCATTTTACTCACTAAACTAAATACATGTAGCATTTACACTTCTTTTTCAACATTTTGATGTGTTTTAGAGGATTGTGTGACTGTTATCCTCATTGTAAATAGAGAACAACGTGCAGATAACTAAGATTTTAAGTCAGCAACATTTAAATTATGCTTGAAGCCACACCAGCAACACTGCAGCTTGAATGAAGCAGACACGACATGCAACTCCAACGAATGCCTTCCAATGTCATAGGACAACATAGCTTCAACAAATGTGTAGGGCAACAACACATGTAGGGCTTATTTTCCTTTATGAGTTGTGCTGTTCAAACAAGCCTGTACACACTTCCTTTAGGGTATCTGTGACATAGAGTGACTTTCCATCACAGAATGAGTATGATTTTAGAGAGTTGTCCATACTCACTCTGGTCCACATCTATACCCAGGCTGTTCACAAGGGACAGAGGCTGAAACAGACACTGATTTTCTTTTTAGTGCAGCAGTAAGACAATCAAAATGCCCATATACTACTCTTTACCACCATCTTGGAGCAGGCCACAGAACATCACCGACCTGGAAGGCACAGCGTTTCAGAACAGGCTGAGTTCAGGTAGTTTACACATGGAAGAGTGAAGAGGGAAATTCTAAAAAAAAATTTAAAAGAGTAAATTATGAGTGCAGTGAAAAGAAAAACTTTCTATACTCAAGGCAAGTAATTTAGCATTTTACAGTGGTGCCTCAGTTACTAGGCACAACTGGTCCACGTAAAAATAGTTGCAAATGAAAGGCAGAAACCCAGAAGTGAGATGTCAGCCTTACCAGTAGGCTAACTCTCCACCAGTCCCATTTCTAAAATAAGTCTACGCAGATGACACCAAGGTAGATGCAACATCCTCACACAGAAAAACACTCCTGAAAGGAAAGTTCCAGGAGAAGAAACTATTGCATCTATCAATTACCCAGTGTAAAACCTTGAATAGATTATCAATATGAATAAAGTGAGGATTTGTACACCCTGAGGTCATCCACCATCCTGTCTGTTCTACTCCATATGTTTTACAAATGTGATCATGTTCTAGCTCCAGCCTGAATATGCTGCCAAAACCTTCCTACCCTTCCAAGAATGCAGTTCCAGAGAGAAGGTACTTTCAGGCATAGCAAATATGCCTACTGACTACAGCACTGGGAGCAATCCTGATCTCCTATGAAATCCGTGCAACTGGACTGCCCTCACAGATTTGGGGGCAGTGGGGTTTGTATCCAAGCCCACATTACGCTCATTTTTTAATCTCTAGGTAGCCTTCACCTTACTTAGCAAAAATATAGGCAGAAATCTCCAAAAATATTTAAATGCTCATGTAGCCACAGCACACTGCAAGCACATGTCTAATAAATCTGTTCATCAAAGTTTTCTAGTCAGTACATATCACAGAGTTAACTGAAAATGGCTCAAACAAAAGCTGAGTTACTTCCTTACCTAAAGGAAACAGCATGTTGTCCAGTACGGCAATACAGTAAAACACCTGACACTGCCAGCAAAGGTAAGCTACTACTGATTAACAGGTGGGATGAATTCCAGAAACACATTTAATTATCTTAGCAATTCAGTTCACCAATTCTCTTGGAGCTGTCAGAAACTTGACGTTCCCAGAGATGTCCAAATGGGGCATCTCGTCGAGTCGAGAGGTCAACACAACACTGGAAGCACACTTAGTGTGTTCCATTGAACAGAATAACCCGCAGCTCCTCTCTCCCTTGTGCTGCAGTTGTAGAGAACAATCACTAGATGGAGCCGCACCGTCACAAATCTGATTTATGGCCGCTGCAAGAGTTGTTGCCTCCTACAGTGGTTTGGCCTAAAACTGACGTGTTGCAGCACACGCTGATAACTCGTCTTCTGAAAGATGGGATGAAATGCTCTCATTTACAAACGCAAAATGTACACAGAGAAAGTGACAAGATACTGAATGGAAAAATGCCACAAAGAAACCAACAACACTCACAGCTTTCAAAATCAAATAAATTTTAGAAGTGAACTGTAAGTTATTTTATCTGCCAAGACAGATCATATGTCTTACTTTGTTCTGCAAATCAGAAATCACAGCAGACTCACTAGTGAGTGACATGATCAGTTTCTGCAGAAGAAATACAAGAGCTCTGGGGGCAAGTCTTTGTAAATAAGCTCTAACACACTAAAAATGCAGTGATAGACAAACACATTTCCCATAAATACCCTGGTGATATACTTAATCCCACACTTAAGACATACTTAGAAAAGAATATTTTTCTTCTAACTGCACTGACATTAGTTTTGCTAGCATAGGGAAACAGTTGAAATATTTTTATCCAAACCTACCAACACACAGTTCATCTGGCTTTCTGGAGATAGATTATGTGCCAAAAGGGAATTTTCACCTGCTCTCATCCTACATCTGTGGAGGCCAGGTTGCAACCAAATCCATTCCTATGTATTGCTGGTCTGTGCGCAGTGGCACTACTTTCACCTCCCATAGAATGTCAGAATGATAGATCCCCACATTTTGCTTGTGTTTTCCAAAACCCAGATGCTACCAGTACTTCACAAAATGAAAACCACAACCCCAGCCCATCTCCGAAAGGCAGAGAAACACAAAAGACTCAGGTTTAGGCTGACATAAAAAAGATGGCACAATCACTGTTGACATATAAACCAACTCCCTCGGCAACAGATCCGGTCAGGGAGGAGATCCTTCAACAAGGCTGTAAAGTAGTGTCAAGGGCACTGCTCCATCTCACCTGAAAGGTACTGCAGAAGGGAGCTGATACAGCATTGGAGGAACCCAGGCCCCATTCCCCCTCTCTTGGAGAATCTTCCTTGACTCCTTTCACCTGGAAATTCACAGGTCACAGGACTGAAATTGCAAAAATTTTACATTCATTTTGATGATAATTGCTCACACCTCAGCTGCAAAGGAACGTGTTGTAGGGGAAGGAGAGAACTCACTTCCTGGGCTAGTTGGAGTACCAAGCCTCTTACGAGCATATTATTTCTGTGAAAAGCTCCTCCAATAGGAGCCCATTACGTGCTCACACGACACGTGGGTATGTTTTAAAATGAAGACTGCGGTGAAGCTGTACCAGAACCAGCCTCTGAGGAGGTGATAGCACAAATCCCAGGCGCTGTCTTTGTCACTCGACACACCACAACCGAGCACGTTACCGAGCGGAAGGCTCACACCTCCCGCGGGTGACCCATCCTCTCGCCACCCCAGCCGAGCCCAGCATCGGGCACGCCAGGGCGGGGGGGGGCCGTACGAGCCACGAAGACGAAGCCAAACGCCGCCGGGCCGACAGCCATGGGCAGCGTGGCTCCGCCTTCCCGGGACGGGCGGAGCGCCGCGCTCCCCGTAACCGGGCCGGGCCACGCCGCTCCCTGCTGCCGCGCCGCTCGCTCCCGGCTCCAAGATGCCTCTGTTCAGCGTGCCCAAAGAAGTGGCCGTGGGGACGGCGATGCTGGGGGTCGCCTTTGCCACGGGTGTGCTTGCAGGTAAGCGGCGCCCACCTAGCCCTGCCACACGCCCGGAGACGTGAAGGCTGCGCCTTCCTCGTGTCCCCAGCGGGGACGGGACGGGAACCGCAGCCCCGGGCAGGTCCCTCCCAGGGCAGGTGCAGCCCGGCGGCCGTCCCGAGAGCAGACCCCAGGGGGCTGCCCAGCGGGCAGGGATTTATTTTGCTGAGCTGCGACAGTAAATACACTGATGTTCTTAGAGCCCAAGCCCCTCCCTGTAATTCAGCTACCGCAGTGTGAGGCCGGGCCAAGGTCCCAGGGAAGAAGGACACGCTCTCTGCCCGGTCCCCTGCCTGCGTTTGTTTGGCCAGCCCGGAAGGGCCTTGTGCACATCATTGTTTCCTGGCGCCAGTTTCGCTTTCATTCCCCGGGGGCAGCGGAAGAACGAGCCCGTGATCCAGGAGGGGAAGGAGACTGGTGTTGGGTTTGTGACGCGGGGACTGGGTTACTTACAAATTGACTTAAGGCAAGTTGTAGAAATAATCTACATCTCTTCGTGATCGTCTGTAAAACAGAACCATTAACAGAAAATAAACTTTTTGAAATAAAAGTGTTCTGTAGTAGCAAACAACTACCAGAGATGTGGAAGTGAATTTGTTGTTATTTCTTCCCAATAGTTGTGCACCTCTATTTGGTAAAAGATACATTGGGCATGAAAACTGCAGTCAGTTCTGTATTTGATCCGTAAACCTCAGCTTTCAGCACACCTACTTAGTCTGCATGATGGTTTCATGCTAATCAAGCCATTGAGCAATACCACATTTCCCCTGGCTGGAGGGCAGGACAGTGTCAAGAGGAGAGCACGGGGTTTGAGAAGATATATCAGCTGATGGGCCTAAAACCCGGCAGCCTCTTCATCTGGCAAACAAGGGCCCCAGACTAACAAAATTGTGCACCTCGCCTCATTCATGTTTCTTTCTTTAAATTTGCCCTTTGGGTTTTGATGGGATTACTTCTCCTGTAAGATTATGGCAGTTTGTAGCCATCATATTGGCTGCTGAACAACACAGTACTGAAGCCTTCCCCTTTCAGCCTTTGAAGGCCTGGGCTGGACATCTAGGCTAAAAAGGAGAAGGGAAAAAAAAAAATTATAGTCCACCTGGTTGTCCAGCTATGTTGTGTTTCCCATTTTCACAGCTATTTTAGAGTGGAGAACTTTTTAACCTTTAGTAATACTTCAATGCTTACTTTATTTAAAATGGCAATAACTGAAAAGTATAAAAGTTCTTATTATTACTTTTTTTTTGGTAGGTAAAAGATTCCCTTTAGTTTTTGGGACACAGAGTGGTATGATGGGGAGGAACAGTCCTCTCCGGCAATACATACTGGATCACTCTTTGCGAGAACATCCAATTCTAAAGAAGCTGCGTCTGGTCAGTATCACGCACACCTCATCCTGAACTGCTGGGATCCTGGTCACATTTCCTTCCTCTGTCTTATTTGCATACCTACTAGAAGGATTTTTTTTAACTGGTACTACCCAGACTCTTCAATATTCAGGGCTACCTACTTGACTATTTAATAGTATTGGCATACATTTCAGACATGTCTTTCTGTCCTCAGCTCCCAAGGCCATGTGTTAGGGCTGCTTGACTTGGACTTGAACAGATGACTTCTGTTCATTTTGGTTGACATATAAGGAACCTGTAGCTCAGAGGGGTAATGTCCTCCATCAGGCTGCAGTGTCAGAGATGAGACCAGACTTCCTGCCTCAGGTTTGAATAATTTCAGGTGAGACAAAATGTTCTTGTATAAAAGAAATAAAATGCTAATTGCTCTAACAGGTTGGTTGGAATGATCCCTAGCAGAATAAAGGAAATAGGAAGACATACTTTCCCTGCAACTGTCATGGCACAGCCCTGCTCCTCCACTGCCCATTCCGCAGTGCCAAGAGCTCTTCCACCCTGGGATGGGCACAGCTTCTCCAGGTTTGCACTGTGTAGCCAGGACTGTATGATCTGACTTTTGGCAGACATGAACCTAGCAGTTCCTTAAAGCATTCTACTTATCTTGAAGGAAGTGCATCTCTGTGTGTAAATTCACAGAAATAAAGGACTTTCACAGTCAAAGTTCCTCTATGATTCTTCGTTAGTTACAAGTACTGCTGAGTTTCCCACAGCCATGGTCACTTTGGAGCATAGTACCGCTTTGAATATACACTGCTTATGACACACATAACATCCTCCTTACTTATAGTTGAATTCAAACCAATTTCTGGCTCATAGATGGAGCATGAAGCCATCTAAAATGAAAAGACAGAGGTATCTGTTTTTCCTGGAGTTTCTTTCACTAGGACTTTTTTCTTTAGGATATTAGTTTGGTACATTTGGTTTTTGTTTGATGTGATGTGTTGTTTTGTCTTTTTTTTTCCTTTTCTAGCTCACTGCTGGTCATCGCTGCGGCAGAATGATGGTATCCTGTGAGCAGGCTCAGCTTATGGCAAATTTGGTCAAACTCATTAAAGCCAAGAAAGTCATTGAAGTAGGTAAGAGTGTCACTTTGCAGTAAAATAAAACTCTTGATTATCATTCTCCAAATACAGCCATGTTTAACATAAAATATCCAAATACAGGAAGGCACTGCATAGCTGTCAGCAAACTACAGCATGGAAAGGAATCTCTGATTTGCACTTAGTTGCCACTTTGTCTAATTTTGCATCCATTCATCAGCATGGATGGCTCATCAATTCCGAGACAGTCTAAAAAACTGGGCTGAATAGATACCTTAAGTCTTCAGCAGCTGCAGGACAGGGTGTATTCTGCCCTTCCTGTATCAGTTTCTTATTAGAAGAAGATATTTTGCTGCACAAGCCCTGTAACAAATCCACTTTGCTTGATGCAGCTATATTAGGAGGATGTCCTAAAAGACAGACTGATGCTGAGCATCCAGGCATGGGTTCCCACCATCTTCATTCTTGGCCTGGCTGTTACAATTCCCTGGTATTTTGCTGCTTAGCCAGTCTCTCTCAATTATACCTGCAAGATCAGACTTGGCCTTGTCTGTCCGTGAGCCTTTTGGAAAAAACTAACATTGAACTTTGCTAAAAGATTGATTTTAAAAAAAAGTAAAAATTCCTCTCAGCGTACCATTACATTAAAATGGAAGGAAAAATGAAAAATCTTTACTGTCTATTAACGAATTTCCATCATTAATTCCTCTGGGGATTTTATTCCTGAAGAGAGCCCTGTAGTCCTTTTTTCACTATACTATAACTGTTGACGTCTCTTATGATTTTCCTAGGTGTTTTCACAGGTTATAATGCCTTGAATATGGCACTTGTCCTGCCAGATAATGGCCAAGTTATTGCCTGTGATATAAATGAGGACTATGCCAAAATTGGAAGGCCACTGTGGAAGGAGGTAAGCAGCATCTCCTGTACAGAGTGGGGATAGCTGACTTCACATGTGAGGAGGTTTTTGATATTTTAGACTTGCACATTCAGAAAGAAGTATTCTTATCAATAAAAGAGACTGATAGAGTTCAGTTTGGGAAGAAAAATAAGTGGTGTTTGGAACCTAGAAATAATAGAAAAACTATCTGAACCCCAGTTGCTCTCTGAGTACAGCCTACTAACAGGTTATTTCTTGATCACTTTTTATCAACACTCTTCTTTTTCATCTTAGGCAGGAGTAGAGCATAAAATTGACCTGCGGATTAAGCCAGCAATTCAAACACTCAGTAAGTAACCTGAAACAACCAATTGTTTCCCCTTCCCTAGAAATAGCAGAGGGATACAATAGACCCTCTATTAAGATCAAATATGGTTTTGAATGTGATCCTTTTTGCTAACAGGAAGGCAGCTTCTATTAAAAAGTAAAAATCCCTAGAAGTTCACAATTTTCCTACCTACTAGCAGAGAGAAGGAAAATGCTTGTCCTGTGTAGTGGGCTGTGCTGCTCACTCACCTGTCCTGTCCATCACTTGGTTTAACCTATCAAGTACTATTGTCAGCTGCTTCTGGGAAAGCTGATTAAAATAGATTAAGTAGACAAAGCCAAATTTCTCTTATCCATTGTCTATTCTAAGCAAGAACTCCTTTGTAAGAGAGGAAGAGTTCCCTGAAAGGGCTGAGATGCAGAAAAAATTCAGAAGCTAATATATAACTTAGGCTGAATTGTGCTCAGAGAAGTTCAAATTTAGGATGTGCCAACAGTGTTCAAGGCCATTAGTGAGGCAATGACTTTTCTCATTCAAGGGAAGAGAAAATGTGGAGCAGAGGAAATACTAATAAATGTTCTGAAGATGCAAGAAATTTTCTAGAACTGTTGGATGCAGAAGGTTTCCAGTAAAGGTGTTTGATGGATCCACAAATCCATGGATAACCTTGTGTTACTTTGAAATCCATCCTTTCTAAAGAGGCAAATATAAGCAGTTTGCTGGTACGCACACTCCGTGAAGTCTTTCAAACTGCTCTGTCCAGGCCCTGCTTCAGATAAAAAGGTTTTCAGCTGACAGAGGCTAAGGGCAGGTTAGAGGGGTGACAGAAGACCTTAGGAGACAACGATCACCTCCTTTGCAACTGGCAATTTGGAATTCTCAGTCAAGAAGTCTCGTTAGGAGAATTTAAAATTCAATTCTATCTGCCTTGGCCCAGAGAGGGATTACGTATAGCAATTTTTTGCTGTAAATATCTCTGACAGGGTTTGTTCATGCCTGTGTCATGACACTTGATCTGCAAGGAGAGACTGGCATTTAAAACCTGTTCATAAAGTGAGAAAAATTCTAATCCACTCAAGAAATCAGTTCTCAGCTCAAAAAAAGCTGAAGGGGTAGAGTACATCCAGTTTCAAAGTGCTTGACTTGTTTTTACTGTGCCTTTCAGCAGTCCCAGTTACATCCTTCAGGTTTGGGGCTACTCCACAAACCTCTAAGCACAAAGAACTCAGTAACTGCATGTTTTATGGCATACATAATGTCTAGATTGGTTTCTGTGGGATAAGCTTTTCTAGTAATTACCTGTGGAGGAATAGGCTGCCTGGTCAGGCAGAAGAAGGCAGCAGAAAACATTTAATGAGAACTTTGACACAAATGGATTGCTTCCTCCTGCACAGCACTAACCAGGGTGTGACGACTCACTTTGTTGCTCATCTAGATGAACTGTTGGCCAGTGGAGAAGCGGAAACCTTTGACTTTGCTTTCATTGATGCCGATAAAGAAAACTACGATGAGTACTACGAAAAATGCTTGCGCCTCATAAAGAAAGGGGGAATAATAGCTATTGATAACGTAAGTACTGCAGTTCTGATGGCAGTGCACAGGCAGTTACAGCTTCTGGCTGTGGGAAAAGAAAAGAAGTCATAGTGGAATTCTAGTAATGTGATTTCTGACCTACAGCTGAGTTGATAATTGTGAGATGTTTGTTCCACATAACACAAAAAAAGAAAATTCAGCATAAACTCTTTTAGTAAGCTATATAAAACACTAATAGAAGATAGAAATTTTTTTGTTATAGAGGATGCTCTGTATTATTCTGGTTTGTCTTGTAGTGCATTTATACTATGTACAGTACTTACACAAGATCAAAAGTAGCACTTGTAATCAGTAACTATTAATAAGTTATCAATTAATTAATTTTACAAGAAACAAAGGAAGTTAAACTTTGGGCACCTTTGGCACATCCCCAAAGAATGTTAACCTTCAGGGTTATGGTGGCAGCCAAATAGGAGCTCTTAAAACAAGTATTTTTAAAAACTATTTTTGTTTTGGGTTTTGTGGTTTTTTTGTTGTTTTGGGCGGGGGGCAGTTGTGTGTATGTTTTTTTGGTTTTGCTTGTTTGGTTGTGGTTTTTTTGTTGGTGTGGGTTTTTTGGGGTTTTTTTTTGGTTGGGTTTTTTTTTGGTTTTGGCTTCAAATCTACAGTGGAAGTACAATTAGCAAGTCCTGTGGACTCTAAATCCCACTTATTTATGAGAGTTCCATGTCAGAGACCATTAGACATCTGAAATACAACAAATAATATCAATTTCTAAAAAATATACATTAACTTTTCCAAAGCCTCCTTTGTGGTCCAAGGACCATATTGGAAGAAAAGAAGTGCATCACATTTCTTTTTTCAATAGGTCTTTTGGAATGGAAAGGTACTAAAACCAAGGAAGGGTGACTTGGCAGCGCAGAGTATCCACCGCCTCAATGAGAAGCTTCTCAGAGATGCACGTGTCAATATCAGCATGCTCCCAATGGGGGATGGAGTCACATTAGCATTCAAGCTGTAACTCGAGGAAGCTCAGCAGATGGAAAATAGCAAGCAGCATCAACTCATCAGAAAAAATGCAGGTGGAACAGTATCAAAAATTTAACTTAGCCTATATCTCCACTGGATAACAGTCTGGGAAAGAGCCTATATCTCCACTGGATAACAGTCTGGGAAAGTGGACTTTAGGAGCAGCAGGATCCTAAGGGAAGCTAAGTAGAAAAGAGAGAATTATTATGAGATCTACTATTTCTTATTTTAATTGTAATAAAGGAAATAAACTTAGGTGAAATTGTCCTTGTCAGACAGTGGTTGAAAAAAAATCCCCCTCTATAGATTGTCCCAAGTGACTCAATACAACAAAGTAATTTTCTGTGCTAGAAGAGCCTCTTGAGCAGCAGAATAATCAGTCAGTACCATCAAAAGGAAAAGAAATGCAGTTTACTAATGTTTATAGCCATAATAGAAAAATGGATTTTTAATGAAATTATATCAAGGAGATTGCTAACCTTTTCAGACTAAATATATTGTACGTCATTCCTTATCTTTGAAGAGTACTACAGAACAAGCCTCAAAAAGACACCATCTGAAAAAAAAACCAAAACATTCTTTTTAAAACCTTGCAAAGGACAAACAGTATTGGCTATACAGTAACTGTATTGTCTAAAACCTTTGTGCACAGGGACTGGATTTCTTTAACCTAGGTAACAGCACAGGTAGATTTTCTTTTAAGTCAGAATGTGGAAAAGCAAATGGGCAAGAAGTAAACCAAATCAATTCTCCCTCTTTCCTGTGTCACTCCCCCTTGCCCCCTCAAAGAAGCAACTTGCTAGTTGCTTGTTCCCTAGAAAGTTGAAAATACAGTATTGGTGGCAAGCCTACAGAAGAATTATTATTGTATGAGGATTGCATGTAACAAAATCTCAGCCTGCAATTCTTTATTACAGATAAAAATTGATTAAATAAGAAACTGAAAATAGGATTTTACAGACAAAAGCTTCACTGGTTACTGTTTTGGTGGCTGATAACACTTGAAGGGTATCATATATATAGAGGAAAGAGAGCTTCAGTTTTGTTGATATCCTGAAGGGAAGCTGCATCAGAGCTAAGAGAATCCTTCATCCATTTGCTTAAATAATGCACTTGAATGACTCGAGGCACTGGGGACAAAGATTTTTAGTCTCAGAATATTTAAAACTTTCTACTTGGCTCATATTTTTGAAATTTCAGCTGGGTGGCTTGGGTTCTGGTAAGGGGCAGAAAATCAGAGCATGAGAAGTTCTGAGCCTATCTCAGACACTTGCCACAGTATATTGTGGTGGAGAGCAGTGAAGAAAGGAAGCATTGCCCGATGGCTTCAGAGTAGGGTTATGACTGAGGAAATCTCAATTCTGTTTCTGTCACTTCCACTTAAAGCCCTTCTTCAGCAAAGTGTATCAGGATGTGCTGAAGTACTTTGCTGAATTGAGGACTGACTGCAAAATCCATGTCTGGGAGAAGGCCAGGACAAGGTGCACGTTGCCCTTAAAAAAGAATTTAAATAGGGCAAAAAGTTTGCGCAGTTTCTTTTTCTGAGCACAGATTTGCTCTCAGAGCTTCAAACCTCTGCACTCCTCAAATTTCTTCTCTGCATAAAAGGAATAACACCTTATTAAATTCTTAATTGCTATAACAGCTCTCAGATGGAGTGGCTACAGGAATGTACAGGATCATTACACATTTGCATGCAGAGCTTCTGGTTGTGTTCTACTTTACAGTTTTACTTTGTGAAGTAGATACCAAAAGAATCCTAAGGGTTAAAAAACACAAAATGGACCCTTTAACAGCAGGGGCATCTTCTCAAATATTCCTGCTTTCAGAGGCTAGAGTCTGATACACATGAGCAAGCCAGAAGCTGGTAAGAATATATACCCTGCCCTAAAAGTACCATGATGGCCTTTCCCAAACATGGAGAAGACTTTGGAAGATCAATCACAGACTCTACAATTGTTGTACTACTATTTTCCAAGTTGCAAGAACCCTCTCAGTGAAGCTGAGCCAAAAATGGGCAAGCATCATGAATATTTTTGCAAGAAACTCAAGTTTAGCAACATTTGAAACTAGATACGAGCACTCATAGTTGAAGAATTCAAAAACAACTATTCTTTCTGTGGTGGGAACTGGCAAAGTCCCCATTACCTATGCTAGAAGAAGACGTATCACGTTCCTGAGGCTGAAGCCATGTGCAGCAGACAGCTAGCATTTTGCCTCTACTTTGGATTCTGTTCCATTTTAAATATGCAGATCATAATGTGAGTATTTCATCAAACCTGTCTCCATCCTGATCACCTAATTACCATTAGAAAGAATAGCAATGTGTCCCTAAACTATAGATTGATGAGCCATCTGTAAGTGGAAACAAAGAGCAGAAGGAAGCTTAATTGAATCAAATATTTAGAATACATTATCTTGTAGTTACTCAGAAACTGGCCTTCTCTTCAGGCTTCTGTCCTGCACATCTGGAATTCATCACCACTAACTGCATTTAATCCTTCAACCTTACTATGAAGTGACTGCTGATAATATATAATTATGGCTTAATTCAAGTGGTGAATCAGCTATGGGGAATTTGTGGGGGCAGTGAGAATTTATACTTCCATTAGCTGATGAGAACTGACCACCCAATAATGCAATGCAAGTCTTTGTCTCTCTCTAATGGAGACACCATGTACGGAGGGCCATGGGTCTGCTCACCCCTCTCGGGTGATACCCCTGCCTGAGCTCCTGCTCGCACTATACAGGCTCAGGATTTTCTGCCCCCAGAGAGGAACTGACCCATGGGCACAGCTGTTGCCCAAACCTTCCTAGCCAGCTGCTCCTGCAACACCAACATCTCTTCTGCTTGTAAGGGAAGACCCCAGAGGGGCCAGCACAGGTGACAAACGTACAGCTGGGACCTGCTCAGAAGCAAATGGGGCTGAAGGATGGGTCATTAAACAAAAAAACAATTACAACAACAATAAAAAAAGAATTCCCCCTAATGTGGTAACTCCCAGAAGCCACCATGAGGATTAAAGCATGCAATCTTAACTGCTGGTTGGGTATCTAAGCTGCTCCAAAGATGTCACATTCAAAATGCTATGGTATGATATTTACATGGGTGACAGGGAAGGGAACAGAAGACTTTTTACAGGTAGGCTTTGCACCTCTACTAGTGAACTAAATGAGCAGGACTGAGACTGGATGCTCAGAAATCTAGGGAGAAGGCTGCCCCCAAACAAACAGCTCATTGTCCAAGGGTAGACACAGGAATCAAAGCTCAGTTCTGCATTTTCAATGCTGCAGGTTTTAATCCTGCTGGGACATTGGGGCACGAAGCAGGGAGTATCCTCAGTCTCTTATGTTTAAAAAGAAAGTAATGGCCTAAAGAAAAACTGGGCTACTCAATGTAACATAACTTGCAGGCATTTGTTGAACCTCTGACACTGCTGTCACTCCTTTTAACAAACTCAAGTGTTTTTAATCTATTTGAATTCAGTCACATTACACACAGACAGCACTTTCTGTCAATTGCTACTCATAGAAGACAATTAGCAAACTTGTGACAAAGCCCTTAGGATACAGAAAAAGGAACATGAATATAAGCTTATCCCACCTCCTTCCTTTGAGGCACGAGCAGTTCCCAGAAACCTTTGCAGCTCAGATCTGAGGGATCTGCCACATCTCAAGCACTGCAGTCTTGGTGCTGGAGTGGCAACAGCAGCAAGTGCCATAACTGTCTCATTTTTGATGATGTAGCACACGGTTGCATCCCTGGTTATGTTCTGTTTAGCACGTGAGGAAATCAATCCTAAATGGTCACAGTGTAAAAAAGCTAAGAGATCAGTACTGTTTTAAAAGATTTTTCTCCTTGCGTGCTGGGTTGGGCTGGAGGAGAGTTAACTTTTTTCATAGCAGCTAGTACAGGGCTGAAAAACTAAACTTTACTAACCCATGACAGAGAGCTAGGACAGCTGACCCAAACTGACTGAAGGGATACCTTATGGCATCATGCTCAGCATATAAAATGGGGGGAAGAAGGAGGAGGAAAGGGAGACATTTAGAGTGATGGTGTTTGTTTTCCCAGGTTATGTGTGATGGAGCCCTGCTTTCCTGGCAATGGCTTTCCTGCCTGCAGATGGGAAGTGGTAAATTAAGTCCTTGTTTTTACAGCTTCTGCTTTGTTTCTTAAACTGTCTATCTCAGCTTACAAGTTTTCTCACTTTTTCCCTTCCAGTCCTCTCCCCCATTGCACCAGAGGTAGTGAGGGAGCAGCTGTGTGGGGCTTAGTTGCTAGGTGGGGCTAAATCACAGCAACCTTCTAGCAGAGATTAATACAGCTTGGTTTTATCTCTCCCATCTACTGAATGTGCACAGGTCTCTGCCATCGTGGCACCACCTGTGCACTAGCTCAAGGAAGGTGACCATGCTGAGTGGCTCCATCCTTTCTTCCAAAGGACAGCCAGACCAACCTAAAATAATCTAAAAACACCCACACGCAAAAGATCTGGGCCCATCTCTGAGTGGTTTGCAGCATTTTTGATTTTATTGCTCATTCCATGTTAATGAGAGAGGCAGCATAATCATGGCCTTCCCAGAATGAAAATGTGGAAATCACAAATACAACAAGAAGGATATTTTGGGTGTGGTTTGCTGATGACATCCCAAACAAGTACTGAGCAAGAGAACGACCAGGCTGATTTTTCTCTCTGTGCAGACCTAAGAGCTGCATTTCCTGCCACAGTGAGCACTGAAGTTTCGTCAGAGAAGCTTAAAGAAATTCTTTTGCTTCCTAACCCATCAGTTGCTCTGGTCTCTGGTCTGCCAAGTCTTTTCCCAAGGCTGTGGCATTTCTCTGCTGCTGCATATTGTGCCAGTGATTTGCACTAGATGAAAAGGCTCTGCACAAGTATAAAGCATTACCTCTACATAATTCTAATCACACAAAATTGGTCTCATGCATTTGCAGCTACTCGTGGTTTCTAGTCACCTGTTTTATAATAATTTTTAAACCAATGTTTTGAGAAAGGAAATGAACTAACATAAAACCTGCAAAAGAGGGAAATTAATGTGGGATTTCAGATAAGTTATTTATCTTCCTTTTTGGCTCAGTGCAATACTGTAGGGATAAGCACATAACTGGCTGCTTTAATATTTACTCCTATTATAAGAAAAATAAACATTGCTGATAAGTCACTGCTTTCCAGGATTAGATTTCATATTTTAGAGACTGCTTTAAATTAATGCAGAAGCAAACATTATCTTTTCTTCTTATTCATATATTTCCCTAATGAGTTCCAAGCAAATTGTGCCTACTTATATTTTATGATTTTAAATAATTAAAACATTTTATGGAGGCAACTAAAATTCTCCCCAGAGTTAGCAGAAAGATTATTGATTGAACAGATCTCAGGCTACAAGGAAAAAAATATTATTTAGTTTAAAGGCTCATAATTTTATTCATATTCACCTACAAAAAAACCAAGAGACTGTGCATTTTTCCAGCAACCTTTTGAGTTATGCTGGGGTAGGGGCTTGGGTTATGTTGGTGAGATGAAAGCAGTAATTTTTTGACATCATGAAATTAGATTTCAGAAGATAGTTAATGAGAAAGTGTTATTGCTGCTGTCACAAGTAAATGCAATACCTAAATACTGCACACCCACACAACAGCACAGCATTCATTGCCCAAGATAAAGCCTTACTGCACATTTACACCACCAAGAATTTTAACAAATTCACAAATACAAAACATCAACAGAAGAAACCCACTCTCAGAGAGAACTGGTTGACAGGATACCCAGGCTGCCATGTCATGTGACACGGCCAGGGAAATCCATAGGGTTATGGCCCAGATGTCACCGTACTGTAGCACAACATCCAACCACAGAAAAGGGGGATTCTTCCAGAATGAAAAGAAAAACAAGGCACAACAACAAAAAGGAACCAAAACTAAAAGAGGACAAATATGTTTTAAAACAGGTGCAAAGAAACCTTCACAAGAAGGGAAATGGATGGCTGCAAAATGAAGTAGAAGTAACAACTGCACGTAAAATTTAGGCTTATTTGTAAGGAACCTAATGCTTGTGTCCATGATGTCACCTTGTATCTTTTGTTGTGTGGGGTTTTAGAAAGCAAACATTACGAGTTTACATTTAAAAGTAAGCAAAGCATGTAACTCCTTGGACTAGCAAAAAAAAAAAAAACCACCTAAAACCAAAAACAAACTAAAAAAAAGCAACCAACCAAGCAGAAAAGACCCCAAACACGTACAGTACTTAGCTTGAAAATGCTGATTTTGAGCATTATTTTTACCCTGCATTTTATGTCTGACTCTTTTGCTTGCAACAGCAAAATTCACATAGGCTGTGGCTCACAACTCTCAATGTTTACTTCATAAGGTATGTGTTTTCCATCTGCCTGCTAGAAGTTAATGCTGTTGATATCTGCTACAAATCAAAACCTGGAAAGTTGAGGAGCAGGAGCAGCTGCAATGAGCAGATCTGGAAAGCTTTGTCAGCCAACTATGGACAACTTTGGATTCAAGCAGAGCTGTAAAGACTACATGGGGTCAGGTAGGGAGTGGGCAATGAGATCTCCCTGCTGCTCTGTGTGGAAGGACACATACCTGTCTCCACCTCTGGCAACGTTCAGCTTCACAAACAGAAGTGAGAAAGGCTCCCTCAGGTGCCTTCACCAGCTACCAGTGTCTCCTCAGCTTCCTGGCACATCAGCCGAGTTTTGTCATGTCATTTCCAGTGTCACCTTCAACAACCTCCAGCCATCTAAACATCAGCTGCATGAAATGCTCTCCCAAGACACTTAATCCATCTTTTCTGTACAGTGTAATTAGTGCGGTCATTCAAAAGCAGAGAGCCACAGTTAACTGTGCAACGACTGCGCCGTCATGTAACATAACAACGAGATTAACACAACCTGAAAGAAAGAGCAGAGCCCTCCTTGGTTTCCTTTAAGCAGCAGAGCTAGATTATGTTGCAGTGAGCATCAAAGACATCCCCAGCGAGGAGGAGCATTAATTCATTATCAAAATACAATTACAAAACAACACACACTAGGTCAAGCTCCTGGAAAAAAAAGATTCCTGTACAAAAATCTGGAGTTTCTCCACAGAAGTTTAGAGCCAGCTTCTCTATCACCACCTCTGTCTTCCCACAGCTGTTATGGATTTTAGGGACAGTCATTTCTTGGGTGCTATTCCCACCAACAGGCAGTAGTCCCTCTCCTCAGGTCAGGAGGACCATCAAGACCCCATAAGGTGTCCTGCAGATCATCTGTGCCACAGTACCAAAGCTGAGCTCCCCTGGCCCCTATCAAGGACTGCTGTATGGGATCAGACCTATCCTCACAGTTCTGAGACTGATCCAAGATACCACTGAGGACTAACCCAAAGGAGGCAAAAACACAGACACATTTAATCAACACCCAGAGACACAACACTTAAATTCCTTCTGTCATTACAGAAGCTGTCTCAGGTACCATCAAGCCCATCTCGCACTCCTCTCTCATGCAGTTTTGCTTGCTTTGATGGCTGCTACCACGTTTTCCTTTCTTGATTTTCAGTGTTATCACTCACCATATATTGAGTGACCCTTTAGCTCAAGATCAAGGGTATATTTAAATTTCCAGACACAGACTATAGTAAACTCTTAATGAACACTCTAGACATACAGATAGGGTGTGTCTGCCTGCTGACCTTAGGAACAATTTATGGTCATCTCTACAAACTACACTAAAGCCTGACAGTGTTGCAAAAGACTAATCAAACTTGCACAAGCAATCAAGACAGCTCCTATTACATGTAAGCATTATAATATAGATTTTTAATTTTATGATCAAACATTTCTGCATTCAACCTTTGATGTGGTCCTTCCTGACCTTACTAGGTCCTTCCTGACCTTACGGGTTTCACATTACTTTTTTGCCTTCAGGCAAATAAACTGAGAACCTATAAACAGGAAAATAGCTGGCTTTCAGCAGTCTGTGCTAGTGGAAGATTCCTAGATCTCAGAAGGGCCAAGCAGCTTTGTGCTGTGATCACAATTCTCTAGCAAAAGAAGTAGACAAAATCAGGGAATCACCAGCAGAAGTTACAACTGCCTTTTCTGTGTTTAATTATCTTAACTTTCTGCTTTGGGCTTATCTTTCTTCATAAAAGAAAATTGGACTGTGACAGCTGCAGCAACACCAAGTCATTTCAGCTAACTCCCTGTACTTTTTCTCCAAGGGATTAAAGGCTGTAAGTCAAAGGAAAGAAAAACAAAGGAGAGGTAACAACAGGTTTTCCACAGTTATCCTATAAAGGACAGTTTAAAGTTGGAGCCTTTCTTCTTCGGGAAAGTTCACATTTTGAATGCTTTTCTGCTCCTGAGCTATTCTCTCCCTTGCTGCCATGCAGGCCGAGATCTTTGTGCCTGTAACCCTGCTCTCAGGTACCCACCAGGTGCTTTGCAGGCAGCTCAGCTCACGGGCCGAGGCAGGCTTGTACCCACTCCCGCCCAAGGACAGCACAGCCGCACTCTGCCGTGTGGCCACCGGGTGCCCCAGCCCCGCCAGCCCAGGCACATGTGACACACCGTGGTCTTAATTCAGGAAATCCCAGACAGAAACGTGAGTGCAATCTCATTTCATGGGCAAGAAACATAATCAGATAAACACAAAAGGTTTGTAAGGCAGGGGTACATGCTTTCTACGAGCCCTGCTCTCTCTGCTCACCAGTGATTTATGCTTTGCAAACCCAGAGAGGAGCCAAGGACAGCCACCTCACAGGCGCTCCTCTGGCATTGAGGTGTGCCATGAGTTAGGAGGAGCTGCACCCAGGAGAAGCTGCTACTAAAGACTGTGCTGGGACTCCATGTACATCTCTGCTACAGCAGCCCACACAGAAAAGGAAATATTAGAAAATGGAACTCCGAGACAGATTGTTTTGAAAAAGAGAAGGTGTTTTAGTTAGGTTGTGCTGCCTTGGCAGAGAGGCTATCGAAACTGCTACATCAGTGCTCACTCGTTAACTCACCTTATCATGGGCATGATAAAGTTAAACCAGGCGAGCTTCAGGCTATTTAAGCTAACTGCAAATAATTTCAACACAAGCTCACATATTCTAAATGCAGAGAGGACCTGTGCTACAAAGCATTAAAGCTCACCTGAAAGCCTACCAGTCTTGCACCAGGACTAAATGCTGTACCAGATTTCCTAAGGTACTACAAAAGACTAATACAAAAGTAAAATATTTTCTCAAATACCAAGTGGAAAAAGATCAGCCTTCTAAGACTGCAATATTAGCCTACATTCACAGTAAATTACAGCACCATGAAGAACTATTTGTAAATTGCAGTTCTCTTAAAAACATTTCATAAAACATTGATTCCTGAAACACGCACACTCACCTAGTGCCATCTCTCTCAGGGCAAATTGTGCAGCTGACAGCATAGAGGGCCACCACTTCTGCTTGCCACATCCAGGGAATGTCTGTCAATGCTGGTTCTGTTCAGCCCAACAAATGAACCTCCCAGGTATAACAGCAAGAGCTGCTACGCACTCCATCACAATGGGCAGGCTTCTGTCAGGGCTAAAGGACACAAGGAGCGCACCATTACCAAGTGAAAGCAAAAATACTCCCTACCCTACTCCCCAAAGCACATGCTGACAATTAGACTCGTTAAAATGGCACCAGGTGTTTCCTGTGAACAGTTAAACCCGCTCAATCCACTCTACAAGGTACCAAGGCAAAAATTCACCATAGCAGTCAATTTGGCCTGAGCCCAGGCTCAGTACACCCATATCTCCAACTCCTCAGGAGCTGAGGGGTTCAACACAACTGGCAAAGAAGTGTTTGCATGCTTTGCTTGGAAGGGAAACAAAGCCCCAAAGACCAGCAAGGATCCCCAAAGAGGACAGGGTGAGGCAGCATCCAAGAAGAGGCTGTGGGGAGCCTGGGGCAGCAGTTGACTACCCAGCACCATGGATGCACTTGTCTTCTGGTTTTGTCCAGGAGAGACAAATTTTGTACGTTCATGAACAAAACGTCCTGAAGAAAATTGTGTCTGCTCCCCATCCTCATCTGAAATATTCTAATAGACCCTCTGTATGAAGGGGTTGGTGGTACAGTCACTCGTCACAGCAGCACTAACCATTTCTGCCCCATGGCACCAGCAGCTCAAACAGCAAAGACTGGTAATTCACCACAGCCTCACAAAATCACCAAATCAATCAGGTTGGAAAAGACACCAGAGATCCAGTCCAACCTGTGACCAAACACCCCTGTGTCAACTAGACCATGGCACTAAGTGCCATGTCCAGTCTTTTCTTAAACATTTCCTAAGACAGACCCTCCCTGGGTAATCCATTCCAATATTTGATCACCTTCTCTATGAAGAAGTTCCTCCTAATGTCTAAGCTAAACCTCCCCTGGTGCAGCTTGAGACTATGTCCTCTCATCCTGTCACCTGTTGCCTTGGAGAAGAGGCTGACCCCAACTTAGCTACGCCCTCCTTTCAGGCAGTTGTAGATGGTGATAAAGTCACCTCTGAGCCTCCTTTTCTCCAGGCTAAACAATCCCAGCTCCCTCAGCTGCCCCTCATAGGATTTACCCTGTAGACCTTTCACCAGTTCTGCTGCCCTTCTCTGGACACGCTCCAGCACCTCAATGTTCTCCCTGAACTGAGGGGCCCAGAACTGGACACAGTACTCAAGGTGTGCCCAAAGGGACAATCACTTCCCTAGTTCTGCTGATCACATAATTTCTCATACAAGCCAGGATGCCATTGGCCTTCTTGGCCACCTGGGCACACTCCTGGCCACATCCACATGGGACAGGCGCTTAGCAGGCTTGCTGGGCTCTCTTCCCTGTTTCCGTGCTCCAGTGGGTTGATTGGCACTTAAATTACAATTAACTGCAAAGATGGGGGAAGAGTTTGGGAGCTACCCGCACTGTAGCAGTGTGAGGTCCCTGGGCTGCAGCCATGTGCCCACACTTATAACACATCCTGTGGCCACCACAGCGTTGGTCCAGTCCCACCGCACTGCCTGCTGCCACCAGACATGGGAATATCACCAGTCAGCAACGTTTTGAATCCTTCCCCTTTCCCTGCTGGGTTTTGGCAGCTGGTGCGCCCTGTCCTCCTACCAGCGAGTGTTTTTTATAGCCCAGAGGGACCAGAATATCACTTTGGAAATCAAGGTATTGCAAGCCATTTGGGGATTTCTTCTAGAAAAGTATTGTCACGTCAGGAGCAGAGCAGCAGTCGGGAAGACAACTTGTTGTGTTAATTAATTCTGGTTAGGGGAGTGGATGCTCCCAGGAGCCAGCTGCCGCAGGCCGTGAGAACAGCGCTGGCTGCTCCCTCAGAGCCGACGGGCGCTGCCCGGCTCTCTGTCGTAGGGCTAGAGCACCCCGAGTGCCGGTGTACGCGGGGCGTTTCCTCCTCTAATTCTATTTATTTGTCTCAGAATCACCTCGGGCTCGCTGCCACCATCATTTCCCACTGCCGCCCTCGGTCGGTGGGTTGGAGACGGTGCCCGCCGGAGCGGCTCCTCCTGAGGGAGCAACGGCCGCGTGAGGAGAGCACCGGCGGCCACCAGGTGGCGCCCGCGGCCCGCCGCGGACTCGGGGCGGGCGCTCGGCTCCCTCGATGGCGATCGCCCCTCCTCGCCTCAGCTCCACGGCCTCGGAGCGGCCCCGGCCGGCTTGGGGCGATCGCCCCTCCTCGCCTCATCTCCACGGCCTCGGAGCGGCCCCGGCCCCGGCCGGCTTGGGGCGATCGCCCCTCATCGCCTCATCTCCACGGCCTCGGAGCGGCCCCGGCCCCTGCCGGCTTGGGGCGATTGTCCCCATCATCGCCAGAGCCGTGGCACGGACCGCAGCGGATCACGAGGAAAAGTTCCTTGGCAACAAAGCGCGCTCGGAAGCTGCCGGGAAAGCATCCCGGACTGTGCAGGAGAAAATACTCACAACACACCCCTCCCCACGCCGCAGCCAAACCCCAACCGCAGCACAGCATTTAACCATAGACTTAGCATCTCTTAAACGAAGGAGCTACGTGCGCGTACTAAAGAGCCATTTAAAGTGTATTTTTAATAATGCCACCATAGACCGCTAAGAATCCGAAGGCAGAGCTCACTGGTTCCTTGTGAGCACCCACCTCAGCTTTCCCCTCCGTGCGGCTTTCAGGCGGAGCTCGGGTAGCTCGGGCAGAAGCGATGAAGCACAGCAAGAGCTAAGGGACATTTCTGTAATAGCTATTTAGTGTTTTAATGCTCATAGGGACACAGGAAATGTAAACAAACAAGTTTATAAGTGCTAAGAATGCCAAACACTTAAACAACGTCATTGCTTCAGCATTAGGAACTTCTCCCATGGATCCAGGACAAAGAACATCCCATGAAAAAAAACACAAACCCTCTCAATATTTCTGATATGTGTGCTACTGTTAATCAGCACTGCCGTGGTGTTGGGCTCAGCAGAAAATTCTCATTCAAAGATACTGAAATAAAGGGCAAAGATTTGGAGCTGAAACAGTCCATGTTTGCCATCTTTAAAGAGCTGTCAGCACTTTTCCCAACACCAGCAGATAAATGAGGGTAGATATGAACCAAATCTCAGTATGTAACACCTCACATTTTGTCCAATAGCATTTTCATAAGTTATAATTGCATATTCTTAGAAATTAATTTGCCAAAAAAGAAGTTTTCCTCTTTTAAAATGAGCATTTGTATTGAACTTGCAGCTAAAGTCAAATATGCTGCACATTATGCTCAGAAAAATCCAGTTGCTTATTTCTTCCAATTTGACCCACCAGCATGTGGAAAGAAGGACCCAAAGCACAGCTAAAATGTAGGCCCAGAAACAATCATGAGAAAGGAAATACCACTAAATACAATGAATGCACACTACACTAATGGATATAATCCATGTTTTTATTACTTTTCTAGGTTGGGAACAGAAATATTCCACTGCAAAGGGAAACTGACAAACACAATAAAACCACTTACAATAAATGTAGCCTTTTCATGCCATGTAACAACTCAACCAGCTTTTTCTTTGGGTTTCCCTTCCTGCAAGCTGGTTCTTAGGAAGCATTTTTATCTGCCATTAAGCCACTATTGCTACAGGTGTGAGCCAGTTTTATCATTACTGACTCACCTTGCAAAGAATTGCTTCTATCTTTGTCACTGGTTTGATAAGGAAACGAGGACCTTTGGTAGAAGCAGGGCTGAATCATCCGTGCATGAGCTGTCTGTCGTTTGCCCGGTGCTATTCCCCTAGGAGAGCAGCCAGCATGAATGAAATGCCGGCCGACGGCCCACTGCAGCAATGAGCCAAACACCAGAACAGGACATTAGAGGGCAGCAAGAGCCCTTACTGCTGCCTCGCTTTATCCAGCGCCCAGGGAAAGGTAAAAACCCCTGTCCCACCACTTGGGGGGAAAAGGTCTCCCCGCCCATTCCAGAAAAGTTCCAATTTCCTGCTTTCGAACAACTGCAGCGTGCAAGAGACAGATTTAGGAATATACCACACCCAGGTAAACCACGTGAAGAGTGCAAGGTGAAGTGAACCAACCTGGAGAATTTCTACAGCACAGAAGAGCATAAACGTTCAGGACACTCACACAGTAACTCGTGAAATCCAGGGTGTCATAATCTCATGTGATTTTTATTTATGAAAGCGTGATTAAGTCTCCTTGCAATATACACAGACACCCCCTACTCCAGCTGTACCAGGCAGGAATGCAATGCTACAGTTCACACAAACAAGATGCAGAACGATGCTCTGGTCATTGGTTATCTCAAGTGGTGGAGGGTTTTATTCAGGACACCTGAGGAAAGGCTGTCTGGCACTGTAAGTTGTCGTTAAGGCTTTATACATATTTTAGTAAAATGGAGCGATATAAACTACCAACATTCCTTACCACACAACTCCAATTACAGCACAAGCTTCTGTAACAGTTGAAAAGTAAGTCTGAAAGCCATTTTTAATAAGCCTTACTTGAGAGATGCTACGAAAAAGACACTGAACTTCCTTTTCATGTTCAAAGTAGTGATTTATGACAGAGTATTTTAGAAAAAGTCACATTTTCACAGTTCTCATAACTACTGCAGAGCCCTTTTACTTCTCCAGTTGCCTATCAGCACTTTAACAAATACAACTAACTACTTAAAAGTTTAAAGGCTGAGGACTAGTAAAGTCATGCACATTTACAAAAATTCATAGGTTCAAATCTTCCATTACTAATTTTCAAGAGTTGAAGAGAAACTCAGCAAGATGTGCTTTTATTTCACTTACCCATTTTGTGACCTCAGGGGAAAAAAATATCTAGAGGAGCAGGTAGTGAAGAAAAATATTATAGTGTTTGCTTCTAAACTAAAAAACAAAACACAAACCACCACCACGAAAAAAAAAAAAGGTCAATTACAGCCCTATCAAAAGCTGAGAAACATCAGTGTCACTGGTTTAAGGATAGAAACAAGTCATCATTCATTCATAACCAAAAGACACAATCCATTATTTGCCTAGGTGCTGCAGCTGGACAATGTATACAGGTCCACAAAGTTTCAGGGAAATTTTTTTTGTTTGTTTTTGGTAGGTTGTTTTGGTTTGTTTGGGGGATTTTTTTGGTGGTTTCATTTTTTAAGCTTTTAGGGTTTTTTTCTTTTTGTGGTTTTTGTATCAGAAGCCCAGTCTTTGTGAGGCACCAAAGATGGTTATACTGAAAAGAAAATACAAAAACTCAGCGTCTGGCTGCATGGTCTCTAGCTTTTAAGTGGTCTAGCACATAAAACTACCTCAAAACTAAAAATACTCATTATGGACCTTAACATGCAATGACAGCAATGAATTGCACCCTACGTGCTTCTTCCACCTACATGGCAGAAATGCAACTCAGACAAGGGCATTTAGTGACAACAGCAGTAAAGGTACTCCACAGCACAAATGCTTCACAATCCTGTAAGAAAACTAGTCACACACACTAGCAAGCCTGCTCAGGAGCCTTTAAGCTCTACTCTTCTTCTGCAAAGAAAGTGGCTCAGCTACTCCACAGCTAAAGCCTAAACAGAGGCAGTTCTTAACAGACCGCTTCATGTGAGAATTTCAGTGGAGGGCAACAATGCAGGATGGAACAAGACCTCAAGCAAATCACTGATACTTTTATGGGCATTAATTTTAATCCAGTATCAACTGATAATACTTTCAAACCAGAGAGAGCTTCCTGATCATGAGCCAGCAACCTGCACTATGAAGGGAGCTGCTGTGAACCACTGACTGCAAGACTAAGTATCAAGACACCCTTCTCAGCTCTAAGTGTCTTAAGAAGTAGGCTCCAGGCATTCCCCCAAGCTCAGTAAATTCCAACTCTTAAATGAAAGCAGTGCAACTACATGTATTTAATATACTCCACATTAAAAGCATTCACAGCTAGTTCACCCTTCAGGGATGTTAGGTTCACCTACTAAATATCCCTCATACTTCTATTCTCTCTTATTACTGTTCAGGAAAAACATGAGAGTTTTCCCATTATTCTGCAAGTTTCTGGACTTAAAATGGGCCCAAGATTTATTAGTTAAAGGGAAAGCAAGATCAGATGCGTTTTCCTCCATCTCCATTTAAAATTGTCTTTATTTCAGTCATTTTAAGCAGAAACCTCTCACAGCAGTTGGGATAAGCAGGCTTGTTATACCATTACACTGTTACATTCAATTGCAGAGATACATCTCACTTCATACAAATATAAGCAAAAGGTGTGTTTGTGGTGAGGTTTTTCAAGGAACATTTCTTAAATGTCTCAGTGTGCCAAGTACATCGATCTGCACTTTTTGCATCAGGAGGCCAACTAGGAACACAGTACATCTCATCCGTGGATCACAGGGGGAATTAAACCATTGTGTTGTGACAAACCTTACCTGACAGAAAAGCACATTCAATTTGCTTGAGGAATCCAACTGTTCACCTATATTCAGTATTGTCATGGGTGGGGGTCCTTAATTGCACAAAAGTACAGAGCACTACTTCTTGGATTACTTAAAGTTAAAACATAACTGAGCACTACCCTCCTATCTTTACTCTTAAAATATCTGAGGCACAAGTATGTGTGTGTACTTGTTTTATTCATAATTTGTCTTGGGATACCAAATGTATTTCTAGTTCAGGTCATTCAACAAAATTGTTGACCTCATTTCAAAACATCCAGTGATCCATTTTTCATTCAATGGCAATATCGAATGTTAAAAGGAACATAAAAACAAACATGCACACAATTGTACAGTTTTCATAAATGTCTATTTCATTATTTGTGGGTAGCGCATTAAACAGTTAAATACATTTAAATAATGTTTAAGTGACTGCACTAATGCAGAATTTTAACTAGATGGGTAACCAATTTAACTAGAAACCAGCTAACAAGTAACTGTCTAAATACTTCAAATACAGCTCTTGTTCTAGGTCATCCTTTCTGGAAAAAAAGCCTGCTGGTCACATTGGAAATACATTTTAAGGCCAAATTCTTCTGATATCCCTTCTCTGCAGCAGTTTCTTCACCTTTTTAAGCCTCCAATTCCAGGCCAAGACCAAGTTTATGGCCACCAGCATTGATGCTCTTTCCATCTATCAGGGCGGACAGCGTAAGCTTCACACCTGTAAGATTTTTAAGCAGCATGTTTACAACACACACAGTAGCTTTCACACTACTTAACCTCTGTCATTACAAGTCCCAGTTGTAGCTCTCTTTTTATACCATTACTTTCCTCTAAAGAGTTTTAGAGAAGAACATCTTTACCCATGAAATCTACCCATGAAAGTTAGTCACATGAAGAAAACTCTGTAATTTTTGTGAACAGTTATAAAGTCAATATACAAAGTCTCTAATTGCTAAATACACAGGAGTTCTCCTTTCCTGTATTAGACATCCAAAGGAGGAGGAAAATTGTGCATAGACAGACCTACCTAAAGGGATGGAATGAAACTAGATTTTTCAAATCAGGAACCAACCAATGGTAATACAGCCTGAACAGGTGCTTTCATATTTAAGCAGAACAAGTTACATTCTGGAGGGGTTTTTGACTAAATAAGAAGAGCAGAAGTGTGGGGTTTTGACAATTAATCACACTTCGAAGACCTGCTATTATTCAACATCCAGTTGCCAAAAAAGAAGACATGCTTTGCCTAGCCTAAAGCTAAGCTGTCAAACATAATACAGTCCACTCCTGCACAGATCAGTGAAGAATATAATACATTAATACCATTAGATAAAATAGAGAGTTTGCCTTGTTTAGATAAAGGTTTGATATATGACTGAAGCTACTGTAAAATATCTACTCAGCCTTCAAAGAAAAAAAATTTCCGAAGGAAAAAAAGTTACATATAAATGCAGAGATCTCAATTATTTTCTTTAGGATGTATGGAAAATATATCTGTGACATAATTACGTAATTCACATGATAGCTCTTACCTGGCCTCAGGGTCTGGGTGTAACCCACTCCAACTAGACTAGAATTGTTCACTTTTGCCTAAAAAAAAAAAAAAAAAAAAAAAAAGGCAAGTGAAGTGTTGTAACTGATTAGCTACTTGTCACCATTCAGAAAATATATATATTCTATATATATATATATAGAATAACTATGGCAACACTGCTGTTATCAGTTTAACCACATTTTATCTGCTCTTTCAGTACACCTATGTTTCCTGAATTCTCTCCTTCCAGATGCCCTTGTCGCTCAACTTACAGCTGAAGCGGTAACATTTTGAAGCAATAACATATATAAGAGCATTTAAGGGAATGTAAGGGCCAGGAGAACTGTTACTGGAATGTGGTTTCGCAGGTGAACTTCACCACTTCCCCTTTTTCAGAAGGCCAGAGCCATTTACCACCAGTCTCCCAAAAAAATGTCACATCAGAAGACTTCTCTGTGTTCATGTTATTACACAGGAATTAGTATCTCGCAGGTACAATCAGTCACGCAGCAAACATTGTGTAACATTACCATAAACAATATGTACAAAATTTTTTATCTCACTTTGCATCACTTCCTCAACAGAATGATTCCAACTTCATAACATACAGGAAACTTTGCTGTTTATCAACTTTTAACCAGTATTGCCAGAGTTCTTACCATGAAAATGCAACAGAGCTCCCCAAAAACTGGTTTAAAAAAAATAATCTGTGATGTGGACTTACAGAATCAGAAACAAACTTTTTTTAAAATTATGTTTTTCTTTTAATAAATACAGTAGGATCCCTAACATAAGCACATTTGACAGTCAGATTCTACAGGACTTTGCTGTAGGTAACGTTACAGAATTTAAATACTGCTGGTTTAATTACAATTGCCTAGACTGTAATTCCTGCAAGGTCTCCCAGCCTATTTTGTACTAGTAACACAGAGATTCACAGCAACTGAAAATACACTGTACTTTGCACAACCCTTCAGGATACAGCCATACTTACTGAAATAGAAGCAGTGGAATCCAGCTTGTATTTAGCTGCAATGCCAAAGCGAGTGCTGTTGCTACCTGCTGTCCAAGCCAGGTTTACAGCAGTTTCAAGACAGTCACTCACTTTTTGGTAAATTGACCCACCAAATTCAGAACCATCATTGCTGCACAAATTAAGAGAAAAGTTAGTTTCCTATCTGCATAATCCACTCCTTCCCCCTCCCCCCTCCTTTTTTTTTTTAACTACTTCAAATTTTTCTTCAAATAAGAATTTCAAAAGTTTGAGTTGTTCCACATTATTTTACAATAGAAGGGGAGATGAACAAAGGCTTTAGGGCAAAATTAAACAGCAGTAATTAATGGAAATAAAAAGGTATTTCAGAGTGCTATAGCTAATTCTCATGTTAATTGTCAAACAAAGTACTTGAACAAGAGGACCCAACTACATCCTTAAAAAACTGATATGTGGTAATGGTAACAAAATGGACCTTCTGAATGATATGATTATTGAATACGTGAAACTCCTGAGGAACTGAATGACTTTTCAAAAATCTGTTACAATGTTTTACATTAGTAAATTGAAAAGGAATTCTTACAGCCTGGACTCTAAACTATTTCATAGCTTTCTCCTATATTCCTCAATTTCCGTGAATTCCAACGGATACAATCCCCATGCCTTCCCTTCAAAAGCAAAAACTTTTAACTATCTAAACCCACTAGAACTCCACCTATCTTATTAATTTGGATTGAAAACACCATGTTTTTCAATAGGTTTTGACCAGATTGCTCTGAAGTAAGACCTAAAGGCAGGAAGTCTGAAGAAAGATGTCTTACCCTTGTTTACACTGTTTCATGCACTCTTAATCTGACAGGCAAGATGAACCTCCACAAAGTCCAGAAGCAAAGCCCCAGTCTTACTCTAGAAACTACTACATCATTATTGCAACAATAATTACTACCTCTAACAAATCTACTGTCCTTAAATTGCAATCTAATGCAATTCAATACAATGGGATAGCCAAAAAAAGTATTATGGTCAGTTCTGCACAACTGAAGTACTGCACTTCCAATTTGCACGTATTTCAGTATTTGGCAAGCTGCATCACATATGCTGCAAGTGCGAACCAACCACAGGTATTTACTGTTTTGGAAAAGAGATACAATGTATCATTTACATTTATTTTAGTGTTTCCTATTGAGAAATGCACTCCATTAATGGCCTTGTAAGCACCTCTTGATATTTCAAGCATTTGTATTTTGACTAGAAGGAAAGGTAAAGAAAGCCTACTTTTGGAAAGCTGGAGAA